>NC_090272.1:220762358-221130692 GCF_040414725.1 Anabrus simplex | reverse complement strand
GCTGGCTGGCTGGCTGGCTGGCTGGCTGGCTGGCTGGCTGGCTGGCTGGCTGGCTGGCTGGCTGGCTGGCTGGCTGGCTGGCTGGCTGGCTGGCTGGCTGGCTGGCTGGCTGGCTGGCTGGCTGGCTGGCTGGCTGGCTGGCTGGCTGGCTGGCTGGCTGGCTGGCTGGCTGGCTGGCTGGCTGGCTGGCTGGCTGGCTGGCTGGCTGGCTGGCTGGCTGGCTGGCTGGCTGGCTGGCTGGCTGGCTGGCTGGCTGGCTGGCTGGCTGGCTGGCTGGCTGGCTGGCTGGCTGGCTGGCTGGCTGGCTGGCTGGCTGGCTGGCTGGCTGGCTGGCTGGCTGGCTGGCTGGCTGGCTGGCTGGCTGGCTGGCTGGCTGGCTGGCTGGCTGGCTGGCTGGCTGGCTGGCTGGCTGGCTGGCTGGCTGGCTGGCTGGCTGGCTGGCTGGCTGGCTGGCTGGCTGGCTGGCTGGCTGGCTGGCTGGCTGGCTGGCTGGCTGGCTGGCTGGCTGGCTGGCTGGCTGGCTGGCTGGCTGGCTGGCTGGCTGGCTGGCTGGCTGGCTGGCTGGCTGGCTGGCTGGCTGGCTGGCTGGCTGGCTGGCTGGCTGGCTGGCTGGCTGGCTGGCTGGCTGGCTGGCTGGCTGGCTGGCTGGCTGGCTGGCTGGCTGGCTGGCTGGCTGGCTGGCTGGCTGGCTGGCTGGCTGGCTGGCTGGCTGGCTGGCTGGCTGGCTGGCTGGCTGGCTGGCTGGCTGGCTGGCTGGCTGGCTGGCTGGCTGGCTGGCTGGCTGGCTGGCTGGCTGGCTGGCTGGCTGGCTGGCTGGCTGGCTGGCTGGCTGGCTGGCTGGCTGGCTGGCTGGCTGGCTGGCTGGCTGGCTGGCTGGCTGGCTGGCTGGCTGGCTGGCTGGCTGGCTGGCTGGCTGGCTGGCTGGCTGGCTGGCTGGCTGGCTGGCTGGCTGGCTGGCTGGCTGGCTGGCTGGCTGGCTGGCTGGCTGGCTGGCTGGCTGGCTGGCTGGCTGGCTGGCTGGCTGGCTGGCTGGCTGGCTGGCTGGCTGGCTGGCTGGCTGGCTGGCTGGCTGGCTGGCTGGCTGGCTGGCTGGCTGGCTGGCTGGCTGGCTGGCTGGCTGGCTGGCTGGCTGGCTGGCTGGCTGGCTGGCTGGCTGGCTGGCTGGCTGGCTGGCTGGCTGGCTGGCTGGCTGGCTGGCTGGCTGGCTGGCTGGCTGGCTGGCTGGCTGGCTGGCTGGCTGGCTGGCTGGCTGGCTGGCTGGCTGGCTGGCTGGCTGGCTGGCTGGCTGGCTGGCTGGCTGGCTGGCTGGCTGGCTGGCTGGCTGGCTGGCTGGCTGGCTGGCTGGCTGGCTGGCTGGCTGGCTGGCTGGCTGGCTGGCTGGCTGGCTGGCTGGCTGGCTGGCTGGCTGGCTGGCTGGCTGGCTGGCTGGCTGGCTGGCTGGCTGGCTGGCTGGCTGGCTGGCTGGCTGGCTGGCTGGCTGGCTGGCTGGCTGGCTGGCTGGCTGGCTGGCTGGCTGGCTGGCTGGCTGGCTGGCTGGCTGGCTGGCTGGCTGGCTGGCTGGCTGGCTGGCTGGCTGGCTGGCTGGCTGGCTGGCTGGCTGGCTGGCTGGCTGGCTGGCTGGCTGGCTGGCTGGCTGGCTGGCTGGCTGGCTGGCTGGCTGGCTGGCTGGCTGGCTGGCTGGCTGGCTGGCTGGCTGGCTGGCTGGCTGGCTGGCTGGCTGGCTGGCTGGCTGGCTGGCTGGCTGGCTGGCTGGCTGGCTGGCTGGCTGGCTGGCTGGCTGGCTGGCTGGCTGGCTGGCTGGCTGGCTGGCTGGCTGGCTGGCTGGCTGGCTGGCTGGCTGGCTGGCTGGCTGGCTGGCTGGCTGGCTGGCTGGCTGGCTGGCTGGCTGGCTGGCTGGCTGGCTGGCTGGCTGGCTGGCTGGCTGGCTGGCTGGCTGGCTGGCTGGCTGGCTGGCTGGCTGGCTGGCTGGCTGGCTGGCTGGCTGGCTGGCTGGCTGGCTGGCTGGCTGGCTGGCTGGCTGGCTGGCTGGCTGGCTGGCTGGCTGGCTGGCTGGCTGGCTGGCTGGCTGGCTGGCTGGCTGGCTGGCTGGCTGGCTGGCTGGCTGGCTGGCTGGCTGGCTGGCTGGCTGGCTGGCTGGCTGGCTGGCTGGCTGGCTGGCTGGCTGGCTGGCTGGCTGGCTGGCTGGCTGGCTGGCTGGCTGGCTGGCTGGCTGGCTGGCTGGCTGGCTGGCTGGCTGGCTGGCTGGCTGGCTGGCTGGCTGGCTGGCTGGCTGGCTGGCTGGCTGGCTGGCTGGCTGGCTGGCTGGCTGGCTGGCTGGCTGGCTGGCTGGCTGGCTGGCTGGCTGGCTGGCTGGCTGGCTGGCTGGCTGGCTGGCTGGCTGGCTGGCTGGCTGGCTGGCTGGCTGGCTGGCTGGCTGGCTGGCTGGCTGGCTGGCTGGCTGGCTGGCTGGCTGGCTGGCTGGCTGGCTGGCTGGCTGGCTGGCTGGCTGGCTGGCTGGCTGGCTGGCTGGCTGGCTGGCTGGCTGGCTGGCTGGCTGGCTGGCTGGCTGGCTGGCTGGCTGGCTGGCTGGCTGGCTGGCTGGCTGGCTGGCTGGCTGGCTGGCTGGCTGGCTGGCTGGCTGGCTGGCTGGCTGGCTGGCTGGCTGGCTGGCTGGCTGGCTGGCTGGCTGGCTGGCTGGCTGGCTGGCTGGCTGGCTGGCTGGCTGGCTGGCTGGCTGGCTGGCTGGCTGGCTGGCTGGCTGGCTGGCTGGCTGGCTGGCTGGCTGGCTGGCTGGCTGGCTGGCTGGCTGGCTGGCTGGCTGGCTGGCTGGCTGGCTGGCTGGCTGGCTGGCTGGCTGGCTGGCTGGCTGGCTGGCTGGCTGGCTGGCTGGCTGGCTGGCTGGCTGGCTGGCTGGCTGGCTGGCTGGCTGGCTGGCTGGCTGGCTGGCTGGCTGGCTGGCTGGCTGGCTGGCTGGCTGGCTGGCTGGCTGGCTGGCTGGCTGGCTGGCTGGCTGGCTGGCTGGCTGGCTGGCTGGCTGGCTGGCTGGCTGGCTGGCTGGCTGGCTGGCTGGCTGGCTGGCTGGCTGGCTGGCTGGCTGGCTGGCTGGCTGGCTGGCTGGCTGGCTGGCTGGCTGGCTGGCTGGCTGGCTGGCTGGCTGGCTGGCTGGCTGGCTGGCTGGCTGGCTGGCTGGCTGGCTGGCTGGCTGGCTGGCTGGCTGGCTGGCTGGCTGGCTGGCTGGCTGGCTGGCTGGCTGGCTGGCTGGCTGGCTGGCTGGCTGGCTGGCTGGCTGGCTGGCTGGCTGGCTGGCTGGCTGGCTGGCTGGCTGGCTGGCTGGCTGGCTGGCTGGCTGGCTGGCTGGCTGGCTGGCTGGCTGGCTGGCTGGCTGGCTGGCTGGCTGGCTGGCTGGCTGGCTGGCTGGCTGGCTGGCTGGCTGGCTGGCTGGCTGGCTGGCTGGCTGGCTGGCTGGCTGGCTGGCTGGCTGGCTGGCTGGCTGGCTGGCTGGCTGGCTGGCTGGCTGGCTGGCTGGCTGGCTGGCTGGCTGGCTGGCTGGCTGGCTGGCTGGCTGGCTGGCTGGCTGGCTGGCTGGCTGGCTGGCTGGCTGGCTGGCTGGCTGGCTGGCTGGCTGGCTGGCTGGCTGGCTGGCTGGCTGGCTGGCTGGCTGGCTGGCTGGCTGGCTGGCTGGCTGGCTGGCTGGCTGGCTGGCTGGCTGGCTGGCTGGCTGGCTGGCTGGCTGGCTGGCTGGCTGGCTGGCTGGCTGGCTGGCTGGCTGGCTGGCTGGCTGGCTGGCTGGCTGGCTGGCTGGCTGGCTGGCTGGCTGGCTGGCTGGCTGGCTGGCTGGCTGGCTGGCTGGCTGGCTGGCTGGCTGGCTGGCTGGCTGGCTGGCTGGCTGGCTGGCTGGCTGGCTGGCTGGCTGGCTGGCTGGCTGGCTGGCTGGCTGGCTGGCTGGCTGGCTGGCTGGCTGGCTGGCTGGCTGGCTGGCTGGCTGGCTGGCTGGCTGGCTGGCTGGCTGGCTGGCTGGCTGGCTGGCTGGCTGGCTGGCTGGCTGGCTGGCTGGCTGGCTGGCTGGCTGGCTGGCTGGCTGGCTGGCTGGCTGGCTGGCTGGCTGGCTGGCTGGCTGGCTGGCTGGCTGGCTGGCTGGCTGGCTGGCTGGCTGGCTGGCTGGCTGGCTGGCTGGCTGGCTGGCTGGCTGGCTGGCTGGCTGGCTGGCTGGCTGGCTGTGGCTGGCTGGCTGTCTGGCTGGCTGTGGCTGGCTGGCTGGCTGGCTGTGGCTGGCTGGCTGGCTGGCTGTGGCTGGCTGGCTGGCTGGCTGGCTGGCTGGCTGGCTGGCTGGCTGGCTGGCTGGCTGTGGCTGGCTGGCTGGCTGTGGCTGGCTGGCTGGCTGTGGCTGGCTGGCTGGCTGTGGCTGGCTGGCTGTGGCTGGCTGGCTGTGGCTGGCTGGCTGTGGCTGGCTGGCTGTGGCTGGCTGGCTGTGGCTGGCTGGCTGTGGCTGGCTGGCTGGCTGGCTGGCTGGCTGGCTGGCTGGCTGGCTGGCTGGCTGGCTGGCTGGCTGGCTGGCTGGCTGGCTGGCTGGCTGGCTGGCTGGCTGGCTGGCTGGCTGGCTGGCTGGCTGGCTGGCTGGCTGGCTGGCTGGCTGGCTGGCTGGCTGGCTGGCTGGCTGGCTGGCTGGCTGGCTGGCTGGCTGGCTGGCTTACTTACTTACTTACTGCTGAAAAACATGTTAGTGAATGCCACTAGGGTATACTAAAAAATACTTAACGTTAAGATATATACATGATAAAAGCCCTTTAACCCCAAAACTGTACTATATGTATATATCTTAACCTTGAGTATTTTTTAGAACAGTGGCTTTCATGTTTATTTTAATAGCGTTCTGGTTTAATTTTAGTAGTATATATTCTGTACAGTCGCTATTAAGCAGGTTCTTCAACAGCTGAAGATGGCCTATTTACAGGTCGAAACCGGTACTGTCCTTTTATGTAAATAATATTGACACTATGTAAAATAAAGTATTGATTAGGTGGAGAACTCATCCTTCATACTTGTGTACTTCCGCGACCTTTTCTGAATTGCAGAGTTCGTGTCCATCTGGTTTGGTCATTCGTTTATCATCCATTTTTACTCGATGACCGTAGAATTTCAGCCTTCGTGGTCTTTTCAGTGCACTAACTTGTAGAGCTCCTCAATTCTGCTTTCCTTCCAAGTCCCATCACTAATCTTCTGCAGTCCCAGAATTTTCCGCAGAATCTTCATTTCGTTCTTCGGACTGTGGTCTCGTATGATATTGCCCGTTTTTTATACTTGTTCTGTTTTAGCCAAATATAATTGTCTGGCTCTTGACTTCTTTGCCTCTTTATCCAGTCCGTTGGGTTGGATCCATTCTGCCAGGTATATGAACTTCTCTGAACGTTTACTCTTCCTGTGTTTTACCTTCATGTGCCTCTCACATTGGCGTCTGTACTCTTTGTATCCGTCTTTTCATTAAAAAACTCAAGACCCGCTTTTCATTCAGGCTCTCTAGCATCTTTTGAGAGTCTTTTCGGTTTTTGGCTAAGACGGCAAGGTCATCGGTGAAAGCTTAACGCTTTTTTGTTTTTTACAAGCTGCTTTACGTCGCACCGACACAGATAGGTCTTATGCCGACGATGGGACAGGGAAGGGCTGGGCGTGGGAACGAAGCGGCCGTGGCCTTAATTAAGGTACAGCCCCAGCATTTGTCTGGTGTGAAAATGGGAAACCACAGAAAACCATTTTCAGGGCTGCCAACAGTGGGGTTCAAACCTACTATCTCCCGAATACTGGATACTGGCCACACTTGTAGGTTCTGTCCTTTCTTCCCCAGATGCATTCCAGTAATATCTTCAAATTTCAGAGCTTCTTCTCATTTCGTTATTATTAACAAGGCAGAGAAGAACACGGAGATGCCTGAACAAACAATCAAAGCATTTCCTAGAAGACCTACTCCCGGCATTCCCTGTGGAGATGCAGTTAGTTAAGGGTCTTTACTGCATTCCTCACTAATAAGCTTCTTGATTCGAACAATTGAGAGGACAGACGGATTAGAAAAGCCCAAGTCATTACCTATCCTATATATCTCATCTCTTGAAAGTCCTGCTGTGAAAGCTGGCTAATTAGCCAAATACCTGGAGAAGCCGGTGACTTTCTGTTATTTATTTTAAGAAACAAATGTTGAACAACCGTAATAAGCATACTTCATATCTACGGACAGTTTCCCAATAGCACCAGACATTGTAACAAATACGCACTATGTTTGGATTATTGAACAGCGATAATTGCAGGACGGAAAACGGAGGTTCGGAGATATAAATTTCGAACCACAGGGAACAAAATGACAGTGGGCCCCCAGAAATTCTGAATACCCCACCTATCTCCGCCACTGGTCCCTACCGCTATTCTTAGTGCTAGGACTGGGAAGAAGGCGATCGTGAACTTAATGGCGTGAAAATGGGAAACCTCGGCAAACCATCTTCAGGGCTACCGACAGTAGGGTTGGAACCCACTATCTCCCGAATGGAAGCTCACAGAAACGTGACCCTAACCACGTAGCCACTAGCTCGGTCATAATTTCTTGATGTAAAGGGACACAGCTACACAAAGAGGATCCCAGGGGCTCTTGTTAGCGACCATGGGATCCTAACCGAATCTGTTATTACTTCAATTTACGTGCGTCAGTCTCTTCATTTCCAACTTTCATGTATTAGGATTGGGAGGCCTAGGGGGTGTTTCATTTTCAAACCCCTGCGAATGTGGTATCCATGCCTGTTGTAAGCGGTGACTAAAAGGGGATCCAGGGGCTTTCATCTTGAGATCGTGGGTTGTCGATCACGGGTTCCTAGCTGAGTCTGTTATTGCTTCTACTTGCAGGTGTGAGGATCTTCACTTTCAGCTTACATACCGGATTTCCCTTGATTAACCCTTATTCTTTTCCTACCCCGACGGTATTAGAGCACTGAAGGTCTAGGCAGTATCTCATGTTTACGCCATTTGTGGCCCTTGTCATTCTTTGGTCGATTCCTTCATATTTCAAAGGGAATGGACTTAATCCATAGTGTTAATGGAGGATGGTTGCCCAGTTGCACTTCTTCTTAAAACAATAATAACCGCCACTACCACCACTAAAATTCTTCTTCTTCTTCCGATTTTCTCGCACCGTGATGGGGTTATGAGTGCGAACTGTGTTGCACTTGAAGAGTTTGCCCTGTTTCATTGCCGGATCCCCTTGCTGGCGTCAACCTTATGTGGACTGCTGTATGTCTCTGTACTGGCTGGTAGGCCTAGTTGGTAAAAAAAAAATCGCATATGGCTTTTAGTGCCGGGAGCGTCCGAGGACATGTTCGGCTCGCCAGGTGCAGCCCTTTTGATTTGACTCCCGTAGGCGACCTGCGCGTCGTGATGAAGATGAATTGATGATGAAGATGACACAGACACCCAGCCCTCGTGCCAGCGAAATTAACCAATGATGATTAAAATTTCCGACCCTACCGGGAATCGAACCCGGGACCCCTGTGGCCAAAGGCCAGCACGCTAACCACTTAGCCATGGAGCCGGACGACCTAGTTAGTGTTTGTGTTCATATAAAGACGAACTGGGACAAACACAAACAGATGAGATTACAATCTCCCACTCGGCCAGGAATCGAACCTGGTACCTCCTAAACCAAAGGTCTCAACCCTGACCATTCAGGCAAAAAGCCAGACAGCACCAGAATTCAGTTTCAACGCTACCAAGTAGACAATATCCTTATTTTCTTGGTATAAAAGAATAAGTAACCTGTCCTAACTTCAGTAAATTGCGTGTAGCCTCGGGGAAGCTGGTGCAGGTCTTTCCATTTGACACCTTACAGGGGATCAGCGTGTCTGTGAGGATGGCGCCCCGTCCAAGATGAAGTATAAGGCTGAAAACGTCAGGAATACCCAGGCCCGGATTCCCGTGTTCGATTCCCACCTCTGCCACGAAATTTGAAAAGTGGTACGAGGGCTGGAACGGGATTCACTCAACCTCGAGAGGTTAAGTGAGTAGATGGAGCTCGATTCCCACCTCAGCAATCCTCGAAGTAGTTTTCCGTGTTTTTCCACTCCTTCTCCAGGCAAATGCCGAGATGATATCTAAAACTTAATGCCTCGGCCTCTTCCTTTCCTCTTCCTTGCAATCTTCCCATCCCCCACACAAGGCCCCTGTTCGACATAAGAGGCAAGGCCACTTGGGCAATGTATTGGTCCTTCTCCCCAGTTGTATCCTCCGATCCAATGTTTTGCTCCAGGATACTGCTCTTGGGGCGGTAGAGGTGGGATCACTGGCTGAGTCCGAGGGAAAAGCCAACCCTGGAGGGTAAATGGATTAAGAAAGGTAGAAAGAAATAAAGTTAAAATCCCCCACCCAGCTGGGCCGGGAATCGAACCTGGGAGCCCTTCAACCAAAGGCCAGTATGCTAACTATTTAGCCATGGAGCCGGACAAGTAGCAACAGCCTGAAAAACATAACATGATATCCTGTCATGAACTGGCCTATCTCTACTGTAGTGTATGTTGCGTATAGTTGAGCCGGCTCAGACGGTTGAGGCGCTGGCCTTCTGACACCACCTTGGTAAGTTCGATCCTGGCTCAGCCCGGTGGTATTTGAAGGTGCTCAAATACGTGCCTCATGTCGGTAGATTTACTAGTACATAAAAGTACTCCTGTGGGACTAAATTCCGGCACCTCGGCGTCTCCGAAAACCATGAAAGAAATTAGTGGGACGTACTACCAATATTATTATTATTACTATAGGGCGCCCGCGCTGCTTCGCAACATTATTTTGGAGTATTATAAATAAAAATTAACGACATTATGTAACAGTTTATAATATTTATTTTCCATATTTTATGTTCGCTGTGCGTCGACGCTTTTCTACTTTTACTCTTTAAACGTATTTCCTCGGAATAAGGTAAGAACAGGCTAAAATCAGGATCGGGAAATAAGATTCCAACTCGATGAAGCGTTTGACCCTGCGCTTTCTTGATCGTAATAGAAAACGCTGATGTATTAGGCAATCTGCGCTAGGTAGCAGTATTCGCTCCCCATTACTCACACCAGTTAGAACCTCTAACTCTATGATACTGTCGTACATGTTTTCTAACTATTAGCCTCGTCCCGTTCAGTAATCCCTTAGTTGCATTGGAATTCCTAATAACTCATTCCTTCCAAAGGCAGCACATTGAGAGGTAGAGCACTCATCTCAGGGCTGTTCAAAAATTCAGTGGGAAACTGCGAAACTTCCCTTTCTTCTTCAGTTACCAATGTATTCACACTCGTGTAAGATCTTGAAGTTCCTGGAAGTAGATCTGAAACTACCTTATTAATGTCATCGCAATGTTCAATTTTCGGTGCAAGAATTGCAGTCGTAGGGAGACTGAAGCTGTGACGAGAGGATGAAAATACATTTTTGCCATAAACTTCAGTGACGATGTCCGTATTTGAAATGATCAAAGAAGACAATTCGATTAAGTTTTCATATTTAGAAGGGTATTCACCATAACCGATTTTCAAGAGGAAGTCTGCAAATTCACATTCATCCACCTTAGCTCGCAAATTTTTCTGGAAAATTTTGAAAAATGTCCACAGAAGTGAAAACCTAATTGAACTTTGTACTACAGCAGCTCTTGATTCATGAGGATCAACAGGTAATGCTTGTCAGAAATCTCCTTCTAATATGATAATTTTTGCACCGAAAGGTACCTCATTACCCATTATATCTTTCAGTAACCGGTTTATACACATTAAAGAATGTTTTGTTTGCCATGAGTGCTTCATCCCAAATGATGAGCTTAGCAGTGCGAACAATACTAGCCACTTTGCTGTTCACATTCACATCTGACAGGTAAGTTTAGAGGTAATTTAAAGCAACATAGCAGCAATTCCAGTCCACGCTACAGAAATGCCTTATATTCCTAAATGAATGCAACTTTGGATTAAACACCGATACACAAAAGTCTTTCAAGTACCGCCTGGTCCATCCAAAAAGTACGCCTTGCAGTCACTTATAGATGCATCATTATTCATGAGTAACTGAAGAATTTCGTCAATAACAACCCGTTGTTCTTCACTAGCTGTAGCTCTCATCTCTGTTAGTTCCCCAACTTTGATTTCGTCCCGAGTTTACTCTTCATTTTGAGGGAGATCCTCAATGGTAGGTAAGTGGAAATATGTAAGAAAAAACATGTCATTTTAGTCAGTAGCGGCAATCGCCCCTCCCCCCTCAACTTTGTGGAGAAAACATTACATTTAACGAGGTTTTATAAGAATTATTAAAACAAGCAATTTGTAGAAATACAAGACCTCTTGTCTCATTGACTAATTATTTCTTTAATTATTAACGAAATTATTAGTGGAAATACGCAAAAAAAACTGTCGTTCACACGGATAACCGATTTGTATAGAGCCACAGCAACTAGTGGAGATTTGGTATGTGCTGTGAGGAAGGGTAGCAGGGGTATATTTATGCCAAAATCATGGACTCTGAGGTATGATCCGATGATGATTCTATCTTCTATGGGTATGATTCACGTGCTTGCCGCGCATTCGTTAGTCTGGCAGTCTCTTTAATGTCTGTTAGTTTATTTTAGTTTCTAACTGTGTACCCCTGGGTAGTCGAATACTAAATGATTTTAATTGTATAATCACGCCCTACTTCTATTTAATTGTAATACACGTGTAATTATTGTACATTTTTAACAGTTTCCATTGTACTTGTTGAATATATTTTTAATATTGAAGCTATGCACATTTTAACATAAACTCCCATTGCATTTGTTGACTGTATTTTATTATCTCGTATTTTTATATATCACTGTTTTTGTTGTTTGTCTTTTTTCTTTGTTTTTCTTTTTTTTTTTTTTGCTAGTTGTTTTACGTCGCACCGACACAGATAGGTCTTATGGCGACGATGGGACAAGGAAGGGCTAGGAGTGGGAAGGAAGCGGCCGTGGCCTTAATTAAGGTACAGCCCCAGCATTTGCCTGGTGTGAAAATGGGAAACCACGGAAAACCATTTTCAGGGCTGCCGACAGTGGGGTTCGAACCTACTATCTCCCGAATACTGGATACTGGCCGCACTTAAGCGACTGCAGCTATCGAGCTCGGTCTTTGTTATTTTAATGACTATGACCTCTAAGCTAGAGCGAAACATGTCCAAGGTATTTTAAACAACTATGTAACTTTTAAACAGCCCATTTAATAAATGGCAGAAGTGTATTGAATTGGTGTACCAAACACAATTGAATTATTTTAGAATTTTTTCTTAGATATTTCGAGTCAATACGGAACCGGAATGAAGTTTTTACTTGTAACTTCGGAATTGTTTGTATTTGAACGACCACACATCACTGAAAAATTCTCATGCACAAGGAGTCGTCTTTTTGTTGTTGTTGTTGTTGTTGTTGTTGTTGTTGTTGTTGTTGAAGTGCCACACGTCATCAAACTGGACTCTGTATGAAATTGCTTCCCATTTTCCAACTTCCGTTTTTTATACATCCGCTTAGCATTCTTCGTCTTCCTACCAACACCCACAATTAAAAGAAGTGAAACTAATCGCAAGAATCGATAGTTTACGTCTTCATATACACCAGCATCTTATTTGAAACTTTCGTAGAACACAGCACATTTTCTACTTCTGTAAATACAGTGAGCGAGTAGGTGTGAAGAAAAAACAACATTACGTAAGAAAAGGCGTTGAGTGTTGATCAAATAAAATAATCCGCAAGTTACAATACAAAACTCACTTTCACTGGAGACGGCTGGTAGGGATATAGTTCCAGTAGCAACAAACCTTCTTACTCCCAAAGGCGGCTGAGTAAACGTCCCTTATTATTATCTAATTGAAACAGGGAGATGAAATTATGCAAAATATCCACTGACTTTGTCGTAATTTAAGTGCAGAAAATTGCTGTATGACAAATCAGCCGTCCGCCCCTGTGGTGTACTCTTTTTATTATTATTATTATTATTATTATTATTATTATTATTATTATTATTATTATTATTATTATTATTATTATTATTATTATTATTATTATTTGCCTTTATTTGTAGTGGCGAAGTTAGGATGCATGGTCCTCTCTCACATTTAACCACACTCATTAACAGTGTACATCTGAGAAACATTTTCAGAATTTTATCTTAAAACTATCATTACAAATTAGAAACAAAACATGAAACAAAAAGTTTTGTCTGTACATTGCTTAGAATTTACAAACAATGGTATTTATGTATCGGTCATGTCCACAGTAAAAAGGAAATCTACTTTTTACTTTTCCGTGATGTCTGTCTGTCTGTCTGTCTGTCTGTCTGTCTGTCTGTCTGTCTGTCTGTCTGTCTGTCTGTCTGTCTGTCTGTCTGTCTGTCTGTCTGTCTGTCTGTCTGTCTGTCTGTCTGTCTGTCTGTCTGTCTGTCTGTCTGTCTGTCTGTCTGTCTGTCTGTCTGTCTGTCTGTCTGTCTGTCTGCCTGTCTGTCTGTACAAGCATCACGAGGAAACGGCTGAAGATAATTTCATGAAAATCGGTATATAAAGTCGGGGAATAAACCACTACAATCTAGGCTATAAATCACCTTATTCACGCTGAGTGGAATGGTAGTTTAGGGGAAGGCCTAAAATTCAATTCTCAAATATTTATATTAGTGGTCCTATCGATAAATGCTACATAACTAAAGTTATAGAGAATCAAATTTTCGATCCTTTATGTCTTATACATTTTTACCGTTCCAGCTATGATAAGATACTATATATATATATATATCTTTTTTTTCTTTTTTTTTTTTTTTTGCTGAGTCCATATCAACGCCGAGCCACGAGAAAATGGGTAAACAGAATTTAATTAAAATCGGGATATAGAATCGGGGAATAAGAAACTACAGTCTAAGCTATAAACAATTTTATTCGCCGTGGCTGAAATGGTAGTTTAGGGGAAGGCTCCTAAACTTTAATTTTTAAATATTAGTCCTGTCGAAAAGTACTACATAACAGAAAACAGAATTGATAGAGAATACAGTTTCCGATCATTTATGTCTTCCGTTTTACCACACCGACTATGATAGGAGTGGTATGTCAGAGTCGCAAGAAAACTAAATATGAAGGCCTCAATATCAAAGCTCATAAAATTGATCAACAATAACATTACATTGACCATTGTTTGTTGTGATATTCTTTGTCTTATGCTCTCACTCATCTCCGATAGATACGATTACTGCTGCGTACCGAGTGTAACAGCCTGCCTGAATATTGGCGGTAAATAGCTGGGGAGTCAGGTAACTTTCTTCTTTAGCAAACGTAGAATTGCGTAGCGAAGCACGGGTACATCAGCTAGTAGCATAATATAAGCACTATAAACATTCTTATTCATATCTTAAAACTATCTTCACACATTAAAACTCCTGGCCTGTCAGCGTGTCAGTCGATGTGCAGACATCGAATGACTATTTTCAATGAAAGAACTGTGTTAATTTCGAATGACTATTTTCAATGAAAGAACTGTCTTAATTTCGAATGACTATTCTCAATGAGAGAACTGTGTTAATTGTATAAGATTGTGCTTTGAAAGACTGTGTGTTTTAGGAAACTTCGAAAGGGTGTATCGAAAAAGGAATTTGATTTCTTTCATTCGATCTTGTCTTAGAGATCGTTCTCATTTCATGAACAGTGCTGTAGTATGTTAATAGGACTGTACTTAATTTAAACCCTTGTCATACTTTCAAGTGTTCTATAAAACTACATCTCAATGACATTCTTTGATTTTCATTAGACTGTGTTTAAAAAAACAGTGTTAAATTCATTGCATTAACGTTAGTGATGGAGAAGGTTACGAAGTGTGTTTTTCACACTTCTCCATTAATTTCTATTTTTCCGACGAATGCATCGGACAGTTTTGAACTATGTTTATTTACCTTTCGTCGTAGATTGTAAAACTGATTTAATCTCTTCGATAAAAGCATCGCTTGAAACTTATTTACGCGTGCTAAAGTTTACGAACAGTGGAACTCGTAACTCGTATGAACAGTATTACGCAAGTATCTCCAGTGCAGTGCTGTAAGGCGTCACATTTTATTGATATTCTGTTCGGTGTTACACGCTTCTTTACTCCCTTCTTGGGACTTAAGTGGAATTCAATCATTAACTATATATTCCACGCTGCACTTCAACTGTCATCAGACTCCTTGGTTCGAGCCTCTCTACCAGAACTTCCAGAGCCGTCGACCACCGAGGGATTACGCGGTTCCAATGGTGTTCAATGGTGAGGGGAAGGAGCTCGCCATCACGGGACATTCTCAACGCCGACACCGTGGGGACGGCGTCCTCATTTTCCAACCTGGACTCTGTAAATTCAGCTGTTCATCTATGACAAGGTGATACGATTTGCTCATATTTCTTTTAATAAGCAAAAACTTCAAAAGTATAAGAACTCATTGTGCTTACCCTCTTTCTGACGTTTCCTAAGCATGGACCGTACACGACCTGGCATCAAACCCATGCTCTCCACTTAATTAAGTACGGGCCTCGTCGATACGGTTACAATATTTAACTACATATTTTGTCAATTTTCGCTACATATTTATGTGCATATTCTCATTTTTATATTATAATCCGGGCTCTACTCATCACACAAAGTAGAATACAAAGTAGAATACATGCTTCTTACCTCCGAATCTCCACCGATATCGCGTGTGATTAGCTACCACGCGGAGGCCCGGGTTCGATTCCCGTCTCTGCCACGAAATTCTAAAAGTGGTACGAGGATCCACTCAACCTTGGGAGGTCAATAAAGTAGAGGAGGGGGATTCGATTCCCACCCCAGCCATCCTCCAAGTTGTTTTTCGTGGTTTCCCACTACACTTACATGTAAATAAAGGAATGGTACCTAACTTGAGGCCACGACCGTTTTCTTCCCTCTTCCTTGAGTATCCCTTCCAATCCCCCCCTCCTTACAAGACCCCTGTTGAGCATAACAGGTAAGGCCGCCTGGATGAGGTACTGGTCCTCCTCCCCAGTTGTCATCTGACCCAAAGTCTCACGCTCCAGGACACTGCTCTGTAGGCAATAGACGTGGGATCCCTCGCGGAGTCCGAGAGAAAAACCAACCCTGGAGGGTAAACAGATTAAGAAAGAAAGAAGAAAAATAAGGTATAGAGACAATGGATTCCCCTCTTGTATCAATACAGTTACACAAAGTAGTTCCATATCCGATTCCTTCTACCTACTTACCCAGTTTCATTCGCCATTATTCACCTTCATTAGCACCGCAATTGAGGTTTGCGTCATGAAGGGCATGCAGCCGTACTGTACAACATCTCACCTCATCCCCAACCCCGTATCAAAAAACAGGACTAATGGTCCATACACAAACATACAAGTAGGATATTGTATTGAATGAATACATGTACATGGGTCTCATGGGTGGGTTTTAGTATTAAATTTTTTCCTGGCATCAAATCTGTCCAGATCGGGCGAGTTGGCCGTGCGGTTAGAGGAGCGCGGCTGTGAGCTTGCATCCAAGAGATAGTGGGTTCGAATCCCACTATCGGCAGCCCTGAAGATGGTTTTCCGTGGATTCCCATTTTCACATGAGGCAAATGCTGAGGCTATACCTTAATTAAGGCCACGACCGTTTCCTTCCAACTCCTAGGTCTTTCCTATCCCATCGTTGCCATTAAACCTATCTGTGTCGGTGCGACGTAAAGCCACTAGAAAAAAAAATATGTCCAGTTACTTTTTTGTGTTTGATGGTAAAAGTTTTATCTTTTATTTGTTGGCGTGTAGCTGTCATCTTTGTCTTTTGACTACTTTACTTCTTGTGGAATAAACCCCGAAAGAAAAAAGAAAATATTGCTTCTAAGAGGAGATGTGAGAGCACTAGAGTCTAGTTATGATTTAATTTTAATTTGTCAGCTTTCATCTCGGTTTCATAATTTTATTTTTATGTCGCGTAGCCGAAGATGCGACGATAATTTATTTTGAATTATATCTCGAATGAAGATATCTTGGGTTCGGACCTGAGTCGTAAGTCGAGTCCAATAGATGGCGTCAAATAACAAGTCAAAGAATGATGATTGTATTATTCAAAGTTCCAAGTACGTGATACCTAACAGTTCTTATAGTACTCTTCTTCTGAATAATAATACTTATTGAACATGTAAGGTACAGATGATTTATTAGAAACCGAAGTGAAGTCCTCCAGCATACAAGCTACAGTAGATCTGCTCGTATTTATATACTCTCGCAATTTTGTGTGCGTGGGCTCTGGCCTGACCTATTGCCCTGTTTATTATTTTTATTCTACCTGGCGGTACACATCTACGCCGCACATTTAAATTTTGCGCCAATTTGAACTCCTCTACAGGAGAAACACAGAACTTGGAACTAGATCTACTTATAATTCTCCTCAGAAGATGTCACCTCCTTAACTTTGTGATTGTGAAGTTTCCAGTACTGTATAAAATTCTACTCGTTTTGTTTACCATTTACCAGAAGTTTGGACTTTCTGCAACAGATGTCACTACAAAAACTATGATCATGCACTCTGGTGCGAAGTGAAGGAACTCTTTTTGAAGAAATTTTGTTTTCATAAGTTTGTTCTTTACCAAATTATGTTCGTTCATTTGTGGGTTGGCAATATTGATCTTATTTCCGCCAGGTTTGAATTCAGCCAATCCCTAATTTCTGTAATTAATTTTCGGCCTATCACAGGCTTCTTCTTCGTTTTGATGTGTACTTTAAGCTAGCCAATAAAAGTGAGAGCGTGTGGCTTGATTATTCATGAAAGGTCTCGAACATTCCCCGAGGATTTATAAACTGCAGATTTTCACGTCTCTTGGCCATTTGATCAACATCTAACTGAGTGTGCGTGTGTGAAGCAGGAGGCGGGTGGTGCCTCTTTCATCAGGCAGCAGTTCTTCAGCAAGGTAATGGCCATTTAACATCTTTATTTCTTGCTAGCTCAGCAGTTTAACCCGCGGGAAAGGTCCGAAAGTTTTACCATGTAACCTACTTTTCTAAAAATGTAATTTTCTGCCGGCTTATGTAAAACTTCATAAAATCTGTAACCGTGATTCGGGGATAGAGAGTGATGCACCCTCTCGAGCTCCCCTTCATTTTGGTTTGAGGTGACTACGTATTGGTAACTCTTCCTTAATGTTTTAAATTTCTTTCTTATACGGGTCACCTCCATTGTTTGGGAATAGCCCCTGTTTCATCGGCCTAGTGCCTTTTAGGTTTTAAGAATGCATGTTTAAGGGATCTCTGCCCCTAAGTAAAGTGGTGAAATTTGAGCGTGTAGCTCAGGAAATGTAAGCGAGGGGCTTGAACCCCAGGACTTGTAGAATTCACTGCCTTGTATTTTACTTTACTTATTTCTAACTTGCCTATGGGACCTGTTATATTGTTATTCGTCGATTTTTTGAAATTCTAAAAAAGAAAAGAAAATATAACCTTTGTTAAAGTTTTAAATTCCATTCTTGACTTTGTAGTTAGACCCGTTCACCCCGGCACCTTCTTTCACCTCTGCGTCCACGGGTAACCCCGTAACAATTATTATTATTATTATTATTATTATTATTATTATTATTATTATTATTATTATTATTATTATTATTATTATTATTATTATTATTATTATGCCATTTGCTTTACGGCGCACAGACACAGATAGGTCTTATGGCGAGAATGGGATAAGAAAGACCTAGGAATGGGAAGGAAGCGGCTGTGGCCTTATTAAGGTACAGCCCCAGCATTTGCCTGGTGTGAAAATGGGAAACCTCGGTAAACCATCTTCAGGGCTGCCAACAATGGGGTTCGAACCCACTATCTCCCGGATGTAAGCTCAGAGCTGCGCGCTCCTAACCGCACGGCCAACTCGCCCGGTGTTTTATTATTAGATATCAATCTGGTAGGAAGTTCCTTTCCTTCGAAGGGTGGACCGCTATGCAATTAAATCGCTTCGTGTTTATGTTTATCTTACAACACACAGTGCTATTGGCTAATGATCAGCACATATTTTAATACAATAAATACATTCAACTTAGGCCTACCTCCTACAGAAAACAGATCCTCCTTGAGAAGGAGGCTGACTCGAGTCATGTAGCAGATGGGATCCGATGAATAATAAATAACTTACACTCGCGTGCGAGAGTTGCACGCATCGTTATCCGACAGCGCGATGAAGGGCTGGACGAAACTGAAACTATGTACAAGTATAACATTTTGTATTGAACCGAAATTCCAGTGTCAAATAGTGGTGTGACCAGTATCCAGTGTTCAGGGGATAGTGGGTTTAATTCAACACCTTTGAAGACAATTTCCGTGGTTTCGAATTTTCACGCCAAGCAAATGCTGGGTATGTACCGTAATTAAGGCCACGGTAGATGCCTTCCTACTCCTAGCCCTTTCCTATCACATCGTCGCCAAAAGACTTATCTGTGTCAGTGCGTCGTATCGCAACTTGAAAAAAAAAAAGATCTTGTAGAGGAGTTACAACAATTTATTAGCCTAAGATCTACTAATGGTTTATGCGGCAACATACTATCAAAACAGTCAGGGCTCCAAGGTAGTGGGTGGTGTATCGCGATTGGCCTGTCTAAGGCATTTGATAGGGTAGATCATGGGAGACTACTGCCAAAATGAGTGCAGTAGGACGTGACAAAAGAGTGACTGGATGGGTTGCTACATTTCTAGAAAATATATCTCAGAGAATTAGAGTAGGCGAAGCTTTATCTGACCCTGTAATAATTAATAGGGACATTCTTCAAGGCAGTATTATTGGACCTTTATGGTTTCTTATATATATATATATATATATATATATATATATATATATATATATATGATGTGAGTAAACAAGTGGAATCAGAAGTAAGGCTTTTTGCGAATGATGTTATTCTGTATTGAGTAATCAATAAGTTTATGAGCAACTGCAAAATAACGCCGATAATGTTGTGAGATGAACAGCAGGCAGTGTATTCTGTACTAGCAGTTGCCCGCGGCTTCGCCCGCCTTTATTAATTCAACCGCGTTAGAATTTTATAAACCGTTTAATTAAATGCAAAATAAAATGTATATTTATTAACATACATCGACTTCACTTTTAATATTGGTCGTTTTCTATTATTTTAATATTTCACCCCCTTTCAACCCCGGCCCGTAGGAGTGTCCTGCCCTACAGTTTTCTCTCCCAGACAGTATCTCATATGAGTATCATGTTTAGTTGAGAGCTATGCTGAAACATAAACACACATTCACCCGTAATCTCTGTCATTTTCAACATTTTCTTTCTTCGCTGATCACCCCCTATACCATGGGGACTGAACTTGGACTTCTCATTTTTATATACCGTTAATAGAAGGAGAAGAAGAAAAGTTAAGAAACACATTAATATAATCTTTACGTAGTGTTGGTTAGGCAACCCGCTGATCAGACTTGTCATGCGGTTTACTTACCTTCCCCTATTTTCTGTTTTTCAGCCTTCTCACCTCTTATGCCGAACTACCAATCGGATTTCGTTCGGACCACTTCCTAAAACCTCCCAGGAGTAATAATAACAAATTGTGAAATTTTCAGCGAAATAGGCCCAGTAGTTTTTTGAGTCCATTCGGGACATACATACAAACAAACATTCATTTTTGTAATATAGATGATATTCTTTGTCGGTTTGGCAACGTCAATTATTTGAGGAATAATAATAATAATAATAATAATAATAATAATAATAATAATAATAATAATAATAATAATAATAATGATAATAATAATAATCACACGATTATCGAACCACATCTACCTGTTTTAAAGATAAGAAGACCCAGCCAACTTGGTTCAAAGGAGATGGGGATCACTTATGAAGATACACAAGAACGCACCCCAATCAGGAGGAAACTAGAAGACCACCAGGGTTTTCAAGAAAGGCCAAAGTTGAAGACGGGAAAAACGTGTACGGGGGAAAGAAAAGAGCGACACCGGCAACGAATGAAGGAGTATTGGGCAAAGAGTCCGTCTCTGTGGTGTAGTGGTTAGCGTGATTAGCTGCCACCTCCGGAGGTCCGGGTTCGATTCCCGGCTCTGCCACGAAATTTGAAAAGTGGCACGAGGACTGGAACGGGGTCCACTCAGCCTCGGGAAGTCAACTGAGTAGAGGTGGGTTTGATTCCCACCTCAGCCATCCTCGAAGTGGTTTTCCGTGGTTTCCCACTTCTCATCCAGGCGAATGCCGAGATGGTACCTAACTTAAAAAGGCCACGGCCGCTTCCTTCCCTCTTCCTTGCCTATCCCATCCGATCTTCCCATCCCTCCACAAGGCCCCTGTTCAGCATAGCAGGTGAAGCCACCTGGGTGAGGTACTGGCCATTCTCCCCAGTTGTATCCCACGACCAAGAGTCTGAATCTCCAGTACACTGCCCTTGAGGCGGTAGAGGTGGGATCCCTCGCTGAGTCCGAGGGAAAAACCGAACCTGGAGGGTAAACAGATGATGATGATGATTGGGCAAAGATCAAAGGGCAGAAAAGGCAGCTCAAATAACGTGGTGCTTAGTAGGCCGATGTCCGGCTCCATGGCTAAATGGTTAGCGTACTGGCCTTTGGTCACAAGGGTCCCGGGTTCGATTCCCGGCAGAGTCGGGAATTTTAACCATCATTGGTTAATTTCGCTGGCACTGGGGCTGGGTGTGTGTGTCGTCTTTATCATCATTTCATCCCCATGACGACGCGCAGGTCGCCTACGAGTGTCAAATCAAAAGACCTGCACCTGGCGAGCCGAACATGTCCTCGGACACTCCCGGCACTAAAAGCCATACGCCATTTCATTAGCAGGCCGATACCAACAAATAATAACAATAATAATAATAATAATAATTTTCTTTCTTCTCGAATCAATTTTAGCCTGAATACACTGCACCTCGGTATGAATGTGTTCAATAAATCATGATAGTCAGGTACCGGAATTCAAAAAAATATTTCTTCATTTTAGATACCAAAAGCATTTTTATGTCAATAGACTTGCTTTGTAACTTCGATATATCAATATAGTTAGAAAATAATTCAATTTCGAACACAAACTTGAAATGTAAGCCTATTTACAAACCGTAATGTGCTCTCTTTGAAACATTTCATTCGAGTTAACCTCTCACAAGGTAAGTCATAGTGCTCTAAACTTTTTAAACATGTTTAAATATGTTTACAATACAGTGCTACTGAGGAATGTGGCGAATCACGCTCATCTCCAGGCGCGCCCAATAAGAAATCAAACAGACTTGACCGAACTGTATCAGTATAGTCACTGCAAGCCGAACTTGGGGAATAGTCAAATGCATTCTTATTTGAAATATTGGAAAAACGGAAGATTAGTAACGAGTTTTTATGGATAATTCAATTACAAGGAGCTTTACGAGTATAATGAAGTAATATAAGAAGATAATCATGATTTAGAACGCGGAAAGAAATGACGTAATTGGGAATCAATAAGAAAGAGCGGCCCGAAACGGTATACGGACAAGCACAACAAGCAGCAGTGAGAGAGCGACAACTGAAAGGCTGAAAACCTAGAGGATTTTTTAAAAAATAATTTGCTTTACATTGCACCGAAACAGGTAGGTCCTATGGCGACGATGGGATAAGAAAGGGCTAGAAGTGGGAAGGAAGCTGTCATGGCCGTAATTAGTAGAGATGGGAATTTCAGATGTAAAATGTTGGTTAAAAAGGTGCAAAAAAGTTGCTTTAATATAGGTAGTAGAAAAAGGTATCAAAAAAGTGCAAATTTTAAATTTAAATATTCATAAAAACATCACCAAAACAAATTTTACATCATATAAGAGGACACAAAATTCACTCATGTTATCATATATTAAAAATATGGCGAAAATAGTCCCAGAACACAATATTATTAAAATGACATTTCCAGAAAACTGTCAAACATAACATTCAATGTTATTTTCAGTGAGGTTGCATCTCCGGTCAGTTATACATGGAAAAGGAATGGCCAACGTCAACAAACACAAGTGGTGCACTTTTTGTTTGCAGTTGATACTAAATACCTGTTTGTTACAACATCCTTAACATCAGCTCTGTTCTAGTATCTCCTTTGCAATAACCATCCATTGCTTCCTTCACATCCATCAAAACAGCCCATTTAAGAAATTTCATATAGCCTCCTTATTCTTCACATGTTTTGCCCTCGCTATATACTGAGTAACATGATTATGTTGGTTTTTTTTTTTTTTTTGTCAATTGTTATTGATATATCACAAACATTGAACCTCAGAACTGACTCTGAATACCATGAGCACTAAACCGTCTAGCACTATTTCCTCGGCGTTCATTTTCTGTTTCAGCATACTTGATACTGATACTACAGTATAACCCTCGCTGCTCCGCAACATTCGCTATCAATAGGTCAGACAACTCGTCCTGACAGGCCTGTCGTATTCAGGTATCACCTGCCCTTTTCAATGGTTTATGAACATTTAATAACAAGCGCGTTACGGTATGCCGCACTTCGTAGTCAGAATTCATCCGTTCTGACGTCATCGTACCGTCTGTTTGGTAAGAATCTATCCATACAGTCGCTTTTTCATCCTGCAGCTCTTGATGTATTGGGTGGTAGAATGCAATGGTATTTTAAATCACAGTTCTTCTATATACCAGCTGTATGTATATGTTTCTGCCGGGTTTTGTTGTTAAAAAAACACGTAATTTTCAAAGGAAATTAATTTTTCATCATCATCATCATCTGTTTACCCTCCAGGTTCGGTTTTTCCCTCAGACTTAGCGAGGGATCCCACCTCTACCGCCTCAAGCGCAGTGTCCTGGAGCTTCAGACTCTTGGTCGGGGGATACAACTGGGGAGTATGACCAGTACCTCGCCCAGGCGGCCTCACCTGCTATGCTGAACAGGGGCCTTGTGGAGGGATGGGAAGATTGGAAGGGATAGGCAAGGAGGAAGGAAGCGGCCGTGGCCTTAAGTTAGGTACCATCCCGGCATTCGCCTGGAGGAGAAGTGGGAAACCACGGAAAACCACTTCGAGGATGGCTGAGGTGGGAATCGAACCCACCTCTACTCAGTTGACCTCCCGAGGCTGAGTGAACCCCGTTCCAGCCCTCGTACCACTTTTCAAATTTCGTGGCAGAGCCGGGAATCGAACCCGGGCCTCCGGGGGTGGCAGCTAATCACGCTAACCACTACACCACAGAGGCGGACAAATTAATTTTTGTTTAATCAAATTATTGACCATCGGCATCTAAACACTTCGCCCATCTCTCAGGAAAGCTATGAATACCATGCCAGCAAAAGCTGTTGTCTTTTGCGGCAAACCATTCGTCGATCCCTTTTCCAACTTCCTCGAAATTGACGTGCTGTTTTGCGAGCGCGTGCCCCATTGATGCGAAGAGGTGATGCAGGTCGGGACATTATGACGGGTCCGGAAGGATGCCCATCCAAGCGATTTCAAGGTGTCCTTCACTGGTTTTGCCGTGCAAGACAGCGCATTGTCGTGTAAAAAAATCACTTTACCATGTCTTCTGGACATTCGGGTCGTATTTTGATCAATGCGTGATTTAAATTAATTATTTGTTGGCGATAGCGTTGTGCATTAAAGGTTTCGCCGGGCTTCAAGAGTTCATAATACACAACACCATTGTGGTCCCACCACTGACTTTCACATTGAAATAACCAGATTTAAACTGTCGAAACCGTGTCTCACATGTTCTAATCGATGGAGGGTATTCACCATATATTTCTACCAGGAATCGATCACTTTCCACAGTCTTTTATTTTTGATTAAATAAGAAAACCAATGCGTGCCGCAAATGTTCTTTTTCAGGCACAAACGTCGACATGATCACTGAACGATACAACACAGACGCTAGTGTTTGGTGAACTCAACTTGTGTGTGTTGCAGTGGCGGCGCGTGGATAAAGCGTCTGGGGGTTCACTGCTGTCGAAAATAACGTGTTGAGATTTATTGTTACTTGATGTTTACATAGATGTAAAATAGTGATATTGCTTGATTAGAAACGCGACTTTCCTTTGAAGGTACACGGCTACATCTCGAAGAGGTTATCAAAACAATGAAGATGCAATTACTTAAAGCTGATCCAATTTCCTCTGATTTTGGAGACGTTGCTTGCGTACAAATAACTTCTTCAAGAACGTGTTAGGCAAACTACTGTTGCTTATGTATTATATTTTGCTGCTTACTTTTCATAAAACACGTATTTCTATTGAAAAGCTCCAGGGGCTCTCAACTTCGTATCCTGGGTCGACCACGGGGACCTTAGCTGAGTCCTGGCATTGGTTCCACTTACTTGCACCAGGCTCCTCACTTTCATCTATCCTAACCGACCTCCCTTGACCAAGTCTTGTTCTTTTCCGACCCCGACGGTGTCGGAGCACTCGAGGCCCAGGGAGTCTTTCATTTTCACGCCCTTCGTGGCCTTTGCCTTTCTTTGGCCGACACCTTCATTTTCGAAGTGTAGGATCCCTTCCATTTTTTCTCTATGATTAGTGTTATAAAGAGTATGGTTGCCTAGTTGTACTTCCTCTTAAAACAATAATCACCATCATCATTTACTAATGAAACGTTTCATTAATTACATAAACTTAGGCTACGTACGCCTATTGATGCTATACAAGACGTAGTTACCAAAATACCCTGGCTCGTTGCGGTTAATTGCATCAGAATTGCAAAATCATCAAATTAAAACTCCTCCAAAACCTACCACCTATGGCAAACTTAAACCGCGCGCTCTGACAGTACTTCGGCTAATTTCGGAACTGCTCGATGTAACTCGTGTCTATCGCTGGTCCAGTCGCCAGCGATTCCTGGGCTATGTTTTCCGTGCTCCTCACAGCCCCTCGTCATGTGCACCCTTCTTACGTCTCACTACCCCGCTCCCGCAGTCCTGAAATTGAACCTCTTCGCTGGTTCCGAAGAGCAACAGAGTGTTGATGTCAAAAAAAAAAGAAAACCGCTACGCGCGTGGATATACAGAGCTTATTAAAGGAATAGGCTTTAATAAACCATTTCACATAGACCTATCTAGGTATTTCTAGGGGGTTCACTGAACCACTGAACATATAGAACGCTCGGCCACTGGTGTATTGGTATGTTAATGTCAGACGAACAAACTGACGTATGTGTCAAATTCATACGCTGCGTACTGTTCGCTGTCGCCATCTCTTAGTGAAACAAGAAAAGACTTATGCAGACACCTGGTAGAACGGCTGTCTTGTGAGCTCATAGATTAGACTCGAAAGAGTGGTTTTTCTTGTGCCAGACAGAGAACTTTTATATGATACAGTGGCCTTCACTCCTTCTAGTGTAGTTAGGTTATCCTTCGATAGGCGTTCCCAGATAATGTCTAAGGCGTATGTCATGATGGGGTCTGTTTGTACGCAGACTTTTCTCTTAGCAGCATGAAACTTACTAAGAACGCTCTGCCATATGATGCTGAGAAAGGTTAAAGAATCAAAGAATATCTAGCAGGAAATAGTTTTCTTCCGTGATCAGAGGAAGTGTCAACTCTCCGGCTTGACAGGTAGTAATCAAATATGGCTGCATGCAATCACGTTATCAAAGATAAAAATCACAGATATCAGAATATTAATGAATGTCTTAGTCGCTTAGCAACCTGCTAAGTACAGAATGTATTGCGGGTTAGGGTAAGCCTTAGCCTGCAATTATTGGAGTGATAATTTAATGATTTTATGATAGCTCAAAGTTGGCTTAACTTAGAGACCTATCAACGTCACATGGTTCATCGGCAGATAATTCTGGAGGGAATAAAACAAAAATGAAGAAAATCGGTCCAATAGAACGGACGGACGGAATTGCCAAAGCTGTTTTTAGTAAACTCTTTTAATAGTTAGATATATAGCGTAATATTATGCTATTTGCTAATATGGAAATGGCAGACACCACACACAGCCAAAGCGTGTTCTGAACCGTCACCTACGCCATAATAACTAGAGCCCTCCACGGATGCGGATATCCGCGAAGTTAGTGTCTTGGCGGATGCGAACTATATGGCAGTGCGGATAATTTTGCTGATATTTTATAAATAATGAAGCTTATTGATTTTCGCTCAGGTATACTCTTATTTTTGCTTGTGGTTCGGCGACCTTTGACAGTGGTATGGAAGAATAGTTACGCCTATATATAAAAAGATACTTGAGACCATAAAGCAGTAAATCTGACTCAAACCTGACTGGTTCCTGCCCGCAATTGATGGAAGGAAGGAACAAAGGTCAATACGTCGATCGATCGATCAATCAATTTCGATTTCGATTTAGGGCAGTCGCCCAGGTGGCAGATTCCATATCTGTTGCTTTCCTAGCCTTTTTTAAATGATTGCAAAGAAATCGGAAATTTATTGAACATCTCCGTTGGTAAGTTATTCCAATCGCTAACTTCCCTTCCTATAAACGAATATTTACCCCAATTTGTCCTCCTGAATTCCAACTTTATCTTCATATTGTGCCCGTATGCTGGTCTCCGCTACTTAAATATGGGTCAGTGTGTCACTGGGCTAGCTTTGTCGGCATGGCGCGTGTGTCCTTGTGCCAGGTGGTGACTGGTTTCTAACCTGAAGGGGGAGTTTAGCTGACTCGGGGAAGTAAAAAAAATAAAAATAAAAGTGGACGAGAGATGAAAATAGCTAGAATATGTTCGTCTGCAGCTACACTGGATTTATCGCAAAGGAAATATTTATAATATCTTCGATGGCGTGATATTCGTAACTAAGAAGGTGTACAGTAATGATATTTGACTGGACAGTGTTAATGATATCACGTGTGAATTGTAATAAAGCGAGTCATACGTATACAAGCTCTCACATACTTCTAATTCACTCACTCCCGTCACTTCGTTCGCTTCGCCAGCTTTTTTTTTTTTTCTTCATCGCAGACAGGGACATTGGATTCATTTCCTGTGTACAACTTTTACTTCAGATTATGCTAGACTACGACGTTGAAGGTATCAGATAACTCATAAATGTACGTGCCTTTTCAAAATAATTTGCAGGATTGTGCTCAGGATTTTTCTTAATTCATTTGGTACAAGTTTCAGCAATCATCAGGGACTGTAAAAGTGGAAGAGGACCTCTACATTGTTCATCGCCAGAAGAAGGAAGTTAGTGCCAGAAACTACACACATTCCATCATGAGTTTCCAAGTCCATAAACCGGCGTCGACAACGGGGAAATGCAAGGATTTCAGCCCTAGAATGTGTGATTGAGGACCCCAGGAGTTCAACATGAAGCCTACCGTACAAGTTAAGTCGACAACGTCTTATTTATATTTGTTCTCTGTAGCTCCTTATTTCTATTATTCTTTCTTTGTGATAGTTTTATAACCTGTAGTTGATTTCATTTTCACAATTTCATGGATTATTTCCTTATATTTGAAATAGGACTTGAAACTTAATTCGTGTACTTGTTTGATTCCTGACCACGTGTTGATGAGTTCGGAAATGACAGATCAGTTGAAGTTATCCATGTGTTATCAGAACCATCCTTTCTTATTGTACGAATTTCATTATTATAGTTAACGTGTTAATGTGACGATGTTTTTTGTACATGATGTTGATCGAGGTAGAAGGGAGATAATGAATCTTCGAGATTATACGAGGTGTAGTCACTATAGTAATGTCTTCCGATGATGGTCCATGTCGATCGATGTGCTCCATAATTCAGCCTTAATATTTTGGAATAAGCTATCCTGATATAACTCATGAAAGTCAGTAATTCGAAGTTTCAAGTATGGATAAATCTTACAGGAGGAACTCAAGTCTGGAAAATAGATCCTCAATTTAATATCCTAATAATAATATTATAGTTCAATAACAGGCGAGCTCACCCTTCATCGCCATGATTCGTACTCACGTGGAGACTTTACATTTCAATGATATTTCTAAACGATTAGTACCTGAATGTGACGTGTAGATACTGTAAATATTTTTTCTTTTGGAATTTTCCAGTAGTTAGTTGTAGACTTAGTATGATTTCTAGTGCTAAGACGTTTCTTCTGTATTTGTGGTGTGATAATCTGTGACACTTTAGTGGTATTTTATTCATAGTTGTGGACAGGATTTCCACGTTGAAGAAGTATATTTTTTTCTATTTAATGATTTTTTCGAGGATTCATAATGCTAACTTCAGTTCTTATGATGACCACGCGATAGTAAATTTAGTTGTTAGTTCTCACGAGGAGATAAGTGGGAAAGACGTTGAACAGATATACTCTACGTCTCGAATTAACTTTAAAATAAAAACAAAAGTTTATTCAAGTTTCATGCAGATGTTAATAAAATTTTGATGAACATAATTTCACTAATATTTTGTTTAAAGAAGTAAACTTGTTAATCTTGAACATTTTTAAGTATACACTTCATTAAAATTTAATGCATTTTTCCAGATTTATGTCTCATCAAGATTCAGCAGTAAATTAACGTAACGTAGCGATAATTTTTCATCATCATATTGAACCCAAGACCTTTGTGCCCTAAGAACATTATGCATTATATAACAAAATAATTAAAAGCTGGATTCTTGATAGCATGGATTTAACACGTGACGAGGGGGTGATTACCTTCGGTCCCACGCTCTGGGGTACGTGACGTCAACCACACGTGTCGACGGCGGAAGAATCTCAAGTAGTTTTTATGAACTATTTCAAAGCGCGTGTACCCGGCGTGACCACGCCAAGTCAAAAAAATATAGTGCCTATCAAAGGAGGTCAATCATCTCACAAATCGAACCCGTAAAATTTTTAAATGTCCATGAACACTACCGTCAGAAATGTAGCAAGCATGTAGTCACTTTCAAAACTCTTGAAATTGCAGTTTAGGTAAGTCAGAAAATTTATAGAAATTTTTCTTGGCGGCAAAGGGAGAGATCCGAAGAGAGGGGGTAACTGCTATAAATATGAAGGGACGCCATGACGAAGCTTCCTTCTCCGGCATTTGTGATACAAAGCGGACGAAATTGTTGAGTTGCTCCGCGAAATCAAATCAACGAAAGTAGACTGAGTTCGACTGCAGATTTTAGCCAGTGTGGCTAAGTCTTGACTCCGTGGGGAGATAGTTTTCTTGAGAGAAATAAGTGTATCAGATAGGACGGTCAAAGTACTGAAATATTCTAATGTGATTAAGTAATTCGTGTGCGGGAATAATTATAATCCATCGTGTGCGCTCCGCAAACAAGTGAAGGGTATATTCTTTTTTTTTATGCTTTATTCCAGGAAACCTGAAGAAACACAATGATATGTACAGCCATGAATGTAAAAATGGCTAAATAAAATGCCAGGGTCGCAGGTGAGCCCTATGACGAACAAATGGTGACTACATAAGGTAATGTGACTTTCCATCTTACTGCCTCTTATATCTTGTCTCGTGATTTCTTGTATTTGAATGGGGATATACGACGCAGTGGTCACCCCTACTAAGTTTTGTAAATGTGAGGGTACGACTAAAAGAATCATTTGTTTTATTTTCCACTTGGATAAAATTTTGAAGTCTTGCGAGTGCCATATAATGTTGTAAAAAGTTATTGAATAGGGTTCCGGAGTGATATCACGTCCAATGTAGATCGTCATCCGTGTGAGTGTACTGCCTGTATTTTGTGATGTCAAAGTAAGATGTTCATTCGATGTAAAATTCTTCTGTCTGCAATTTGACGTTAATAATAATAATCCATGGTCACTCATTTTCAATCGAGTGGAAGCGCGCTGTCGGGTGAGAACCTAGGGGATGAATTTGGTCACGGAGAGAAACGTTCTTTTTTAATGCCCATTTTAAACTGTGTCTGACTGACAAATAAAAGATCTAGTAGAATGTTTCAGTCATTTCTCGTAAAAAATCAAGTTATTAAATACGATATCATTTATGCAAAGTTATTCATGAGTAATGCATTGTGCGATATTAGATGTTGGGATTTCTAGTGAGGATTTTATTCCAGTTCTTTGTCGATGATAATTGTGGAGCTGGGAAACAGAGGTTAGTTTGTGAATCAGGTTGGACCTGTCATTGAAGCCGGCATACGGAAGCCCGAGGAATGTTTTATATGAGTTGAGATGAGATGTGCGAATCAGGTTAGAGTCCTGTCATTGAAGCCGGGATATGATAACCCGAGGAATATTTTATAATGTTGAGAATGGAAAGAAATTCATAGAAATCCATAGCGGTATAATTGGCGACGCGTATAATTAGTGTGGGCATCTTGAAGCATATCTGTGCATTTTGTTGGTTAGAATATCGTATTTGTTTAATCATGTCGGCAGAGTTTAAAGGGAGCATTTTGAGAAGTCAGTCAGGTAGAACGAACCGGGTGGTTTATGTAACTGCCAAGCGAGCATGGGGTGAGAGACCTAAGCGGACAGCGGGGATAATAACGGGAATAGGAGTGGAGTCGAGATTGTACTGTATTCTCGGCCAGGAAAACGTTAAATGCTGGATTTAGTTGAAATTTCATAGCCGGTATTGATCTAAGTATTGCGAAATACTGTAATTGGGGACGGAATGAACATTTGAAACCATGAACTTTGAGTATAAGGAACAGAGTAACCCAATTTCAGGATTGTCCAAAATATAGAGCGATGGTCGTGATGATCGATTTGTCTGCGAGGGGTGTGCAAAATTCAGTGATGACGAGATATGACATCGTAATGATATGGCGAGTTGTTTGCTTTGTACGTAGATTATTAGGATATCCAAGTGTTAATAACGGTTAGGATTAGATTAGATTTTTAAGCATGATATCACGAGATGAGATATATAGCTGGACATGAATGATGTAAAAAATTCTTTTCCAGCCAGATAAACATCGCAATATTGAATTCACATCACAGCTGCGTAGAAATTTGTGAGGAAACCAGAGTCCGCGGAGATGAAATTTGTTGTTTGTTAAAATTTCGTTAAATCATTTAAATTTATTAAATTATTAAATTCAGTGAAACCGCATTTTGAAATAACTTTAATCAAGCGAATAACTTGGAGATGCATTCTGGAAATTTTAGTTTGTTGTCTGGGGAATATTAAAATAAAGTAAAGATTAAAGGGACATATCCGAAGGAAATGGATTTTCTGCCACAAAGTTTGTGAGCATTGTTGTTGTAATTATTGAACTTTGATTGATTGAGCAGTGAATGTGCTGGGGATAGTAAAGTGGAACTTTGGTCATCAACCGATGTAACTTAATTGTGTTTAGCCTTCAGCCTAGAAACTTGGATGGTCAGGGGGTCATCAACCTCAGTGACTTAGATTAGGGCCATATGCCATTGTAGCATCCTTTCCTTGCGGTCATCATCCACAATGACTTTAAAGTAACTTAGAAGATTAGATGTCGGTCCATGACATAGACGCAGGTCACATCGATTCAATTAAGGGTCCATGCCGTAGAACCACTGTGTGGTACACACCGATTGGACGGCCTTAATTATAACCAGAGTCCAGAGTTCGTGTTACGAGGGCTGGACCATAACGAATCACTATGATGGTACATGTGGTCTCACATGGAAGCCGAATTTAAGGATTTCCAGACTTTCCTTTCTTAAATGATTAATAATTGAGACAATGGTTTCTAGTAAGAATGCCCATCAGGCAATTACGTTAAAGTCTCACACCAGTGTTCTGACCATTATGTAAAAATGATTGTGGTGTCCAGTGGATACAGTTGACTTCTATGATACCAGTGACAGATTGCTTCAGAATTTCCTGAATAAATAGGAATCTTTTAAACAGACCTTTCATTACAGTAGATAGATTAGAATTAATGAACCCTACCTTTACCTCAGCAAGTGACGAAGAACCCGAAACGACCCAAGAGACAGATCTCATGAACTTTGCTGATAGGTAAGGAAGGTAGGTATCCCTCAATAAGGACCTAAAGGGTTCAATATATATCAGGACGGCAAATATTTTATTTTATTTGAATAAAAGTGTGATATGATTTTTTATATTTAAATATTCTTATTTTCCGAACCTCATGTCAAATTCTGCCACTTGTATTTATTAAGTCACCAATTCTGTCGAACTGAGAACCCCTGGGGTGTTTCCTGTTCACCGGCAGACCTAGTTACGGGTACAATATTGTGTTCTTTCCTATTTTTAAAGACACCACTCAAAGTTATTCGTCTACTGATCTCCTCCCACGCCATCTCTCCACTGACAGCTTGGAACATACCACTTAGACGAGCAGCTCGTCTCCTTTCTCCCAAGTCCTCCCGGCCCAAACTTTGCAACATTTTTGTAACGCTACTCTTTCGTCGGAAATCACCCAGAACAAATTGAGCTGCTTTTCTTTTGATTTTTTCCAGTTCTTGAATCAAGTAATCCTGGTGAGGGTCCCATACACTGGAACCATACTCTAGTTGGGGTCTTACCAGAGAGTTAGGCCTATATGTCCTCTCCTTTACATCCTTACTACAACCCCTAAATACCCTCATAACCACGTGCAGAGATCTGCAGCCTTTATTTACAATCATATTTATGTGATTACCCCAATGAAGATCTTTCATTATATTAACACCTAGGTATTTACAATGATCCCCAAAGGGAACTTTCACCCCATTGACGCAATAATTAAAACTCAGAGGACTTTCCTTATTTGTGAAATTCACAACCTGACTTTTAACCCCGTTTATCATAAGACCTTTGCCTACTGTCCATCTCACAACATTATCGAGGTCATTTTTTCAGTTGCTTATAATCTTGTAACTTATTTATTACCCTGTACAGATTAACATCATATGCAAAAAGCCTTACCTCTGATTCCACTTCTTTACTCATATCATTTATATATATTAGAAAACATAAAGGTCCAATAATACTGCCTTGAGGAATTCCCCTCTTAATTATTACAGGGAAAGATAAAGCTTGGCCTACTCTATTTCTCTGAGTTCTATTTTCTTTAAACATAGCCACCCTTTCAGTCACTCTTTTGTCAAGTCCAATAGCGCACATTTTTGCCAGTAGTCTCCCATGATCTACCCTGTCAAATGCCTTAGATAGGTCAATCGCGATACAGTCCAATTGACCTCCTGAATCCAGGATATCTGTTATATCTTGCTGGAATCCTACAAGTTGAGCTTCAGTGGAATAACCTTTCCTAAACCTAAGCCGCTTTCTATCAAACCAGTTTTTAATTTCCCAAACATGTCTTATATAATCGGAAAGAATGATTTTCGATGGTTGTCGCAAGAGAAAATCTTTCATAAACCTGCGACTGCTGGGGTTCTCGTGCCAGGTATCATTAGCCTATTGTATTATGTTAACAGATCTATCAGTTTCAGTACCTTGGGTGTAGTACACTGCAGTTAAATATTTACAGTATCCGCGGATAACCATTTGCTGATGCGGATAACAATGAAATAATGCAGCTGATGAAGGGCGGCAAGCTAATAGTTCAACAATCACCAGATTCGTACTTAAGCTCCGGATTACTGCGGTATAGGGAGTCTATGATTCTAGCGATGAATTGAGGAACTATATAGAACATAAAACCACGCTTTACAGACGAAATGTTCGGCTTTTCTTGTTTAATTTCTTTAGGAATAAAATGCGGAAAAGGAACCAAAAAGTTTTTAAAGAGTGGAAAATGTTGCTGACATTAAGAAAGGGTGCAAAAAGGTGCTAGCATTGAGAAATAGTGTAAAAAGTTGCAACTAAAACACAGTTAGGGATGTTTATTTTATGTTTTCATTGCAAGACAAACTAATTGAGGCATTTTAAAAGCGAAAAGGAATTAAAGTGCAGCACCTAAAATTCCTAGCTGTAGTAAATAGGTACAGTCTTTGCCCGGTGTGAAAACCGGAAACCAGGGAAAACCATCTTCAGGGCTGCCAATAGCAAGAGATATATGAGATACTGTGTTTCATCCCTTGTGTTTTCAACGAAAAATAAATATTCATTGATCTCAAACGTACAATTATCGATATTCAGAGATGGATGAAACGAGCGTGGCTGGCTAGTGACTGCTACTCATTGCCAAACCACTCCAGAGATGGCAGCATCAGCATTGGACCCTTGCTGTTTGTTGATCTCTTTCGTGGGGTTGGAATGCATTAAACTGTGACTACTCCTACCACTACTATCACTATTGATTTCTTTCACACAATATACTTTAAATTGGTTGAGCGCCAGTTGCTGTAATAAGCAACAAAATTCGGAGAGCGTGCCTCTTATCTCAATTATTCTCAAGGCGTGAGGTGATAAACTCACGCATCTGGCAATATACAGGAATATGGATGAGGACAATGCTGTAGATTACGGTTGCATTTCAAAATTTGAGGATTGTACCTGGAAATGGAATCACCTGTTATTACACTGACTGACAGAGCAAATGCAACACCAAGAAGGAGTGGTCAGAACTTTATGCCAATTGCAGGGTAGACTGACGTCACTGAGGTATGCTCATGATGTGAAATGCGCCGCTGTGCTGCGCACGTAGCGAACGATAAATGGGACACGGCGTTGGCGAATGGCCCACTTCGTACCGTGATTTCTCAGCCGACAGTCATTGTAGAACGTGTTGTCGTGTGCCACAGGACACGTGTATAGCTAAGAATGCCAGGCCGCCGTCAACGGAGGCATTTCCAGCAGACAGACGACTTTACGAGGGGTATGGTGATCGGGCTGAGAAGGGCAGGTTGGTCGCTTCGTCAAATCGCAGCCGATACCCATAGGGATGTGTCCACAGTGCAGCGCCTGTGGCGAAGATGGTTGGCACAGGGACATGTGGCACGTGCGAAGGGTCCAGGCGCAGCCGAGTGACGTCAGCATCCGCCGCCAAGCGGTGGCAGCCACGCACGCCACGTCAACCGCCATTCTTCAGCATGTGCAAGACACCCTGGCTGTTCCAATATCGACCAGAACAATTTCCCGTCGTTTGGTTGAAGGAGGCCTGCACTCCCGGCGTCCGCTCAGAAGACTACCATTAACTCCACAGCATAGACGTGCACGCCTGGCATGGTGCCGGGCTAGAGCGACTTGGATGAGGGAATGGCGGAACGTCGTGTTCTCCGATGAGTCACGCTTCTGTTCTGTCAGTGATAGTCACCGCAGACGAGTGTGGCGTCGGCGTGGAGAAAGGTCAAATCCGGCAGTAACTGTGGAGCGCCCTACCGCTAGACAACGCGGCATCATGGTTTGGGGCGCTATTGCGTATGATTCCACGTCACCTCTAGTGCGTATTCAAGGCACGTTAAATGCCCACCGCTACGTGCAGCATGTGCTGCGGCCGGTGGCACTCCCGTACCTTCGTACCTTCAGGGGCTGCCCAATGCTCTGTTTCAACAGGATAATGCCCGCCCACACACTGCTCGCATCTCCCAACAGGCTCTACGAGGTGTACAGATGCTTCCGTGGCCAGCGTACTCTCCGGATCTCTCACCAATCGAACACGTGTGGGATCTCATTGGACGCCGTTTGCAAACTCTGCCCCAGCCTCGTACGGACGACCAACTGTGGCAAATGGTTGACAGAGAATGGAGAACCATCCCTCAGGACACCATCCGCACTCTTATTGACTCTGTACCTCGACGTGTTTCTGCGTGCATCGCCGCTCGCGGTGGTCCTACATCCTACTGAGTCGATGCCGTGCGCATTGTGTAACCTGCATATCGGTTTGAAATAAACATCAATTATTCATCCGTGCCGTCTCTGTTTTTTCCCCAACTTCCATCCCTTTCGAACCACTCCTTCTTGGTGTTGCATTTGCTCTGTCAGTCAGTGTATTAAAAGAAAACTGAATTCATAACTACATTTTACGACACAATGAACTAGCATTGCCGTACTTTAATCTAATACTATAAAAAAAAATACCCTGTGAGATTTGTTGTTACATATGCAGAAAATTTGATCTAAATAAAGAAACCTATTGGCATGAACTTGAATTGAATTACATTCTTCTGATTACATTCTTCTTCATGTTATTTGTGCATAACACGTCTGATGCTGTTGAACACCACTGTTGAACTTGAAATTCCTGGAAAAACCATTGGGTTGAAGTCGGAAGCCGTCTGCTGTAATCTTATCTTCTTATGTAACCTAGGGTTGACCTAAATTCCCTATCCAAGTGTAGTAAGCTCCAATGCGGTTACGCCCACTCAATATTTATTGTTAGAAATTGGAAAACTTTACTGAAAGAACCTGTAATATTCAGGTATACTATCTAGTTTCACACGTCTTGATAGCTAATATAGAGACTGTTGAAATAAATATAACAGTTCTATGCGATATTAGATGTTTCTACGTTAGATTCAATTCTCAAACAAAGTTCGCAAATTGCATAGTAGAATTCAATAAAGAATTCGAAGTACCATGGCGACTGTTAACTGCACATATCGGTTAAATTCGATATATATTTGCTATACCTCTGCAGACCACGGCACTAAAACCTCTGGTGAATCTACTGGAATAAACTTACACCACAAAGTTCTACCTTGAAGTTATATGCTGCTACTTCACTATCAGCCCAGTACAAGTCTCTACTCAGATCACACCACCACTCTTAGACCTCTTCGACGATTCTTAGACCACATCTTATATGATTCTTAGACGGCCCAGCTATCTTTACATCGACTTATATCAACTCGGGATTACCGCACAGATCCCTTCCACTTCGTTATCCTGTCGTGATGGCACCGATGCCGGGAATCGAACCAAGGTATATTAAGTCCCATAGCATATATTAAGTTAAGGAGATTAGAATTGAACTAGTGGATCCCCAGTACAGGAGACCACTAGGAATGTATAAACGAAAGGATAAAGGGTTTTCTTACAAGAAGAATTATGGTAATTAATTGTGTAAAATGTGCTACTTTATATTTGAAACATTTAGAATTGGATATGTGAAATTACTTGTTCTTCAAGTCCTGCTACGGAAGGCTTATGAGTAACTTGTTATTGAGTTGTAATCTTATCTATGTAAACTGACCAAGGGTTGAGTAAATGAACAGTGGCTAGCTACAAGCACAAATCCAGCATTCAGAATAATTAGCATTGGGAGAGACAAGGAAAGAATACATGACTCATGGAAGGATGGAGCATCGGAAAATCTCCACTTCATGGCAAAACATTCCACTCAGTGAGAGATATGAGTTAGGCTGAGTGAGACAGAGAATAAGTGGTTCTGAGATTGACCACTATAGCACCACCTACTGGAGAGGGATCCCAGTTGGGGGTAGACTAGTACTAGGGTGGGAGTTCCCCCTCTCACTAGTTAGCAAGGGCCAGACCAGGATATATATACAAGCTGCAGAGGCTTAAGGGATCCCCAACACGAACCGAACCCTCGAACCCAACCCAGTGGTCAGCCGGTCGGACGCCGGGAAAGCGGGACCCAGTTCCGCAAACCCGAGCGCGAAGACAACAGCGCACAAGGGAAGGAATAAGAGGGGGAAACGGACTCGGCAGATGGCGCCAACTACAGTCCAACCCCCACCCGGGCGAGCGGGAAACTCGGACTCGGAGTCGGACGAGGCCCCACTGGTGATCGACCTTTCAGGCGCATCCCGGGAGGCCGAATCTGAGAGCTCCGAGGGAGAGGGACCCAGCCAGCACGGGGTGACCGAACCCGAGGTCCCAGCCACCCAGCCGGGAAACCAGGGTGACGGCTTCAGGGAGGCAAAAGGGAGGAAGAGGGGGAAGGGAAAGGGGAAAGGAAAAGTAACCCAGCCCCTGAGCCGCAAGGCCCAGGCAGGCGGGAGAAATAAGCCAAGTACCCGAGTCGATAGTAGCACCGAAACATCTATCGGCTCAACCCAACCCCAGCACTCCACACACAAGAGGCAGACTCGTCAGAGCCCACCTCCACCACCACAACAAAAGAAACAGATCACCCGTAAGGGGTCAACCCCCCCACCCCTTACGGTATACACCACCAACACCAAGACACTCGAAACGGAGCTCCTCAAAAAGCTGCCGCATGAAGAGAGAAAATATTATTTCTCTAGGCCGAGAGTAGACGCACATTTAGCGATTCGGCTGCACATGACGAGCTTTGAGAGCTACGAAACCGCTATCGAGGTGCTAAAACGGCTGAATATTACATTTGTAAGAATATTGCCCAATAGCACTATGAAGCGGTTCGTAGTGAGGACCCCCGTTAACGGAAGTAATGCGGACGAAATCCAGCTTGCATTGAAAGCTCAGGATATCCCCGCATTCTCCGTTGTGCGGATGCGGGCAGGGAATAGGCCAGCCAAGGGCAACCTATTCCTAGTTGCAGTGGCGGACACCCCAGACGCGGACAATCTGCGGAAAATGCGGATGCTCGCGAACATGCTGGTGTCGGTCGAGCCATACCGCCCCCCAGCCACTGGCCCCCAATGTGGAGTGTGTCAGAGGCATGGCCATCCAGGGGCGGCGTGCCGACTGGAGCCCAGATGCCGCAGATGCGCCGCCTCCCACTTGTCCCGCGACTGCCCCCACGGCAACGACCCCGCGTACTCTAAGTGCGCTAACTGCGGGGGAAAACACGCGGCCAACTTTAAAGACTGTCCTAGCCGCAAGGACTACGAAGCCGCCCATCAAGGCAAAGGGCCAAAGGGTAATAAGCGTGGCAACCCTAAGGCCCAAGCAGGCCCCTCAGGCACAGGCGCTTCACGCAAGAAGAATCCAGGCCCATCAGGTACAAAGGACCCTTCAGGTCTCGCAGGCCCGTCAGGCACAAAGGGCCAAAAGCAAGGTCCTTCAGACAACCAGCGCCCATCAGGCGGAGGCATTTTAAATTTCAAGCCCGTACGGACGGTAGGCAAGCAAAACCACGGGCCCTCAGCCCAACCAGCCCCCACCACCGTCCGAGCTAAGACCTCAAGTAAGAACAACAAGAAGGCCCAGCCCCAAGAAACCAAACAAAGGCAGGTTAAGTCCACGCCAGCACTTCCCGAGCTACTAGAAGGCCCACCCCAGGCCAGCTCCACCCCCCGCAGAGAACCTGCCGAAAGTCAGCCGGCATCCGCACCACCACCCCCCTCGCCCTCACCTCTCACCACACCAATCTCACCAACAACACAGCTACAGGCACAACAGCCAGCGGGGAACATGGCAGTAAAGGCGTTCAGGGAAAGGATAGAAGAAATCCTGAAAACCTTCTTTCCGAACCTGAACCTGTCGGTAGCCATAACCACTGGGGTTATGATGGCCAACATGCTCCCCTACCCCTGGCTAAGGGACCTGGCTAATGCAATCTCCGAACTCCTAACCCTGGATGGCTGAACAACCCAACGAAGATAATAATAATAATAATAATAATAATAATAATAATAATAATAATAATAACAATAACACGCAGGAGCTTCGAGTTCTAATATGGAACTGCCAGGGCGTCAGGTCCAGGAAATATGAACTCGAAGCCTTCCTAGCCGCGAACTCAATACACGTAGCTCTCCTAACAGAGACCTTCCTCCCTCCGGGGAGGAAATTCACTATAAGAGGCTACAAAATGCACAGAAGCGATAAGGCTAACAAAGTTGGAGGAGTGGCAGTCCTGGTAAGGAAGGACATCAAGCACACGGAGGTAGACATACCAGAGCTGGTCACGCTAGAGGCATGTGGAATAGCCCTACCAGTGCAGGGAACACTCATAAATGTAATAGCAGCATACTCCAGACCGACAAGCCTTAACACTCAGGACATAGAAACAGTACTAGGGCTAAATCGAAACACAGTGCTAGGAGGCGACTTAAACTCGAAACACGCCACCTGGGGATGCCTGAAACCAAACCCAGCAGGCACAAGGCTGTATGACCACATGCTATCCCAGGACTATGTGGTAACAGCCCCCAGTGAGCCCACGTTCCTAGCACCGAACGATCACGTATCCGACATACTTGACATAGCCCTATTGCGACATATTCCTCAAAGGCATAGCATTAAGGTAGTGAACGACCTGGGGTCGAGGCACCAACCAGTGATATTTACACTAGATGCGAACCCAGAGGAATATGAGAAAAACCCCAGACGCCGGCTCAACTATAAAGCAGCCAACTGGGGCAAATTCGAACGCAAGCTAGACACACTCCTACAGGGAAGCGAAGGCATGCTAATAGACAGCACAGCCCAAATTGACGAAGCAGTCAAAACCCTCGTAGAAGCAATTCAAACAGCCACAACTGCGAGCATACCGCTAAGCAAACACAGAGAAACACCTCTTTTCGAGATTCCAGCGCACATTAAAGAGTTAATACGCAGGCGCAACAGTCACAGGCGTAACTGGGCTCGACATCACAGAGACGAAGACCGCGAGATGAAAAACGAATTAAACACGGAAATACAAAAGCAACTACTCGAATACAGGTCGGAAAAGTGGAACAACCACCTCAAACTTTTCGACACCAACACCAGGCCAGTGTGGAACTTAGCGAGACACTTCACGCGAGAACCACACAACATCCCTACCATCAAGGGACCTAACGGCCCGGTATACGAGAACCGTGACAAAGCCGAAATCATAGCGGACTCCATAGAGGCGGCTTTCACCCCAAACGAAATACCATCTGACCCAGCCTTCATCAGGCAAACTGAGGCAAAGGTAGCAGAATTCCTTGAAAACGCACCTAAGCCGGAGGTTAAGAGGACAAATATACACGAAATTAAGTGGATTATAGGTCATCTTAACTCCAAGAAGGCGCCAGGCCCAGACAAGATCCAGAACATAATAATTAAGAAATTAACTCACAAAGCCCTAACACTACTTACCAGCATCTTCAATGCAATGTTCAGACTCCAATACTACCCTGAACAATGGAAAAGGGCTAGGATCCTCGTATTTGGAAAACCAGGCAAAGACAAGTCAGACCCCAACAACTACAGACCCATCAGCCTTCTGGACGCCCTCAGTAAAGTATTCGAGAAAATACTACTGAAAAGGTTAATAGGGCATATCAAGGAAAAAGGCATAATTCGCAACGAGCAGTTTGGCTTTAGGAACGCACATTCTGCCCCACAACTGCTCACTCGATTCATAGAACAAGCCACCATAGGTCTCAACAAACGAAGAGACACAGGAACGGTTTTCCTTGATATCCAGAAAGCATTTGACAAAGTCTGGCACGAAGGCCTACTAGCGAAACTAATAGACCACGAATTCCACCCAGGCTATATAAGACTTATTAAATCTTATCTGGAGGGCCGAGAGTTCAAAGTAGACGTACATAACACGCTGTCAAGTACTCGCAGGATTAGAGCGGGCGTAGCCCAAGGGTCCCTTATCGGCCCAATCCTCTTCGTCCTGTATACAAACGACATGCCTACGACAGAACTCACTACCACACACCTCTACGCTGATGACACCGCTATCTCAGTTCAACATCCACAACTAGCGTGCGCTCGAAAGAGGCTCCAAGTAGTAGAGGTGGGGACGGAGCGAGTAATACCGATGAGTAATCCGGTTGTAGCGGTAGAGCGCTCCACCGATCCCCTCCGCTTACAACTGCGAGTACTCGCGGAGGACCTGAGCGCAGTGTAGCGCACAACACACGTACGAAAGTACCTGTATTCAATCTGTGTGTTTCGAATGTACGTATATATTTCCTACGCTTGTTATGTTTTCTAGATAATGTAAAGTCTGTTAGATTATATTTGTGGTGTTAGTGTGATATTTAAACATATTCGTAGATAGTAGTTATATATTTAGAACATTTAAAGGAATTTAAAGAAATTTTCACAGACGTTGTTCCACAAATGCCACGAAAACCGTTGGATGCCTGGCAGTTTTTTGACATCACTGATAATAGGAAACACGCAAAATGCAAATTTTGTGGCCGCACATACGCGATACGCGACGGGTGGTGGCACATCAAATATAATATAATATAATATAATATAATATAATATAATATAATATAATATAATATAATATAATATAATATAATATAATATAATATAATATAATATAATATAATATAATATAATATAATATAATATAATATAATATAATATAATATAATATAATATAATATAATATAATATAATAATAACATAATATAATCATATAATAACTGTATTTATAGAAGCATTCTACTGATAGCTGTTTGGCATTGGGACGTGTAGTACTATGTTGTCAGATATGTTTTGTAATCACATTTGCAAAGAAGGACATTCCAGTCAACGTCCATTTACGTAATTACTTCTGTCATCCTGTAGATGAAATTATGTCAGTGTTTTTCATTATATTCTGATAAGATCTTTATATTCAGGTTATTCTTCTCATTAACAGTGTACCGTATCACATGAACTTACGAAATAATTGTTAATACATTACTTTTCTGTTAACTTCCAATCCCCTTGTACCCTTTCGGTAGGTATGCGCCATACTTTGTTTCACTATTCGAATGAGTTAACTATACGAGTTACTGACATTTATTCCACATACTACCTCCTACTCCCTAGCAGTTACGTATATAACAATTATAGTGAATATATATGCAGTTATTTACAGTTGGTACGTTGTGAGAGAAGGGTATTAATAGGGGGATGCAATACCTTTGCAGTGCCATAACTATAACGTGTTTAAACGTCCCGCGTCAGGACATTCACTCGGTAGTTCACTCGGTACTACCGGGTGATGACGTCACAACAACTGCTCCGCTCCGCTCCGCTCCGCTCCGTCCCCAGCACTACCAAGTAGCACTAAGAACTCTCGAGCCTTGGCTAACGAAATGGCGCATCAAGGTCAATGTTGACAAGTGCCAAGCAGTGCTGTTCACTAAGAAGAACAGACTCACACGCAAACCAGTCAACATAAAAGCGCTAAAGCTTTTCAACGAAGATATAGTGTGGCATGACAAAGTCAAATACCTAGGAGTAATCCTAGACAGAAAGCTCACCATGCTACACCACATCAATGATATTCAAAGAAAAGCACACATACGACTTAACCAGCTATATCCTATACTGAACAAAAAGTCCAGTATTAAAACGGAAGTAGCCATAAACACGTATAAGGCCTTAATCAGACCAATAATCATGTACGCGGCCCCAGCGTGGGGGTACACTGCAATGACGAACCTGGATAAGCTGGAATTAATACAAAATAAATGCCTACGAGCAGCGACCAGACTCCCTTTCGACACGCCAATACGCCAACTACGCAGTATTGCGAAAGTCAGCTCAATAAGGTACCAAATACGTAAACAGACACTAAACATGTACAGAAAGTCATGGAGTAATAAGATCAACCCGTTAATAAGCGGGATCGGACGCTACGACGTTGATCTGTACAAAAAGTATCCTACACCGAAGCACATTCTGTTTAGCCACAGGGTTGGGTGGGCGAGGGGCCGATAGCCAACCCACTCCCGCCAAGCTGACACCTATATACCACATACACCCACACACTGCAGACACCTATGTAAATATGTAAATATGTTTCAGCTGTCCTAGACCCAGGGACCAGGCGAGGAAGATTGACAAAAAGTACAACTTAAGAAGACGACGGCAACGCAGCCAGACGGCCAAGGACGTGTCAATCCACCCCCGCCCCCCTACAGAGACATGGGAGCGGAACACCAGCCCGCGCCCTATAAACAGCACTAATAACTATCTGTTATCTCTTTCCTATCTAGGTTGTAAGCTGGACATGAGAGCAGGCAAACAGCCGGCACTCCAATGAGAACTTGTATATACATATGTTATTAATAATCTTAGTTTTAGATCTGCAGTGACAAGTGTGTTCAAACAACACCGCATAGAGGGACATCGACAGGAGGAAGAAGATAGCCCCTTGCATGCAAGGCTTGGCTCTAATTCCCCCCTCTCCAAAAGGAGACTTGGCACCAGGGACTGCTGGCTGCTGGACAATGGGACGAACCTGTGGCCCAAAGCCCAGACGCTAGCAGACCCGAGCCGACCCGGCAGTGACAAGAAGGACTGATCCCCATAATAACAAAAATTGCAAGGAATTGGTTTATGTTTTGTGCATGTTACCTGTTCCTAACTAACATAACCTCTGGTCTTTTTCCAGCCCACATCCTTGCATGTGCTATCACAAGATGTCAGGTTTTACATGTAGGCTCTTTCTTCTTTCTGCCTATGTGGTTTTTCCCTGACCCTTCAATACCATACCTTAACACTATCCAACCAATACAAACTTTGCCGTGGTAGCGAGTCTGACTCGGAAACCGGCAGATACTCCTTGTATCACCTCCCACTCCTCCCTGCTATCTCTTTCTTCTTCTTAGAAATAATAGCATGTCGGAGGCCATGTAGATTGAGTCGATGGTCACGCGGGGGGAGCGGGCTTCGGGGGCCCCCCCGAAAAAAAAAAAAAAAAAAGGCTTAAGGGATATCTTTAGTCTTGGACAGGAGAACGCTCTACGTAGGTCAAGAACGTCGGTAATAAGACTGGAGGTGCTTACATTCAGAATGAGAGAGAGGAGTAGGACATAGCCGCGTTAGAAGTGATATCTGAAAGACTTAGTCTCTCAGACAGTAGTTGGAGATGCGGACTTAGGCTTAGAGACAAGCTAGAGGGCAACTCTCAGGTTTTCTACATAGACTCTACCCAGGTTGGAAGTCAGTATTCTAAAAAGCTTCCGGAGCAGGCACATCACTGAAGTATGTTGTAAATAGACATTGTAAATATGTACGGTATTTGGGAAGTCAGAGTTGAAAGCAAATATATATCATATTAAATGGGACTCAGTACTTCATTTAATGGTTCAGGGCACCCAACCCACAGATTCTCCAAGCCGCTCGGGAGAACAAATCGTCCAGAACATCTCGGGACAAGGTGAGTCACGACAATCCCTTCCACACCGACACACGGTCGCTGGCGAATACAGACACTCTATCGATACCACGTGGTCACGCACTATACAAAAGTAGTCATGTGTCTTAATAGCTTCCCCACGCGTAAAAACGATGACTACCTGGATGTGTCAGCGAAAAATTAACTTGCCTAATACAGCCTCGGTTAAACAGAACCTCGATTGCAAAATATCATGCCAGCTCATCTGACCACAGTTACCAGTTAAAGTATGACAATTTCCAATCAACAAATCTCACTTATTAATATACAGAATAATTACAAACAAGAGTCCCGTATCCAATGATTAAATGACATAATATGCGTGATACCTAATTATATTACAGTCTAAATGATGAAAATCAGAATATAAAATCTAATGAATCGGGCCAATTAATGATAATAATAATAAATGCTGAATTAAATCTGTAAACTTGTTGTACGGTTACAACCCTTCAAAACAATGCGAATAGCGGTGCGTCCTTGTGTCATTGTGAGGTACAGTGGCTACTGCGGTCATTTGAGCACTTTGTACGTTAACCAGTACATCGCATGAAACATCCTAACGAGGTTCAATTCGTAGGCCGTCACTTTGATCCAGGAAGGATGAACTTTACGTCATGTTGCTGTGGATCTCAATGTCTCTCCGTCAGTTATTCGCCGCTTGTGGAACCGCTACAGTGAGGCAGGCCAGTTCACAAGGAGGGATGGACAAGGTCGTGGACGCATGACAACCTCACAGGATGACCGGTATCTGACCATCTGTGCGTTGCGGCGTCGTTCAGTAAATGGCAAAGAACTGTAACAAGTCCTCAGGAGGGTCACTGGAGTCACAGTGTCTGGCCAGACAGTAAGGAACAGGTTAAGAGAAGTGTCCTTACGACCCAGACATCCTGTTTGAGTGCCCCGTTTAACGCAGCAACATCGCGCAGCTCGCCTTCTGTTTGTCCGTACCCACGTCAACTGGCAACTTCGCTAATGGAAACCTGTGTTGTTCACGGACGAGTACAGATTCCCCTATCACAGCATGATGGACGTCAACGTGTATGTAGACGCCGTGGTGAGCAGTACATGCCAAATGTTGTCCAGGAAGGCGACCGATTCGGACAAGGTTCTGTGATGGTGTGGGTTGGCATCAGTATTGATGGCCGTACGGATCTTGTCGTCGCCCGTGGTAAGCTTACCGCTGCGGGGTACATCGAGCAGATACTGCTACAGAATGTGTTGGTTGCTGCATACGGTGTTGGCCCTGAATTCGTACTCCTGCACGACAATGCCAGGGCTCATGTAGCGCGCATCATCAGAGCTGTCTTGCGAGAACTGGACATTCAAGAGATGGAATGGCCAGCATGAATCCCGACCTTAATCCCATCAAGCATGTGTGGGATGGGCTTAACAGAAGTGATCGTGGGCGTCCTGTTCCACCGCAGTCTCTCCAAGACCTCGAACAGGCTCTCATTGAATAATGTGACCTGATACCACAACGTGACCTCCGTCGACTTACACGGAGCATGCCATGCAGGTGCCAAGCTGTGACAAGTGCTCGAGGAGGACAAACACCATACTGAAGCTCTCCAAATGTGATAAAAATCCACCCTGGAGGACTGTTATCACTTTGTTTTCGACGCTATTTGGACTTTTCCAATTGTGTTCTGAAAATGAACGCGAATCCATTGATGTTCTTTTGTATACTTCAACGGTAAAGAATAAAGGTTTAGTTGGTAATATACCTGGGTGTGATTGTTTTGTGGAAGGATGGCATACGTTCAAAAACATGTTCCCCTAATTTTTTTGAACTATGTATTATGCATCTTTTGATTTTTCCTGTTATGGATCCTTCAAGTGACTGTAGGTCTGCGAGGGTGAAGCCCGTAGAAGATAGTAATTTTCTTCATCATTATCTATGTACATAACGAAAATTATTTACAATGAAGGAGTCGTTTCACACATAGTCTGAAAATTTTACATATGATCAATAATGAAAGAGGAAGTTGTAAAACTGTTCTGGTCTTACAAGAAACTCCAGTCTATTCATTTATTTTTAAATGATACGCATATCGAAACCTACTCCTGGATGAGTAGACTCTAAATGTGAATTTTGGTCGAGATATAATCAATAGTGTAAGACAAAATTGGAAACATGGTATTCCTACTATAAACCCCCAGTGTGCTCAATGATTTTTAAATGATATCCACATGAAAACCTGATCCTGGATGAGTTTACTCCAAATTTGATGTTTCGGCAAGACCGATACGAAAGCTAATAAATAATGGCGTATGGCCTCCGGAGAGGCCTGGTGCAGGTCTTTTTCTAGTAGACGGCCAATTAGGCGACCTGCGTGTATGTGAAGACGAGGGCCTTACCTAGGATGATTTCTAATGTTGAATACGCCACACACACCCAGCCCCCGAGCCGTTGGGATTAACCAATTAAGGTTAAAATCTCCGACCCGGCCAGGAATCGAACCCGGCACCCTCTGAACCGAAAGCCAGTACGCTGACCATTCATCCAACGAGTCGGACATATGAAAGCTAAAAACTACTGATACAATCTTGAGTTGACATAAAACGGATAAGTGGAAATCCTATTTACCCACTTCTGAAAATTTCACCGATTTTCAATATTATCAAAACATTTTTCAAATGCTATAGCTAAGTCTACGAGAGGCTCTCTAACTGTTTTTATGACTTCATTCACACTTCATTTTTTGGAGGATTTCAATGTTAAGGAAGCCGATTTTGAATTTCTGTAAGTACCGTATTTTTCTGTAAAGCTTACACACTTATATCTTAAATTTAATTTCTTCATTTCTTTCTCAATTGAATAATGAAATATGCTACTCAGATAAGGAGACGAATATAGCAATATCAGAAATATCAGCACTTTCATCAAACTGGAGTGAAAAACATTCAGACGACTGTAAATCCTGATGTAATTGAGATTTTATATCGTTAGATATCTGTTCAATCCGCTGAGTAACAGTTTGGTGAGACAACCGGAGTCCAGTGATTGAAGATATATTCTAAGCATACAGATTTATCCCTCCTCTGCGAACCATGTGACCTTGCCGCGGTGGGGAGGCTTGTCCCAATGATGCAGATAGCCGAGCCGCAGGTGCAACCATATCGGATGGATATCTGTTGAGAGACCAGACTAACGAATGGTTCATCGAAAGGGGGGAAGCAGCCTTTCGGTAGTTGCAAGGGCGGCAGTCTAGATGATTGACTGATACGGCCTTGTAATAATACTCAACATGGCTTATCTGTGTTGATACTGCTACACGGCTGAAAGCAATGGGAAACTACAGCCGTAACTACCTCCCGAGGACATGCAGCTCTCTCTGTATGAATGATGTACTGATGATGGCTTCCTCCCGGGTAAAATATTCCGGAGGTAAATAAACTTCATTATGATTAGGCAGAGATTCAGAAACCAGGTGTTGGATTGCAAAACTTTCCCAGGAGCAGACGTGGGCTCTGACCACAACTTGTTGGTCATGAAATGCCATCTGAAGTTGAAGAAATTGAAGAAAGGAAAGAATGCAAAAAGATGGGATCTAGACAAGTTGAAAGAAAAGAGTGTGAGGGATTGTTTCAAGGAACATGTTGCACAAGGACTAAGTGAAAAGGCTGAAGGAAACACTATAGGGGAAGAGTGGAGAGTCATGAAAAATGAAGTCAGTAGGGCTGCTGAAGAAATGTTAGGAAGGAAGAAAAGATCAACTAAGAATCAGTGGATAACTCAGGAGATACTAGACCTGGTTGATGAACGACGAAAATACAAGAATGCTAGAAATGAAGAGGACAGAAAAGAATACAGGCGACTAAAGAATCAAGTGGATAGAAAGTGCAAGGCAGCTAAGGAAGAATGGCTGAAGGAGAAGTGCAAGGATGTCGAAGGCTGTATGGTCCTGGGAAAGGTAGATGCTGCATACAGGAAAATCAAGGAAACCTTTGGAGAAAGGAAATCTAGGTGCATGAATATTAAGAGCTCAGATGGAAAGCCACTTCTAGGGAAAGAAGACAAAGCAGAAAGATGGCAGGAGCATATCCAACAGTTGTATCAAGGTAAAGATGTAGATAATTTGGTTCTGGAACATGAAGAGGCTGTTGATGCTGATGAAATGGGAGACCCAATTTTGAGGTCAGAGTTTGACAGAGCTGTGAGTGACCTAAATAGGAATAAGGCACCTGGAATTGATGATATTCCCTCTGAATTACTGACTGCCTTAGGAGAAACCAGCATGGCAAGGTTATTTCATTTAGTGTGCAAGATGTATGAGACAGGAGAAGTCCCATCCGATTTTCGGCAGAATGTTGTTATACCTATTCCCAAGAAAGCCGGTGCTGACAGGTGTGAAAACTACCGCACCATTAGTTTAGTATCTCATGCCTGCAAAATTTTAACACGTATTATTTACAGAAGAATGGAAAAACAAGTTGAAGCTGAGTTGGGAGAAGATCAATTTGGCTTCAGAAGAAATGTACGAACATGTGAAGCAATCCTGACTTTACGTCTGATCTTAGAGGATCGAATCAAGAAGGACAAGCCCACGTACATGGCATTCGTAGAATTAGAAAAGGCATTCGATAATGTTGATTGGACCAAGCTATTTATGATTCTGAAGATGATAGGGATCAGATACCGAGAACGAAGAATTATCTACAATCTGTATAAAAATCAGTCAGCAGTGATAAGAATCGAGGGCTTTGAAAAAGAAGCGCAATCCAGAAAGGAGTGAGGCAAGGCTGCAGTTTGTCCCCTCTCCTTTTCAGTGTTTACATAGAACAGGCAGTAAGGGAAATCAAAGAGAAATTTGGAAAGGGAATCACAGTCCAAGGAGAGGAAATCAAAACCTTGAGATTTGCCGATGATACTGTTATTTTATCTGAGACTGCAGAAGATCTCCAGAAGTTGCTGAATGGTATGGACGAAGTCTTGGGTAAGGAGTACAAGATGAAAATAAATAAGTCCAAAACAAAAGTAATGGAGTGCAATCGAACGAAGGCAGGTGATGTAGGAAATATTAGATTAGGAAACGAAGTCTTAAAGGAAGTAGATGAATATTGTTACTTGGGTAGTAAAATAACTAACGATGGCAGAAGGAGGACATAAAATGCAGACTAGCACAAGCAAGGAAGAGCTTTCTTAAGAAAAGAAATTTGCTCACTTCAAACATTGATATGGGAATTAGAAAGATGTTTTTGAAGACTTTCGTGTGGAGCGTGGCATTGTATGGAAGTGAAACATGGACGATAACTAGCTCAGAAAGAAAGAGAATAGAAGCTTTTGAAATGTGGTGTTACAGAAGAATGCTGAAGGTGAGGTGGATAGATCGAATCATGAATGAAGAGATACTGAATCGAATTGGTGAGAGGAGATCGATTTGGCTAAATTTGACGAGAAGAAGAGATAGAATGATAGGACACATCTTAAGACACCCAGGACTTGTTCAGTTAGTTTTTGAAGGAAGTGTAGGTGGTAAGAACGGTAGGGGTAGACCAAGGTATGAATGTGACAAACAGATTAGAGCAGATGTAGGATGCAATAGTTACGTAGAAATGAAAAGGTTAGCACAGGATAGGGTGGCATGGAGAGCTGCATCAAACCAGTCTATGGACTGATGACTCAAACAACAACAACAGATTTATCTTTGTGATAATCGAACAGGGATTCAGCCTCATTTAACATCGCTTCTTCTACTACTTTCCCATCACTGAAAGATGTGTAGTTGTTTCTTTAAGGACATAACAAACTTTGTAAGAAGCTACTGTCACGTTACGCGTTTGCTGAACTGACCTCTTAAACGCACATTTTTGCAATGTTTTTATTTATTTATTTGTACTTCCTACAATGATAGGCTGCATAAATCTGACAAAGTACACCAGAACACTTTGAATATTAGACTTATGTGTATGGAGAGTTTTCTGGAGTTAATCCTTCTCGTATGCAGTACTATAGAGCTGATATCTAACGATTTGGGGGGGGGGGGGCTTTAATGGCCAAGACGGCTAAATCACAGTACAGATTCTTGGGAATGCCCACACTTTTGGAAAACTCAGCTAAGGATTTTGATATGATTCCTCTTGCTCCGACGAAAAGTCATACAGGAGATGTATGAGTCCTTGAAGTAGCTGATGGTTGGTTCATAGATGGCTCGCTTCTCCGCGTCTACCTCTGCTGGCTGACTTGATTCGACCTCACATCTAATGGTGAGGTCCAGAATATATGCAGTCTTTTTATCAGTCAATTACGATTATATCTATTTCCCGGTTGCTTACACCGTCAGCAGCATTTTACGTCTTTCACTTTGTTTTCTTAACTCAGAATTCGCAGGAAGTTTTTGTGAGCAGTCAAAAATGTCGCCCTACATTACTTCTTTCAGGAACAGGTACGCTAGCATTAACTTACACAATAAACACACAAGTTTTCCTTTGTTTTCAATGAATCAATTCTGATCCTCTCACTCACTATTAAAGCTATAATTTCTTTGGCTCATAGCCATATTAAGAAACGTTATGCTTAAAATATAAGTGATTAATAACTGTATAATTCGCTGTATAAAGAGTAGTGAAGGGTATTTTCTCCTTTCACTCACTTAAAAGAATGAAAGATTTACTTCCTTTCAAGGACAGAAAGCTGTTGGTTCAACAGCTAATAATGCCTCTGTTTGACTACTGTGACGTCGTGTATGGCAGACTAAGTGACGCCCTCTCTAATGGACTTCACAGAACATGAACATTCCAAAATGTCATCATATAACTCCTGCATTCCATGAGTTAAACTGGCTTAAACTAAACCAGCGCCGAAGCTGTATACAAGCAGACACCCTCTTATCTAACAGGTTCTTTCCCGTTTCTCACAACCAGTCATAACATCCCGACCAGAACTGCAGCTAACGTAACCCTCAAAATACCAAATCACAGATCCATCCTCCACAATAATTATTATTTTGTTGTCAGTACAATTCGGATATGGAATTCGTTGGCCATTGACCTAAGGGACACCCTATCTGAATCGGCATTTAAAAAGAAATATTGACAGCTTTCCTTGAACGTATCAAGTTGGGTGTAAATACACGAATTCGACTTTCCTATTTTGTTACTTCATTCCGTGTGTCGCTAAGTTTTACTACGTTTGTTTCTATTGACGCATTAGGACAATTTTATTTATTCTGGATTATTTTAGATACGTTTATTTTTTTTCTTTTAATGTGTTTTAGAACCATGTGTACAGTTTAGTATTATAGTGTGTGTGTGTTTGTGTGTGTAATATGTTGTTGAACTGTATGTACATTCACGTTATCATAATAGCAGACTTCATAGTCAAAGGCATAAAATGGTAATAAAATAAAAGCACATAAAGCATGTTGAATGTTAAACTTACTTCAACCGAAGGCACTTCCTGTTTTTACAAGTTGGTTTATGTCGCACCGACATAGATAGCTCTTATATGGCGACGATAGGGTAAGAAGGGGCCTAAAAGCAAGGAAAATACCTCTCTATTGCGAAACTGTTATAAATCATTCGTTCATTTCTTGCGGCACTGCTTTGTTGGGATAAACGTTACTCAGGGTGCAAATTGAGTGCCCATTATCGTCCTAGTGAAACTCTGCCATGGTAGGTAGTTTATTGCACTGCAATAAAGTGAGTTATATAATGAAGCCCTCCTGTTTTGCAGAATAAAAACGCCGTTATCTTGTCTGTGTGGGTAGAGAGAACCTCTTACCTGGCGCTAGTTCCCCACTGAGAAGTTTGTGAGGGATTTCCTCATGTCGCAACTACAGACTTGTCGACTGGTTCTCTTTCTAAACCTTTGTTTCATCCTGCCTCTAATTGCGGGCACCAGTCATTAGGCCTGCATCAGACGTATGGCTTCATGGACTCAAGGACGCCAGGATATAACAAATTTCTTGAGCATGAGGATGGTACATTTAAGACGAAAATAAAGAATATTTATTCAAATACAATAACGATTTTTTTTCAAATAATTAAAATTTAATTTGGAAATTAATTGCGAAGGGCGCCATAACAGGGATGCTCGAGAGTACGATATGTACTTAACGCTGGACAGGTGGCGCTCGTTGGTGCAACGTTAGAGGTGACGTGGGGTACTTCGCGACCACTGTCACTGAACTAGCTTTAATAACAATATTTTTCGTGTGCCCTTGTAAGGCAGACCCTCCGATGATGGGCGGCATCTGCCATGTGTAGGTAACTGCGTGTTATTATGGTGGAGGATAGTGTTATGTGTGGTGTGTGAGTTACAGGAATGTTGGGGACAGCACAAACACCCAGCCCCGGGCCACTGGAATTAACCAATGAAAGTTAAAATCCCCGACCCGGGCGGGAATCGAACCCGGAACCCTCTGCACCGGAGGCCAGTACGCTGACCATTCAGCCTACGAGTCGGACAATAACAAAATGACTAGTTTTTAATCATCATATATTGATGTATTAACTCAATAGCATGATATTTTATATAAAATAATGCATATATCCAATAGGCTAATTAGCTTCACATCATATAAAATTAAAAACTTGTCATGCTTAGGAATAATTTTTGTTAAACACATTATCTTGCATAATTCACCTGACAGCTGACAGGCTTAGATCCTACTAACTACGCAATGCTGTTCCTGCAGTATATCCCTGGGTGGAGTGGAAGGTTTCTTCCAAAATAATTACGCTACCAGAAGTAATGATCCTCTTCATGACAATCCATATGTACGAAGTGGCACGAGAGCCGATTCCATGAAGACAGCACAAATGAACTACCTCGTTCATTTAAACCTCGTTCATTTGAACGACAAAATAAGCTCGCACATAAATGGCCAATGTCGTGCCGAGTTAATGATCACATGACAGCACATCTCCTCTCACACTTCTCAACTGGCGGCGGCGCTGTGCATTGGGTACTTGTTTGCTGTTCGTGCTAGGAGTTCCGAAAGACGACAATTAAATTCCAAGTTCGCAAAATGTCGTACCGGTACTTGCCTGCTAGCTATAAATGAGCTCGTGTTTGTTCGCGTCCGGTTTTATGCAAAATACGGTCCACAATACACACAATGGGGTGATAATATCGCTGGTTTACCTCTTAAAACATCACGAAAAAAATAAAAACGTGTTTATAGTCTGGCACTTACGTACTGTAAGCGTTCTATAATACACGACAGTTGTGGGAATTATACACGGGCAATGGTAAATAAATACTTTGTCTACACAAAAAACAATCAATGTCAACAACATGAGGCATAGCGAAATCACACGCACTTGGAGCGGAGTAGCAAAATCATGTTATCACATGGTAACCGACACGAGACTACGGTATTGTATTCAGTACGCATAGGTTATCTTAAGATGAGTGTATTAGCGTAGAAGAATAATCAACTAAAATAACATATGTTAAAATTGTTCATACCACATAGAAAACGCTCATAAATTTCAAAGTGCCCAAATACGACAGCCTCTTGTCAGAAGATTTACTGGCACGTGAAAGAACTCCTGCGGGATAGAATTTCGGCACCTCGACCTCCATGGAAACCGTAACAATAATGGGGGCCGTAAAACAGTTCAGATATTACTGTTATAAAATAATAGCTGCTCAACCCTTTTTTCCTTTTCCTGCGAGACGATTCTTATTCTCGGTTACTATCTGTCCTGCCCCGTGTGTAATGATGTCTAAAATTAGATGAATGTAGTAGTGGTTAAAATTAGGTGGTGATCAACAGAAAACTATAGAAGTCCGTAATTTGTCATTACTCCCCTTATTACAATGTAATATTAATGGAAATATTAAGAGAATTAAATTTTACACACCAATAGAACATATAAAAAGTTAACGGGCTTCTGATAAAACACCTGCATACATCCTACCGTCAGTAGGTAGGGCCTGACACATCCCACTCTGATGAGTGCAGTGTCAGGCATAAGGAAAAACATTGGTTTTATAGAGTAAATACTTGTATAGACTTACATCTAACATAGTAAGTTAGTTATTCAGGAACATTCCTTATTAACAGGACGTTTCCATAGGATTAGTCTTCCCCAGCTCTTTAACAGCTAAAAAGGACAATTATCATCTTAGAGAAATGTTTTCCCGTGGATAAAAAAGGTAAATCGCTTCTTCTCTCTCAAACAGCTGATTCATACGCCTCTCGAACCGCCGAGCTTTAAATAGCGAAAGAGGTGCGGTGCGGTTGAAGGCTATATAGTTTGTCGTTCATATTAAGACCTAAGCAAGCACCAGTTATCGTAAAAAATACGTACTAACTCGCGCCGCTATGCTGTTACTAAGATGCTCATAATAATCTACCTCGTTCATTTGAACGACTTCATTCATTGAACGACGTGCCGCGTGAGCTCTTTCCATGTAGACAGCACAAATGAACTACCTCGTTCATTGAACGAGGTGCCGCGAGAGATGTCTCCATGCAGACAGCACAAATGAACTACCTCGTTCATTTGAACGACAAACTTGCGTAAAAATGGCCAATGGCGTGACGTGTTAATGGTCACGTGACAGCATATCATCACACTTCTCAAATGGGGGAAAAGGAGTTATACAAAATTAGAAAGCTTTTTATGTCTCTCCGTCTCTTAGATACCATTTCTTTACTTAGGCAGGCGGGCGGAAGCATTGTGTAGCTGTTTTCTGTTCGTGCTCATAATAAACTAACTCGTTCATTTGAACGAAGTGCCGCGAGGGCTGCTTCTAGGCCTATCACGTCATGAACTACCTCGTTCGTTTGAACTAGTTCATTTGAACGACTCAAGGCTATGAACGGTATCTAATGAACTAGTTCGAGCAAATGAACTAACTGCATCCATCCCTAATCACATCCTTTCCTTCTTTCAGTTTCCTGCTCCACCTTCCCCTAATAATGTTAAATAATTTTGCAATTCTATCCGGATGCATCCATTCTCTGTTCAATAACTTTACGATTGTATACAACTGATCTTCGTTCTCAATTTTCTTTACATCCTCATCGTCTATGAATTTTTCTCGTATTTCCTTTGTCATAGGGCAATCTTTTATAAGGTGTGCCCATCCCATCTCTTCAGAGCATATCAAATATTTATTTTCATCCCTGTTCCTTCTATATGCTTTATTTTTATGTATCCCCATTAACCACCATATTATACCCCTCATTCTCTTTTTTGTTATAAACTCTACATTTATTCTCATTCTCCCATTTATATTACAAAATTCTTCTAATGACCTCTTACTTCTACATTGTGCATCAATGCCTTGTTTTTCAATATCCTTAATTCTTAGAACTAATTTTTTTACATATTTTCCACTTCTCTATACATTCTTTTTCCCAGTAATATCCCATTCCAATCATTTCCAAAATATTCCGTACCCCATCCACTCAGTATCCTTGGTTCTGATGTTTCATTTGGTGGTAACTTATCCATTACTCTATACAGAAAAACATCATCTGCAAAAATCCTTATCTCTGATTCCACTTCGTTCCGCACATCATTTATAAGAGAACGTAATGGTCCAATAATATTGCCTTCAGGAACCCCCTCTCTTAATTATTACAGGGTCAGATAAAGCTTCCACTCTCTTGTCTAGTCCGTTTGCACTCATTTTTGTCAGTAGTCTCCCATGACCCACCCTATCATATGCTTTAGACGGGTCAATCGCGATACAGTCCATTTGACCTCCTGGATCCAAGATATCTGCTATATCTGCTGAAATCGTACAAGTTGAGCTTCAGTGGAATAACCTTTCCTAAACCCGAACTGCCTTCTATCGAGCCAGTAATTAAATTCGCAAACATGCTTTCCCAAAGCTTACATGCAAAGCAAGTCAAACTTACTGGCCTCTAATTTTCAGCTTTATGTCTATCACCCTTTCCTTTGTACACAGGGGCTAATATAGCAACTCTCCATTCATTTGGTATAGCTCCTTCATGCAAAAAATAATCAAATAAGTACTTCAGATAGGGTACTAATCCCAACCCATTGTCTTTAGTAAATCCCCAGAAATCTTATCAATTCTAGCCGATTTTTTTACTTTTCAACTTTTGTATTTTATTGTAAATAAGAACCATAATTTTCGGATGATCCCTTTCAGCGCTATATCCATAAATGTGTTAGCGGTTGAAAATGTCGTATAGCTCTAAATCATTAAATTTTATGTCTAAAAATGACTCTAGGATTAAAACACCTTAATCCTTACGTTTCGAGGTGAATTTTGGTAAAAACCTGTTTTTATCCCCTTTTTACCTCCTGTTATCCCTTACCTAAAAGAGCACCCCAAGACTTAATTTTAGGTGAAAGATATATTCAGATGAGATTGAATCTCCTGCGACGATTGACACTTAATATGGAATGTAGCTACAATGGTTTGGAAGTTAACATTTTAGCATTTTAATCTGTGTGGAGAAATTGAAGTCGATGGCTGCCTCCACTACATCAGATTCAGCAACGCCTTACAGTATATATACTGCACTCAAACATTTTTAGTACTGCTTTCCATTAATTATACACACAGAACTGCATGAAATGTCACGGTCGTTGAAATGAAATGGCGTATGGCTTTAGTGCCGGGAGTGTCCGAGGACATGTTCGGCTCGCCAGGTGCAGGTCTTTTGATTTGACTCCCGTGGGCGACCTGCGCGTCATGATGAGGATGAAATGATGATGAAGACGACGCATACACCCAGCCCCCGTGCCAGCGAAATTAACCAATGATGGTTAAAATTCCCGACCGTGCCGGGAATTGAACTCGGGACCCCTGTGACCAAAGGCCAGCATGCTAACCATTTAGCCATGGAGCCGGACATTATTGTAATAATAAGCCTGTTAATCATACAATGTCCTTACTTCGATATTTCTATCGAAACACATTGACCATAGCTGAGGCCTTACGATCATTATTATTATTATTATTATTATTATTATTATTATTATTATTATTATTATTATTATTATTATTATTATTATTATTATTATTATTATTATTATTTAAACCATTCTATATTAAGGTGTCAATGGACAGTATAAATTCACGGCTATCAGCCGATACCCATATAATATCCCAATAACCAAAAACAGCAAGGTTATCAGCCTTGAAAATTACCATCAAAAATGTTTTTTACCCTTTTCCCATTATCAGATCATCAATATAAACGCGCCATTCGAAATACCAAACCTTACTTCGATATTTCTATCAAAACAGATTGACCATTTTTCATAAACTTCAAGGCTATCGCCTTTAAAGTGCTAAAATGTTAACTTCTAAACCATTGTAGGTACATTCCATATTAAGGTGTCAATCGACGCAGGAGACTCGATTTCTTGAGAAATATATCAACATAATGTTTATATAAACCATGACAACAAGGCCATCGGCCTTTTAAATGCTAAAATGTTAACTTCTAAACCATTGTAGGTACATTCCATATTAAGGTGTCAATCGACGCAGGAGACTGGATTTCATCACAAATATATCAACATATTGCTTATATGAACCATAACGACAAGGCTATCGGCCTTTAATAAGTTAACATGTTAAGTTCTAAACCATTGTAGGTACATTCCATATTGAGGTGTCAATCGACGCAGGAGACTGGATTTCATCACAAATATACCAACATATTGCTCATATAAATCAAAACGACAAGGCCATCGGCCTTTATAATGCTAAAATATTAACTTTGTCCTCAACGTACGGTCCGCGGCCGGACTCGGCCCGCGAAGGCATTTTATGTGGCCGTCGCCCTGTTTTTATAATTTACGTTTTTCGTAGATACCAGAAAAACTAGATAATAAAAACTTTATTGTAATTTCCAGTGAAAGGGGACAAAACCATAAGAAAAATCTTTGAATTATTCGTAGTTTCTTCTTGACATGATGTTTCTTTTACTGGGCTGTAGAAAAGTTCTAAGACACATAATTATTCCCACCTTAAACGCAGCTAAGGCCGGCCATACACATTGCGGCGTACCGGAGAGGTTTACCCGTACAGTTGACCTGCGCAGTAAACCTGTACAGGCGACGACCTCGTGTAAGGTATGGTTTGCCCATCAGTTGACCTTATGGCATGCGCAGAGTCCAAGAACAAACAAAGAAGAAGAAGAAGAAGACCTTATGGCATCGACACGACGAGATGATGACGCAATCGCAGTGGTTGGTTTATTGTTAGCAACTAGTTTAAACAAGCAAAGGAAACCCGCAACTCATGGTGTAAACACTGGTTGTTGAGAAGAAATCGCTACACTCACGTCAATTTATTAAAAGAATTGAGTGGACAAAAAGGAGACTACCGTAATTACTTGAGGATGAGTGAACCAGTGTCCAAGAATTGCTTTCATTGGTGTCTCCTTTAATCCAAAAGAGCGATACAATTATGAGAACTGCGATTTCTCCACACGAAAAGGCTAACAGCTACCTTAAGATTCCTTGCTACAGGGAGACCATACTGTCCCCGACGTAGTCAGTCAGCGAACACGAGACACCCCAGTTCGATGGCTGTAGGCTTATAAAAATAAATGAATGTGGCAGGATTAACATAGGGTTCATCGAATAAGCATGTTCAAGGTATAAAACAAATATGACACTTTTATTGAATTAAATGAAATATTAGCCATCCTGAAGTCTGTGATTATGACTATGATCACTATTTTATGTAATTTAATATGGCTCTTGATGTAACAAATCTAAATGCAAACAAATGGGATGGTACACGGCAGGTGTTTTCCCTAATATTCTAACAGAGTATTTTACATTGTTAATTTTCTTTATCGTCTTTAAAGTCATTAAATTATTTATTTAAAGTTGAATCAAAAATTTGTTATTCAGAAAAATGAGGTCTGGGCCAAGCCATCATCGACAATCTGGAAAAAATGCAGTAATTGTAAGAACGAGTATACTAAAGAAATATCCAAGATTCAATAAGTTAACAGTTATAGCAAAATAAAATTTACATTCGTTATATTAACAGTTTTGTAGTTATAAATGAAAAGTTGAATTTGCCTTTGTTTTCTCTAAGTTAATCCGAGACGTCGGATATATCTGTTTACGTCGTCCCACATCTCTTTTCGTGAGAATTAATACTGAACTTTAAGCATCTGATTAATAATTGAACAAAATAAAACGCCTTCTGAGCTTACGAACATTCATAAATGGAGAGAATATCATCCATGTGGAAATCCCATCCACTATCCATCGATAATATCGAAGTGTCACACATTATCAGAAGAAAACACATAGAAAATAATTCTCTAACTACTAGCAAATTACTACATCTACATCTAACTACGGAAATTATCAAGAAGACTGTGATTACCAAGAAGAAAATATCTACAATATCTACATGTCGACGAGTGTCGATCAACTATATCACTCTCCTGTTAACAGATTTATTACGTTCCAACAGGATCGAGTTACCTCATGAGAGCGAAATATTGCATTAACGAATGAACTTGCATAGTCACGAATCAAATATTATTGAGATATTTCATCGAAGATCTGTTCTTCAGACCTAAAGCCTTCGCGAACATTCACCTGTACCTTCAACTTGAAATTATGAAATTACTTGAGCAAAATTGGGATATTCTCACGAATTAAGAAGTGCATCGATTAACATGGACTTTCATTTTCTTCATCTGAAGACACTAATATTAGACTACACTGCATTCGTCTCGAATAATCCATATTCACCTTACAACCTAATCAACATCAGGCTTAATAATATTACGACATTAACATGTGAAAAACTCAGTTTCACGAAGATTCATATTATGCGCAATTATTCCACATACTTTACATGTACAGTGTACCACAATGACGACTAATAGAACAAAACTACATAGAACAGATATAAATGAGACGTAATCGTCTTAACTTAAGGATATATCTTCACGTCTGGAAGTCTGGATTCTCAATCAGCCATGCTAGGATGAAAGAATCTGCATCCCGACGCCGCCGACGGTGGTCGATGATTTAGAACTTCATGGTGAAGCACAGGTAATCCATATTGCGAAGTTCCGTCCTCTTCTGGAAATGATCAAGTCCAGGTCCTCCACGTTCACTCGTGAGAAAGCTGAAACTTACACAAAGTGCTTTAGAATAAACTCCAAACACACACGTAACTGTATTTTGGAAATGACACGTACTTAAGGGATTAATATCTGCACATTCGACGTCTGATCACGGCACTGTTCTACGTTGTAGACAATTATCAGAAGTGTAGAGCACAGGAGTGAAGCCACTATTCCTGACGACAGTATTCACGATGTTCTACGTTGAAAATCTTGCTGGCAAGGACTCTGAGTGACTGAAGATGATAGTTCGGGAACACATCAGTATGTGAGAGTGAGTACTCTTATCACATGACTTAAATATCGTGTCTGGTACACATGCACGGAAGTAAAGTCAATTTAGATACTAAATTCTTCTACCGTATGAATATCTAATTTTATCACCATTTTAGCCAAAAGGTCGTGTAAATTAGTTCAAAAATTTTAGTTTTTAATTTATATCATCTAAATGTGCTATTATTCATCCAGTTTATTTTAATTTAATCCATGAGCTTTCCGTAATTATGCATCTCATGCCACCGAAGATATTATAAATATTTCATTCATATCGTTCCTCGCAATTACAAGTGACAGGCGCTAGCATCTTTTTTATTCTCTCGCCAACCTTCATTTTTTTATTTTGTTAGTCGACCGGCCACCCTTTTCAAGTAAAAAAACTTGTTCTCGTCCTCGCCAAGGTCACGCACACTCCATCTCGCCGACAAGCGAACACAAGCCACACACCAACACCTGTCCAGTCAGCTGTGACCTACTCACGGCCACAATACGAATGCCTCAAATATTCAACTCTAATATCACCGCAATCTCTTGGTCGCATTCATCCAGAGACGTGTGATGCCATATAAAAAGTTCTGCGAAAAGATTATCTTCAGGTATGTATGTATGTACAATGAAATATGACATTAAAATGACTCTTATTTATTTTTCATAGGATTATCTGTAGTATTATAAATCTATACAATAAAGCATGAATGCATAGTAAAATTTTTGACATCTAAAATTTTACATTCCAAACTACAATTTCAAATCAAATCTGTGCAGAATTATGTTCATTGAAGGCACTTAACAATGATTCAGCCGTAGTTTGTGAAAACTGCATTTGAAGAGAGTCACATAATACTTCTGCTCCCTGAGATGGTGGATGTTCTCCGCTACGAGGAACTGCTTGAAAAGGACTTGGTGACGATGGACCTGCACTCGGTATATTGATATAAGTAGACGTAGGGCTAGGAGATCCTGTACTATTGCTATGTGAAGGCCAAGGCTGATTATCCACAAAATGCCCTACATTATGCATCATCGGTGTGGTAAGAGAGCCCATCTCTGCTTCGAAAAGTATGTCATTGTTGCTTTTTTCAGCAACTAAACGCTGACGTTTTTGCAGGCCTCTCACCCTCATAGCTATCGTTTTCGCAAAGTGATCATAGCGATCTTCCATTTCTTGAGGTTCTTTGAAATGCTCTCGAACTGAGAGTAACACCTCATTGGTCAAATATCACTAATATTTTTCTTGGTATAGTTAGGTCTTGAATAAGGGTGTGCGCGGTTGCTTATACTTATTGTGGTTGAGATTGTTGAAGCTTCGCCGTCATTGTCTGTCTCTTCATTCACGTTCTGAGAATGTGCCAGTGATTCTGGAGCCTCCTGATCGTTATCCTGAAAGTATAAAACAATTATTGTCAGAGAACAATTTTTGTATGTGGTCTTAAACAATAAACATTTATTTAGCTATGTCAACAGTTGTCCCCTAATACCACAAAAAGAGGATTTCTCAAGAAGAAGGATGTATGTGTGAGTATTTTTTTTAATTATGAAGCTATCTTTAGTAATACATCTATTTATCTCTTTTTGTTTCAGTTTTCTGATTCATCGGAAAAATAGGAAGAATGTGCAAAATTGTTTGACGAATGATGGAATTTCCCACACTGCATCGGCGCAATGGACGGGAAACATATAGACATAGTCCCTCCAGCAGATTCCGGATCCTTTTATTACAATTACAAAGGCAGACATAGCATGGTACTTTTAGCAATAGTTGATACAAGGTATCGATTCCTGTTAGTAGATTTTGGAAATAATGGCCCAATGTCTGATGGAGGTGTTCTCCTGAATACTAAATTTTTTGCAAAACTACAGAGTGGTGAAATGAACATTCCAGAGCCCAGTGATGTTTCAGAGAGTTTCAAAAGTGTCCCATATGTGATTGTTGCTGACGCTTTTCCTCTTAGACCAGATATATTAAAGCCATTTCGACAAGCTCAGTTATATTCACTTGACAAAGAGATTTTTAATGACCAAGTCTCTCGAACAAGACACGTTGTGGAAAATGGTTTTGGAATACTTGCTTCCCGCTTTCCTATATACCATACACAAATTAATGTATAATCACAGAACATAGTGAAAGTAGTGATGGCTACCTGTGTCTTACATAATTTTTTGATGGAACTCGAATCCACTAATTATGCTCCTCCAAGCAATTCGTATCAGGAAAATACTGAAAACGGGACTATTGTTTGCACAGGGTACGATACTTCTCGATCTAACACGATTGCCCTGAATCGTCAAGACCAGGGAAATATAACTCAAAGTGCTAAAAATGTTAGAGAGAATTCCATATACTACTTTATGAACGAAGGTAAAGTGCCATGGCAAGAAAAACATATTCTTAAAAACCCACGTACAAGTACCAATGAATGTTATGCTTTATTATCCATTTGCGTAGTTATCATAATTTAAGATTTGTTTGTTTGAGTCTGTTCAGACAGCACTGAAAATGTTGTCTATATTTTGATGTAGGTGTTCAAACAACGTTGTAAGTGAAGGGTATATATTGTTGTAATTAAACTACTGCAACTTTGCACCTGATGCAAGTTGAAATAAACGTAAAACAAGTAAATCAATGTTTTTGTGTAGTTACGTCATCACTGCCATTTTTTTCTTCATCATGCAAGTTTGAAACCGATGTACTGATAGTATCTTGATCCCCCACGAAATCAAACAAATTGTAGTACCAGAGCGTTGGCTTGTACAAGTCGACTGGCTCCTGCTCCAGACTTCAATCTCGGATTCCTTCAACTTTGTCAATAATTTTGTATAAGCGGCATCTCTCAGTGCACGATTATAATACTCCTTGCTCTTCACACGCCACAGACAAGGATCAGATTTGTACAACTCGATCAACTCCTCTAAAACTTGAGTTCGCTTACGGCTTGACATGTTTCGTATAGTATTCTATCAAAACAAAACAAAAAATCACCAGTAACCAAAAAGAAATTACAAAACAAAACGTACCGAGTGGTTTTGTAAAAACAAATAAACAGAACGCAAAACACTCTCCCTACGCTTGTCCTGCTTCAACTGAGCTGAAACCTGTGCCGGTCTTGGGTGAATCACACAGAAAATACAATAGGTCTAAGGGGATCTCCGTCTTTATGGATCTTAGGAAGGCCATACCGTCGGGGAACTGTAGAATCCTGCTGTCGCAAACCACGAGAAACATCATTTGGAATCGAGCTAGTTTTAAGAAGAGATGCTGTTTTCCTATCAATGGCGTTGGTAGGATCATTTTTAGTGTTAACAGTATAGGTTCCCCTACATACAACCTGGCCAAATACCTTGGAGAACTTCTCAAGCCGTACATGAGTAATGGTGCATCCATCAGGAATTCATAGCAGTTTATTGGCATTTTATCACATCTGCATGTTTCTCCTGGTGATATTCCAGTCAGGTTTGATATTGTGTCTCTGTTCGCTAGGGTTCCAATCATGGACACCTTGTCTCTGTTGGATAAAATCTTTCCTGGTGACGTTAATCTGTTTCACCTTGTCCTCACCACCACCACATATTTCAGTTTTCATGGTACAATATACGAACAAATGGATGGGGATGCCATGGGATCGCCATTGGCACCAGTCATCGCTAATTTCTATATGCAAGATTTTGAAGAGCGTTGTCTTCCATCTTGCACGCTCAAGCCTTCCATCTGGTTGAGGTATGTCGATGACACACTTGTTACCTGGCCCCAGGGTGAACACGAATTATCCATATTTTGGATCACTTGAATAGCATACATCCAAATGTACCCTGATGAGATAGGCCCTAGTTTCATGATTTGGTTTTTTTGAAGATATATACAGATATATAGAAATATTAAATGAAATACAGTGTCAGTTTTGTGTGGACGGGAGAATTTCAACATAGCCCGGCGTGATCGCGACAAACCGTCGCCACATTTAAGCTTGTCATTAGGGGGAGAATGTTTCTTGGCCAGAAGATAAGAGGATTAAAGCTAGAGCTCACAACAACGAAGTAATGACTTCGAGGAAGTGAAAGAGTATATATTTCGGACCAAGGGCGAGCAGATGTATCACCAATACCGAGAATGTGACGTACCAGTTTTTCCACGCCCGAGGCATTTGGTGTTGTCAACGTTACAAGGAAGAGATTTCAAACTAACCGAAGCGGTGTTGACCAATGAGAAAATTTATCATAGGCCCGCAGATAAACCAACATAAGAAAAACTCAGAGTGAACTCCAGTTAGCTTCTCCGATAACAATAATTAAATTATTCCAACCACATAATTGAATAGAGGGGATTTTTGTGATATCATTCCCATGTTGATTAAATGTAATCGTAATAAATTCAAGTAATGAATTCGTGGAAATGACCCACGCTATCTCGCCATTGGTCGAGATGAGCACGCCATCAGGGACGCCGAGTTAGCGCGCGAAAGGTGGAGGACAGGAATTAAGTGATATTTCCATGATCACCGAATGATAGGAGTTCAGAATACGACACATGAATGTGTATCGCCAGTGTATTAAGTAGGATAAAGCAAGAGATCCAAATCCACCTGCATATGCCGATTTAGGATAACCAACCCCCCTCTCCAGGAGCTGACCGCGGATGACCCCGGCGGGAAACCATATCGTCCATAAAAGTCCAATAGTGGAACCTCACATCACCCAGTCGTTTGAAGTCACCAGTTGTGACCGGTCGGACCTCACTCACTCAGTTCTTACCAGTCACCAGTCGTTATCGGTCACCAGTCGTGTCAGTCGTATGAAGTAGTTGAGACTCTGACACGTTGACTCTGTAAGTCAGTACCTCGGGACGCATTCGAAGTCAGTTAAAGCTGAAAGTGCGTGAGTTATCAGGAGAATGAATACGACCAGTGAAATTATCCACAGTACCGAGTGTAAATAATCAGTACAACTGTATGTTGAATTTAATAAATGTCATGTGATTGAATAATAAATAATTAACGGAACGCCGATAGTACCTTTGGAAGGCAGTGTGCGGAGCCTGAAGTAAACACCTCAAGATAGACGGTGAATAACTATCCGAGCAGGGAATTATAGGAGCTAGGCGATTATCAAGACGGCTTAGAAATAAACCAGGAAGTGCCGGTTGAAGACGCGATACGCGCCGGTTCAAATGAACGACATTTCGTCGTAATGTGTCACGACGTGTGTTTCGGGTGTATATGAAGAGTATATTGTGCGAGTGTCAGGGGTCTAGGAGCACCTATAAGTGTTTTTTTTTGTTATTAGTATTCTTGTGTAAAATAGTGTAATAAGGTATTAATCATGGGTAGTCACCCAGAAGTGTTTTATTGTGTTAAATTTGTATTGTGCGACATGATGGACGAGTAGATCACCATGGGGCCGTAAGGCCTATATCTCATCCGCTACGAGACAATGGAATTCTACATAGGAATGAGTACACAATTTTGATATTTGGGGATGTTATCGCGTCTAAACGGGGTTCAGTGTAAATTAATTATGGTTACTTAACATGGTCCGCTTCCCGAGTCCATGATTTTATTTTTTGTTAGACGGACGAACTAATTTATAGTAACGTAATAATGGGTTAGATTAATTATTTGAGTATTTGTTTGTTGTATATAATGTAAATATGGGATATATTTCTTTCAATTAATGCATGCTGTTCGTAATACTTTGACTTAAGTTCATTTCAAGTGTTAAATTCTTTTTTTTTGTGCTAACCCACTTATTTGAATTTCATTCACTGCGGTGATCATTTGTATTTTAATTAGGAATAATTTCTACCTGACAGCCAGATTATGAAAGAGCCAGAGTATGTAAATTTGTGTTGCGTACGGAAGGTCATTAAAATACTAATAATAATAATAATAATAATAATGTTTGTGAGTTGACAAAGGAATGTAAATTAATAATAATAATAATAATATTTGTGCGTATGCAAGTTAAAGTATAATAATGATGACAGTGCTTCGTGAGTTAGCCAGTGCAAATATAATAATCAATGTGGAGATGACATGTAGCGTTAAAGACTTTCATTCGCGTAATCAGTTTGATTTTACGTAAATTTTTGATTTTACGGTTTTGGACTTTATTTTAACCATTAAAATTTGTTTAAAAGCGATATAGGCACGTGAATTAGAATGGTCACGATATGTTAAAAGCCCAGAATGGTTTGAGCCCATATTTAGAGTTGGAAGTCATGAGGGACGAATATCCGGCGTGAAATAAATTGAGCCGTATTGTTTGTAATGATAAAATAGATGAATCTCAAGGCCTAAGATTATGTAAATGCATATGCCGGTGTTATTAGTGGTAGAATCCACGCACCGAGGATTAATTTATGAATTAAATGTTTGAAGAGTTCCGATGAAAGGAAATGGACTTCAAATTGGAAGGAATAGTTTAGCAATCGCCGGCATTGGAGGTATTTGCCCAGCCGCGATGTGCCATAGGTTGTGAGATGTGTCTTGGGAGGACGTGTGTCCCCATATAAAATTTAACGGCAATACGAAACTGAAGGTACGGTCCCGAATACCGTGTTGTCCCGACCGATATAAAGCAGATCTTAGTGGTTCATAACGGGATTTAACATATGTGACTAAATTCTAAAGAGTGGAAATTAAAATATCATCTTTCCATTTTTAATAATAATAATAACAATAATCATACTCCAAGTGAATCTTGTCTTAAATCAAGTGCTTAGTGCCAAGATAAATCGGAATTGTAAAAGGGGTTATGCGTTAAACATATTAAGAGTGGACTACCGTGTAACAGGCGAAATTAATTTTTTTTAATTAATAATAATAATAAATATAAAAAACTACTTTTTAAGAATTTTTTTAAATATATTTTGGACATAATAATGATGTTGGGAGTTGAAATGAAAGATTTGAGATTTTTAACTAATAATAATAATAAATAAAATATTTGAAGCAGGAGAAGAAGAATAACCAATGAAGCTACTTTTTTTAAATTTTATTTTATTTTTTTGATGAAAATAATAAGAGCGAGAAGTTGAAGTATTATAGCGAGGATGATTACGGGTTACGATAATCACGATTTCCACTATTAATAATAATGTTAATAATAATAATAATAATAATAATAATAATAATAATAATAATAATAATGAAAAGTTGAAGAAGCAAAAGATGAAGAACTTGCAATAGTAATTTGAGAATAATAATTATGATGAAAAGAAATTAAGATATTTAATGGGCGATGATTCATTGTTACGAATATAATGTTAATAATAATAATAATAATAATAATAATAATAATAATAATAATAATAATAAAAATATTTATGAGGAAGCTGATCATTAAATTGTGCGGATAAATTAGGAGGAAGAACGACCCTTCGTTTGAAACGTCGGCAAGGGTTGGCATATAATCATCCCGGTTGACAAATGATAATAATCAAATACAGGATTATAATTGAAATTAATGATAATAATAAATTAATTTATGGTAGTCAAAGAATATAATGATGATCAGATAAAGAATGGTAATGATATTATTCAATAATCATAGGAGGATATGATAGGGACAGTCGTCCTGTGTCGAACTGCTCAGAACCACATGTTGGGTTTTCACGGGGAGATTATTAGCGGTAGATACGTAAATAACCCACGGACGGCACATGTCTTCAGGGTCAGAGCATAGTAATGAACCTTTCCGTACGTCTTGTCGTATTGACAAGTGTAAATATTGAAATAGGCTTTGAGTTAATGAACTCTACCTGGCGTGTTTGTGAATCTGGAAATAGTAGGCTAGAGTTTGTCCGTATTATAAATTCCCGTTTCTTTCGAGGCGATAACATTTTCCACGGTGGGTGTCCGGCTCACCAGAATGTACATACCGGAAGTGTCTCATGTCCAAACGGAACGAGGAGACGACAGTAAAAAGTTACTGTCGTGCCCTCGTCTCCGAAAGAAGATCTCCAGCGGTGAAACGTCCAATCATACGGATGTGAATTCGATCCCCAGTAACCAATTGGGGCGAATTCACCCGATGTTTTACACTACCAGAGTAGTGAGGTAAAATCCAAGTATTATGTCATTTATTTTTCAGGATGAAAGTGTCCCAATGTAAAATTGTCATCATGTGTAGTATGCAAAATAAGTGAATAAATTGCTCCTCATTGCAATTTCAATAGGAAACAGTTTCCATATCTTTTCATTGTAGTTAGTCCAGTATGCCCATGGAATTTAAGTTGTCACTTCCCAGTCCTATTGTGGAGTCAAAAATTTGTATCCATGAATGAGTCGTCCCCCGTAACCTTAATTTGCATGCCCCGTTCGTCCCTGTGTTCATTTGATGCGCCGATATATATTTTACTAGCGAATGTACCCGTGCTTCGCTACGGTATTCTACATTGTATTCGAATATCGAAGTAAATAGTGTTCATGCAGTCAATAAGATTGTTTTAAAATTGCATGTCTCTTAGCGTTATCCGAGGAAGAGCATGGGGAGGTCCCCGTACGTTGTTTCCAATGTAAGGTGTTTGTTATGGATTTGTGATATAACGGCAGGCTCACTTGCCAACTGCCATTCACAATCGAGTTGGGAAGTTTACATTATAATTGCAGGCCCCATTGCCTACTATGCGGACAGAATCGATTTGGGGAGTTTTCGTTAAAATGGCAGCCCCCCTTTCCTACTTCCAGACAGATTACAGTTTTTATTATAATGGCAGGCAATTACCCTACTATCACTCGAAATTGAGTTGTGCAGTTATCATTATAATGCCAGGCCCATTTTCCTACTTCCAGCCAGCTTACTGCCAGTCACACCAAGTTGGTGAGTTTCCATCAAAATAGCAGCCCACTATGCCTAATGCCAGTCACATTTTAGATGAGGACATTTCTTTATAATGGCGGGCACCCTTGCCTACTGCCAAACACAATCGGGCAGGGGAGTTTTAAACAAAACTGCATGCTCACTTGCCTTCTGCAAGTCAAATCGAGAAGTGAACTATTCATTACAATTGTAGACCTTCCTTACTAATAACAGTTACACAGGAGTTGGAGAAGGAAACCTTTCATACTGCCAGTCAAAGTCGGTGTGGGGAATACTGATTACAATAGCAGACCCACCCTTTCTCGATCGCTAAAAATCGACATCAGTGAATATATATAGATCGACATACGAAAGTATATGCGTGTTTACAATATTGAAGACCTTCATTTACAGATTAACTGCTACTAAACGTACGTCATATGGACAAAGGATTATACCAAAAGACACGCCGGATTTAGTGGCCTAAATGGCTGGCCCTATGATATGTCATCTATTCTTGGGTCAGATTGAGTTAGAAACGTGGAACAGGGTAACGTTCTTGTAAGATTATCTCACATTACATTAATTTTCGGATAATTATGTGACAGCTACATACATAGCATTTGGCTCATATACGGCTACTGGGTGGGCCAATTTTCTTGAAGAGTTTGATGATTCTGTATTTCATATAAGTAATCGAAGGTATGAATTATGCATGTGAAAATTCCAAATTGACTTAACATCCATTAATAGAGAAAAATCAAACGTAAAAGGGATACAGATACGGCAAAAAGTCATAAGACCAAGGTTGTAGATCATTCCAAATTGAACGGAGATTGTGCAATCTGTTATGTGATAGGAATTTCCGAAGGTCTGCACCATCATTAAAATTACCTGCATATTTCGATATTCTTCGGGGATAAAAAGTGAAAAATTTAATGATCTTGGATGTTTTCCGTTCGTTACAGGCTAATACGTATAATTTTGTCAAATTTCAATTATCTTATTTTTCTTCTGGCAGATTATGCCGCAATCTGGATTTTGGGCGAGGCGGGTAAAAATTAGGACTTTCAGGAAACTAAACCAAAAATTATGCAGATGGTCATTATTACCCCTTAAACGGAAAGCTGTACGAAAATTTCGCCAAACTAGTCAGTGTAGAGGCACACAGTCGTTACGATTTGATTTATATAGATAAGGAATCTGCTCCATGTAAAACACCTTTTTGGCTATGTCCGCTGGACTTAACCTGCAAAACTGACCATTCATGATATCTCCCTTATTAATCCTCCTGACGAAAAAATGCACATGAAAAAAAGGTTTAGAGGTGGAATTCCATCACGTTTGGTCGATTTCCAGTCAGGTTGGTCTTGTTCTGTATATATTGTGGAAGAGTAAAATCACCATTTCGGTTCCCTATAAACCGCCAGTCCATTCCGGAACATGAAATGTTATTTACGTTTAAAACCTACCTTTGGATAGGTGGATGCTAAATATGAATTTTGGTTCGAATGTCTTCAGTAGTTTTCAAGTTGTAAGGAATACGCTTTATACGCACCCGCTCGTGAGTTAAGTCCGATGGGACTTGAACAAAAAACGGTCCGTTAATGATATCTCCCTTATTAATCCTCGTATCGAAATGATGCACATGAGAAAAAAGGTTTAGAAATTAATTTCTACCAAGGCAGGTAGATTTAAATTAACGTTGGTTGTGTATATTTTGTGGAAGTGCAAAATCACTGTTTCGGTTTCGTATAAACCCCCAGTCAGTTCAGGGATTTAGAAACAATATTTGCCCTAAAACCTATCAAGGACAGGTGTATTCTAAATATGAGTATTGGTGGAAATACATCCAGTAGTTTGTAGCACTCGCGTACATACGGCGTAATTAAGGAAGAAAATAATACAGTTAAGAAAGTTGAAAGTAATAGAAAATGGATTATAACTGAGGACAGCCGGATAACGACAAATATGTAAATGCCAAGTTAATGTATTGGAAAATCAAATGCCCCTCAATAAATTATGCTAGTGTGAGTTATGGATATAATAAAGCGGTAACAGAGGAGAAATTTAGGTCCATTGATTCCTAGGTAAACAAATAATAAGAAGATGACTAATGGTGTTATAACTTAATCTATTAAAGGCGGTTATAACATCCAACGATATTCCGCCAATATCCCGCAGATAGGCCGATTGACGCCTCTCTTGCCTTCTACCTACGGAACAACCACAAATTTAAAAGCATGATGAGGAAAATGGCAATACGTTACTTTCCTGCTGGCATGCAGTCAGAGACGTTGCCATGGTAACCTGTAGGTTCGTTGTCGGTCTGTCGGTCACTCAATGCAGAGCATGGTACCAGCAGAAAATTGTAAATTTCTCCGTCATGTAAAGAGTAAGGTAAATTATGAACATAACGAAAGTTGTTTATAATGAAGAGACGTTTCACGTACGGTAAACGAAGCTTACAGAAAATCAATAGTATAAGAGAAAATGGAGGAAAACCATTCTGGTTTTCCTATAAACCCCCGTCTATTCAAAGATTTTAAAATGATATGCATATTGAAAACTTCCCCGGGATGAGTATACTCTAAATATGAAATTTGATTGAGATCTATCGAGCCGTTTCGACGTGATGGTGGAAAAACCATTCTGGTTTTCCTATAAACCCCCGTCTATTCAAAGATTTTAAAATGATATGCATATCGAAACCTTCCGCGGGATGAGTATACTCCAAATATGAAATTTGGTTGAAATCTATCCAGCCGTTTCGACGTGATGGTGGAAAAACCATTCTGGTTTTCGTATAAAACCCCCCGTGTATTCAAAGATTTTAAAATTATATGCATATCGAAACCTTCCCCGGGAGGAGTATTCTCTAAATATGAAGTTTGGTTGAGATCTATCCAGACGTTTCGACGTGATGGTGGAAAAACCATTCTGGTTTCCCTATAAACCCCCCATGTATTCAAAGATTTTAAAATGATATGCATATCGAAAACTTCCCCGGGAGGAGTATACTCTAAATATGAAGTTTAGTTGAGATCTATCGAGCCGTTTCGACGTGATGGTGGAAAAAACCATTCTGGTTTTCCTATAAACCCCTGTCTATTCAAAGATTTTAAAATGATATCCATATCGAAACCTTCCCCGGGATGAGTATACTCTAAATATGAAATTTGGTTGAGCTCTATCCAGCCGTTTCGACGTGATGGTGGAAAAACCATTCTGGTTTTCCTATAAACCCGCCGTGTATTCAAAAATTTTAAAATGATATGCATATCGAAACCTTCCCGGGAGGAGTATACTCTAAATATGAAGTTTGGTTGAGATCTATCCAGCCGTTTCGACGTGATGGTGGAAAAACCATTCTGGTTTCCTATAAACCCCCGTGTATTCAAAGATTTTAAAATGATATGCATATCGAAACCTTCCCCGGGAGGAGTATACTCTAAATATGAAGTTTGGTTGAGATCTATCCAGCCGTTACGACGTGATGGTGGAAAAACCATTCTGGTTTTCCTATAAACCCCCCGTGTATTCAAAGATTATAAAATGATATGCACATCGAAACCTTTCCCGGGAGGAGTATACTCTAAATATGAAGTTTGGTTGAGATCTACCAAGCCGTTTCGATGTGATGGTGGAAAAGCCATTCTGGTTTTCCTATAAACCCCCGTCTATTCAAAGATTTTAAAATGATATGCATATCGAAACCTTCCTCGGGATGAGTATACTCTAAATATGAAATTTGGTTGAGATCTATCGAGCCGTTTCGACGTGATGGTGGAAAAACCATTCCGGTTTTCCTATAAACCACCGTCTATTCAAACATTTTAAAATGATATGCATATCGAAATCTTCTCCGGGATGAGTATACTCCAAATATGAAATTTGGTTGAGATCTATCGAGCCGTTTCGACGTGATGGTGGATAAAACATTCTGGTTTTCCTATAAACCCCCGTTTATTCAAAGATTTTAAAATGATATGCATATCGAAACCTTCCCCGGGATGAGTATACTCCAAATATGAAGTTTGGTTGAGATCTATCCAGCCGTTTCGACATGATGGTGGAAAAACCATTCTGGTTTTCCTATAAACACCCCGTGTATTCAATGATTATAAAATGATACGCTTATCGAAACCTTCCCCGGGATGAGTATACTCCAAATTTGAAATTTGGTTGAGATCTATCCAGCCGTTTCGACGTGATGGTGGAAAAACCATTCTGGTTTTCCTATAAACCCCCCGTGTATTAAAAGATTTTAAAATGATATGCTTATCGAAACCTTCCCCGGGATGAGTATACTCTAAATATGAAATTTGGTTGAGATCTATCGAGCCGTTTCGACGTGATGGTGGAAAAACCATTCTGGTTTTCCTATAAACCCCCGTTTATTCAAAGATTTTAAAATGATATGCTTATCGAAACCTTCCCCGGGATGAGTATACTCTAAATATGAAATTTGGTTGAGATCTATCCAGCCATTTCGACGTGATGGTGGAAAAACCATTCTGGTTTTCCTATAAACCCTCCGTGTATTCAAAGATTTTAAAATGATATGCATATCGAAACCTTCCCCGGGAGGAGTATACTCTAAATATGAAGTTTGGTTGAGATCTACCCAGCCGTTTCGACGTGATGGTGGAAAAACCATTCTGGTTTCCCTAAAAAAACCCTGTCTATTCAAAGATTTTAAAATGATATGCATATCGAAACCTTCCCCGGGATGAGTATACTCTAAATATGAAATTTGGTTGAGATCTATCCAGCCGTTTCGACGTGATGGTGGAAAAACCATTCTGGTTTTCCTATAAACCCTCCGTGTATTCAAAGATTTTAAAATGATATGCATATCGAAACCTTCCCCGGGAGGAGTATACTCTAAATATGAAGTTTGGTTGAGATCTATCCAGCCGGTTCGACGTGATGGTGGAAAAACCATTCTGGTTTTCCTATAAACCCGCCGTGTATTCAAAGATTTTAAAATGATATGCATATCGAAACCTTCCCAGGGAGGAGTATACTCTAAATATGAAGTTTGGTTGAGATCTATCCAGCCGTTTCGACGTGATGGTGGAAAAACCATTCTGGTTTTCCTATAAGCCCCCCGTGTATTCAGAGATTTTAAAATGATATGCATATTGAAACCTTCCCCGGGATGAGCATACTCTAAATATGAAATTTGGTTGAGATCTATCCAGCCGTTTCGACGTGATGGTGGAAAAACCATTCTGGTTTTCCTATAAACCCCCGTGTATTCAAAGATTTTAAAATGATATGCATATCGAAACCTTCCCCGGGAGGAGTATACTCTAAATATGAAGTTTGGTTGAGATCTACCCAGCCGTTTCGACGTGATGGTGGAAAAACCATTCTGGTTTTCCTATAAACCCCCGGTGTAATCAAAGATTTTAAAATGATATGCATATCGAAATCTTCCCCGGGATGAGTATTTTCTAAATATGACATTTGGATGAGATCTATCCAGCCATTTCGACGTGATGGTGGAAAAATCATTCTGGTTTTCCTATAAACCCTCCGTGTATTCAAGGATTTTAAAATGATATGCATATCGAAACCTTCCCCGGGAGGAGTATACTCTAATATGAAGTTTGGTTGAGATCTATCCAGCCGTTTCGACGTGATGGTGGAAAAACCATTCTGGTTTTCCTATAAACCCCCCGTGTATTCAAAGATTTTAAAATGATATGTATATCGAAACCTTCCCCGGGAGGAGTATACTCTAAATATGAAGTTTGGTTGAGATCTATCCAGCCGTTTCGACGTGATGGTGGAAAAACCATTCTGGATTTCCTATAAACCCCCCGTGTATTAAAAGATTTTAAAATGATATGCATATCGAAACCTTCCCCGGGATGAGTATACTCTAAATATGAAGTTTGGTTGAGGTCTATCCAGCCGTTTCGACGTGATGGTGGAACAGACAAACAGACAAACAGACAAACAGAAACAATTTTATTTATATAGATGACTGATAAGCATGAGCACGTTGAAAAGTGCAGACTTCCACTTCGAGATTCATACCTCCTAAACGGTTTATGATATTAAGAAACGGTTTGCGCCATCAGACACCTCATTTATCGCTCTAAATGTTTGTTTCTAAACCTTATCCTCGTATCTCCCATATTAAGGGGGTACATTGAGTTCAAATGTTGAATAGGGTGAAATTTGGGTGCATTTTTAACATTTTACATTACAGTTTGCCTACTTATGTATAAGCTAGAATCATGAAATTTGGTACACATATGTCCCTTAATGGTGCCAATGTGCACACCTAGCGCGATCATCCTATCATTCTTATAAGTGTGTCAAACATTGAAATTTACTTGTAAAAATCACCAAATTTACGAACAATCCAGAAGTACGGCCAAATTTAACGTATAAGGGAGAGAGATACGACAAAATGTCACAGGACCAAAGTTGTAGATCACTCCGAATTGAAGCGACATTGTGCCATCCGTTTTGTGATACGACTTACCGTTTAGCCAAAAAATAGCTCAAAAGGAATGCCTGCACAGTCATTAAAAATGCCTCCATATTTCGATATCTTTGGGGGTAAAAAGTGAAAAATTTGAACATCTTGGAATTTTCCCGTCGGTTAGGGACCAAAAGCTATATTTTCACCAAATTTCAATTGTCTACCTCGTCTGGCAGGTTGTGCCGCCATCTTGATTTGGGGGGATAGGGGATAAAAATGTGGAAATTCCCGAAAATTTTAAGCCACCGAAACCTATAGGTTATCGTTTTGGATATACTATACGACTGTGTTCTTATGCTGAGCCCAAAATTTGAGCCCCCCCAGCGTGCCCCCTTCAGGGAATTTTGAGAATTTCCGATTTTTCTAGGGATCCTGGGGTCATCAGTTTCCCTCGTACCAAGTTTCAAATTTCTGAGATTTCTGGAAGTGCCTCATTAATTCACGTCTTTTTTCATTTTTAAATATTTATATATACATCGCTCCAGCCCGACTTGCTTTTATATATATAGATGACGGATAAGCATGAGCACGTTGAAAAGTGCAGACTTCCACTTCGAGATTCATATCTCCTAAACGGTTTATGATATTAAGAAACGGTTTGCGCCATCAGACACCTCATTTATCGCTCTAAATGTTTGTTTCTAAACCTTATCCTCGTATCTCCCATATTAAGGGGGTACATTGAGTTCAAATGTTGAATAGGGTGAAATTTGGGTGCATTTTTAACATTTTACATTACAGTTTGCCTACTTATGTATAAGCTAGAATCATGAAATTTGGTACACATATGTCCCTTAATGGTGCCAATGTGCACACCTAGCGCGATCATCCTATCATTCTTATAAGTGTGTCAAACATTGAAATTTACTTGTAAAAATCACCAAATTTACGAACAATCCAGAAGTACGGCCAAACTTAACGTATAAGGGAGAGAGATACGACAAAATGTCACAGGACCAAAGTTGTAGATCACTCCGAATTGAAGAGACATTGTGCCATCCGTTTTGTGATACGACTTACCGTTTAGCCAAAAAATAGCTCAAAAGGAATGCCTGCACAGTCATTAAAAATGCCTCCATATTTCGATATCTTTGGGGGTAAAAAGTGAAAAATTTGAACATCTTGGAATTTTCCCGTCGGTTAGGGACCAAAAGCTATATTTTCACCAAATTTCAATTGTCTACCTCGTCTGGCAGGTTGTGCCGCCAACTTGATTTGGGGGGATAGGGGATAAAAATGTGGAAATTCCCGAAAATTTTAAGCCACCGAAACCTATAGGTTATCGTTTTGGATATACTATACGACTGCGTTCTTATGCTGAGCCCAAAATTTGAGCCCCCCCAGCGTGCCCCCTTCAGGGAATTTTGAGAATTTCCGATTTTTCTAGGGATCCTGGGGTCATCAGTTTCCCTCGTACCAAGTTTCAAATTTCTGAGATTTCTGGAAGTGCCTCATTAATTCACGTCTTTTTTCATTTTTAAATATTTATATATACATCGCTCCAGCCCGACTTGCTTTTATATATATAGATGACGGATAAGCATGAGCACGTTGAAAAGTGCAGACTTCCACTTCGAGATTCATATCTCCTAAACGGTTTATGATATTAAGAAACGGTTTGCGCCATCAGACACCTCATTTATCGCTCTAAATGTTTGTTTCTAAACCTTATCCTCGTATCTCCCATATTAAGGGGGTACATTGAGTTCAAATGTTGAATAGGGTGAAATTTGGGTGCATTTTTAACATTTTACATTACAGTTTGCCTACTTATGTATAAGCTAGAATCATGAAATTTGGTACACATATGTCCCTTAATGGTGCCAATGTGCACACCTAGCGCGATCATCCTATCATTCTTATAAGTGTGTCAAACATTGAAATTTACTTGTAAAAATCACCAAATTTACGAACAATCCAGAAGTACGGCCAAATTTAACGTATAAGGGAGAGAGATACGACAAAATGTCACAGGACCAAAGTTGTAGATCACTCCGAATTGAAGAGACATTGTGCCATCCGTTTTGTGATACGACTTACCGTTTAGCCAAAAAATAGCTCAAAAGGAATGTCTGCACAGTCATTAAAATTGCCTCCATATTTCGATATCTTTGGGGGTAAAAAGTGAAAAATTTGAACATCTTGGAATTTTCCCGTCGGTTAGGGACCAAGAGCTATATATTCACCAAATTTCAATTGTCTACCTCGTCTGGCAGGTTGTGCCGCCATCTTGATTTGGGGGGATAGGGGATAAAAATGAGGAAATTCCCGAAAATTTTTAAGCCACCGAAACCTATAGGTTATCGTTTTGGATATACTGTACGACTGTGTTCTTATGCTGAGCCCAAAATTTGAGCCCCCCAGCGTGCCCCCTTCAGGGAATTTTGAGAATTTCCGATTTTTCTAGGGATCCTGGGGTCATCAGTTTCCCTCGTACTAAGTTTCAAATTTCTGAGATTTCTGGAAGTGCCTCATTAATTCACGTCTTTTTTCATTTTTAAATATTTATATATACATCGCTCCAGCCCGACTTGCTTTTATATATATAGATGACGGATAAGCAAGAGCACGTTGAAAAGTGCAGACTTCCACTTCGAGATTCATATCTCCTAAACGGTTTATGATATTAAGAAACGGTTTGCGCGATCAGACACCTCATTTATCGCTCTAAATGTTTGTTTCTAAACCTTATCCACGTATCTCCCATATTAAGGGGGTACATTGAGTTCAAATGTTGAATAGGGTGAAATTTGGGTGCATTTTTAACATTTTACATTACAGTTTGCCTACTTATGTACAAGCTAGAATCATGAAATTTGGTACACATATGTCCCTTAATGGTGCCAATGTGCACACCTAGCGTGATCATCCTATCATTCTTATAAGTGTGTCAAACATTGAAATTTACTTGTAAAAATCACCAAATTTACGAACAATCCAGAAGTACGGCCAAATTTAACGTATAAGGGAGAGAGATACGACAAAATGTCACAGGACCAAAGTTGTAGATCACTCCGAATTGAAGAGACATTGTGCCATCCGTTTTGTGATACGACTTACCGTTTAGCCAAAAAATAGCTCAAAAGGAATGTCTGCACAGTCATTAAAATTGCCTCCATATTTCGATATCTTTGGGGGTAAAAAGTGAAAAATTTGAACATCTTGGAATTTTCCCGTCGGTTAGGGACCAAAAGCTATTTATTCACCAAATTTCAATTGTCTACCTCGTCTGGCAGGTTGTGCCGCCATCTTGATTTGGGGGGATAGGGGATAAAAATGAGGAAATTCCCGAAAATTTTTAAGCCACCGAAACCTATAGGTTATCGTTTTGGATATACTATACGACTGTGTTCTTATGCTGAGCCCAAAATTTGAGCCCCCCCAGCGTGCCCCCTTCAGGGAATTTTGAGAATTTCCGATTTTTCTAGGGATGCTGGGGTCATCAGTTTCCCTCGTACCAAGTTTCAAATTTCTGAGATTTCTGGAAGTGCCTCATTAATTCACGTCTTTTTTCATTTTTGAATATTTATATATACATCGCTCCAGCCCGACTTGCTTTTATATATATAGATGACGGATAAGCATGAGCACGTTGAAAAGTGCAGACTTCCACTTCGAGATTCATATCTCCTAAACGGTTTATGATATTAAGAAACGGTTTGCGCCATCAGACACCTCATTTATCGCTCTAAATGTTTGTTTCTAAACCTTATCCTCGTATCTCCCATATTAAGGGGGTACATTGAGTTCAAATGTTGAATAGGGTGAAATTTGGGTGCATTTTTAACATTTTACATTACAGTTTGCCTACTTATGTATAAGCTAGAACCATGAAATTTGGTACACATATGTCCCTTAATGGTGTCAATGTGTACACCTAGCGCGATCATCCTATCATTCCTATATGTGTGTCAAACATTGAAATTTACTTGTAAAAATCACCAAATTTACGAACAATCCAGAAGTACGGCCAAATTTAACGTATAAGGGAGAGAGATACGACAAAATGTCACAGGACCAAAGTTGTAGATCACTCCGAATTGAAGCGACATTGTGCCATCCGTTTTGTGATACGACTTACCGTTTAGCCAAAAAATAGCTCAAAAGGAATGTCTGCACAGTCATTAAAATTGCCTCCATATTTCGATATCTTTGGGGGTAAAAAGTGAAAAATTTGAACATCTTGGAATTTTCCCGTCGGTTAGGGACCAAAAGCTATTTATTCACCAAATTTCAATTGTCTACCTCGTCTGGCAGGTTGTGCCGCCATCTTGATTTGGGGGGATAGGGGATAAAAATGAGGAAATTCCCGAAAATTTTTAAGCCACCGAAACCTATAGGTTATCGTTTTGGATATACTGTACGACTGTGTTCTTATGCTGAGCCCAAAATTTGAGCCCCCCGAGCGTGCCCCCTTCAGGGAATTTTGAGAATTTCCGATTTTTCTAGGGATGCTGGGGTCATCGGTTTCCCTCGTACCAAGTTTCAAATTTCTGAGATTTCTGGAAGTGCCTCATTAATTCACGTCTTTTTTCATTTTAAAATATTTATATATACATCGCTCCAGCCCGACTTGCTTTTATATATATAGATGACGGATAAGCATGAGCACGTTGAAAAGTGCAGACTTCCACTTCGAGATTCATATCTCCTAAACGGTTTATGATATTAAGAAACGGTTTGCGCCATCAGACACCTCATTTATCGCTCTAAATGTTTGTTTCTAAACCTTATCCTCGTATCTCCCATATTAAGGGGGTACATTGAGTTCAAATGTTGAATAGGGTGAAATATGGGTGCATTTTTAACATTTTACATTACAGTTTGCCTACTTATGTATAAGCTAGAATCATGAAATTTGGTACACATATGTCCCTTTATGGTGCCAATGTGCACACCTAGCGCGATCATCCTATCATTCTTATAAGTGTGTCAAACATTGAAATTTACTTGTAAAAATCACCAAATTTACGAACAATCCAGAAGTACGGCCAAATTTAACGTATAAGGGAGAGAGATACGACAAAATGTCACAGGACCAAAGTTGTAGATCACTCCGAATTGAAGGGACATTGTGCCATCCGTTTTGTGATACGACTTACCGTTTAGCCAAAAAATAGCTCAAAAGGAATGTCTGCACAGTCATTAAAATTGCCTCCATATTTCGATATCTTTGGGGGTAAAAAGTGAAAAATTTGAACATCTTGGAATTTTCCCGTCGGTTAGGGACCAAAAGCTATATATTCACCAAATTTCAATTGTCTACCTCGTCTGGCAGGTTGTGCCGCCATCTTGATTTGGGGGGATAGGGGATAAAAATGAGGAAATTCCCGAAAATTTTTAAGCCACCGAAACCTATAGGTTATCGTTTTGGATATACTATACGACTGTGTTCTTATGCTGAGCCCAAAATTTGAGCCCCCCCAGCGTGCCCCCTTCAGGGAATTTTGAGAATTTCCGATTTTTCTAGGGATGCTGGGGTCATCAGTTTCCCTCGTACCAAGTTTCAAATTTCTGAGATTTCTGGAAGTGCCTCATTAATTCACGTCTTTTTTCATTTTTAAATATTTATATATACATCGCTCCAGCCCGACTTGCTTTTATATATATAGATTGATTTTCTTTATATACAATTTTTTTTTATCGTTTTCGAACTGATCACCCCTGAGATAAATGCTAGTCTGGGACTCAGGAAGTGAGCGGGTGCAATATTCTAGTCAGGTTTGATATTGTGTCTCTGTTCGCTAGGGTTCCAATCATGGACACCTTGTCTCTGTTGGATAAAATCTTTCCTGGTGACGTTAATCTGTTTCACCTTGTCCTCACCACCACCACATATTTCAGTTTTCATGGTACAATATACGAACAAATGAATGGGGATGCCATGGGATCGCCATTGGCACCAGTCATCGCTAATTTCTATATGCAAGATTTTGAAGAGCGTTGTCTTCCATCTTGCACGCTCAAGCCTTCCATCCGGTTGAGGTATGTCGATGACACACTTGTTACCTGGCCCCAGGGTGAACACGAATTATCCATATTTTGGGTCACTTGAATAGCATACATCCAAACATTAAATTTACCATGGATACTGAACGTGGAGGATGTTTGCCGTTCTTGGATGTTTTGGTTTCTAAGAAATCAGATGGAACTTTAGGTCATTCAGTTTACCGTAAACCCACCCATACTAATAGATACCTTCATGGGTCCTCTCATCACCATCCTTCCCAAAAGCGTGCTGTGCTTAACACCCTAATTAGCCGAGCAAGGGAGGTTTGTAGGAAGGATAAATTAAACGGAGAACTTCAGTTCCTGACCGGAACATTTCTGAGCAATGGCTATTCAAGGAAACAGCCAAAAGACAGATTGCCACGTGATTCTCGTCCTTTGAGTCTGGCCTTCTTGTCATACGTACAATCTGTCACGGATAGGATTGGAAATATTCTCTGAAAGCACAATATCAAGACTTTCTAAAGCCTAATATCATTATAGGCAATTGTTTGCGATCTTTCAAAGATCCTATTGGTTTAAACTGCGCTGGAATATACTGTACACGATTCCTTGCTCCTATGGATCGGTTCATGTTGGGCAAACATGTAGGAAGGTAGCAACAAGGGTTAAAGAACATCGCATGCACTTACGTCTTTGCCAGGCAGATAAGTCTGCTGTGGCAGAACATGCCATACATAATGACCATTAAATAATTTTTGATGCAACTTCTGTTATTTGTAAAGAGAAACATTTTATTCCTAGAATCATTCGTGAGGCGATAGAAATTGTTAAACGCCCGAACAATTTCAACAAAGGTAACGGCTGTATACCGAGTAGATTATGGCTACCCTCCATAGTTAACTCGTGAACATCTTTCTCTGTGACTCTGGAGGCCCTGGAATGAACTATATTTCTAACAGGGTCTCTCTATCTTGAGTCTAGTTACTATGGAGTGACCGTAGCCATTTTGCTTTGTTACTGCTCTGAAGACGATCCTGGTCGCAGGATCGAAACGCGTCAGCTGGTATTTAATATTACACGGCCTAATATCCCCAAATTATTATTATTATTATTATTATTATTATTATTATTATTATTATTATTATTATTATTATTGGGAGCCCCCGTGGCTCAGGTGGCAGCACACCGGCCTCTCACCGCTAGGTCCCCTGGTTCAAATCCCGGTCACTCCATGGAGATTTGTGCTGGACATAGCTGAGGCGGGACAGGATTTTCTCCTGGTACTCCGGTTTCCCCTGTCATCTTTCATTCCAGCAACACTCTCCAATATATTTTAATTTCATCTGCCATTTATTAATCATTGCCCCAGAGAAGTGCGACAAACTTCGGCAGCCGGCACAATTCCTATCCTCGCCGGTAGATAGGGGCTTAATTCATTCCATTCCTGATCCGGTCAAATGACTGGAAACAGGCTGTGGATTTTCATTTTTCATTATTATTATTATTATTATTATTATTATTATTATTATTATTATTATTATTATTATTATATTTTCAATTTGCACAGTACTCCTTCAGATGTATTTCGTTAGTTTCATTGTGCCTATTTGAAATAAATAAAACCTATTTTATACATTTTTTTCCACTTATATAGGTGCCTAAAACTTATATTTTTGGTATCTAATGGTCCGATGTCTAGGAATAACATTTAAGACTGCATGCTATCGGTTGGTCGAATATGTAAATTTCGTAGCTTAGGGAAGCGAAAAGAGTTTCATTACGAAAACTGACGCAGAAATGCCATTTGGAGATTCAACGACAAATCAGCTGATGGGTATCTCGCAACTCAGTTCGCCGCAACAGTCAGAAACCTTCTCTTACTGGACAAGCTGTAGGTTCGGACAGTGACAAAACTTGTGTTTTTATCAAGGGTGGGTTGGTAACGGGGTGCATTTGACAGAGAGTAAAGAATACAGGAAGCTGCCCGCTACACTACTCTCTGTAGCTATCGCTTGAAGCCAACGGTCACGCCCCCCAAGGTTAGCAAAACATGGCAGTTCCTACGTTGTGGATATATACAAACTAAGACATTTTCTCGGGAATAGGGAAATTTCAAATCGCTCAGTTAAGTACAATCGTTTTCAAATAACACGGCGATTAACTGTAACATTTTTTTTTTTTTTTTTTTTTTTTTGCTACCTGTACTTGTTTTACGTCACACCGACACAGATATGTCTTATGGCGACGATGGGATAGGAAGGGCCTAGGAAATGGAAGGAAGCGGCCGTGGCCTTAATTAAGGTACAGCCCCGACATTTGCCTGGTGTGAAAATGGGAAACCACGGAAAACCATCTTCAGGGCTGCCGACAGTGGGGCTCGAACCCACTATCTCCCGATTACTGGATACTGGCCGCACTTAAGCGACTGCAGCTATCGAGCTCAGTGTAACATAATTTTCTGGCAAACAGACCTATTAATGCTTTTTTACTAAGCTCTAAGGAAGATTTTCTCATGACCTGCAGCCTTAAATCTACTCCCCCGCTAGTTGACTATCGGTACTATAAATCGAGTATATTAAAAACAGGAGATGCAAATCTTCACCAGATATCAGTAAAGATAAAGAGTAGGCTGTTAATAATGGCACACCGCAATCTGAATGCTTTAGGGGAATGCGCAATAAATAACCAAACTGGGCTTAGCAACATTGCTTACTACATATTTTGGAGTGGTGGTAGTGATTATTGTTTTGATACGAAGTAAAACCATCAAGTAAACCATCCTCTGACACAAGTGGAAACAATGCAGGACTCAGCTAAGGGCCCTTCGGACGCCAACCCACACTCCAAAGTTAAGAGCCCCTTAGGCCCTTAATCGCCATTTACGACACGTGGTGGTGATTATTGTTTTAAGAGGGAGTACAACTAGGCAACCATCCTCTATTAACACTAATCAAAGAGAAATGAAGATATCGGCCAAAGAAAGACAAGGGCCCTGAAGGGCGAGAAAATGAAAGACTCCCTAGCCCTCAAATCCCCTTTTAACCTCGTGGTCGGAAAAGAACAAGAGTTGACCATCGGAGGTCGGATATGATAGATTAAAATTAGCCTGGCACAAGTAAGTGGAAGCAATACCAGGACTCAGCTAAGAGTTCCGTGGTTGCCAACCCATGTTCCCAAATTGAGAGCTCCTGGGGCCCTTTTCAGTCGCCTCTTACGAAAAGCAGGGATACCGAGGGTGTTGTTCTACCACCTCCACAGGGACTTTTATGACAGGCAGGGGATACCGTGGGCCTTATTCTACCGTCCTCGCCCATAGGGGGGATATATAATTTTAGGTGGTGGTAGTGATTACTGTTTTAAGAGGAAGTACAACTGGGTAACTATCCTCTATTAACACTAATTAGGAGGAAAATGAAGGTATCGGCCAAAGGAAGGCAAGGGCCTCGAGTGCTCTAATTCTGTAGGTAAGAAGGGAATGTTTCAAAAATAGTAGGTTCTGCATTCTTCTTCAAAACAACTTTCTTCATGGACCGATCAAACAATTGCGGTTTGAAATGTGCTGAACATATTCTGGTGTAAGGAGAAGGTATCCAATTTTCCCTTTTAATGGCCTTAATCCACTCTGCTCTCTTTTCTTCAAGAACAGGAAACCTCAGGGAAAATTGACAACAAACAACAGGTCTAACCTAAAAATTCTTACGAAAAGTGGACGGTCCTTCTGAGACTCCGAAATACTAGCACAATAACAATGGAGGTATTATAATATACTGTACTACATATTACAAGCCATACTTAGAATCTTACCTGTGAAATGTTACTTCAGGAATATTTTTGGATTTCCGGTTCGTGCAACTGTATGCACAACACAACATTGTAAGAGCTACAGTACATCAACTAAATATTAGTATCTCTTTTACGGTTTAGCGTGTCGTACAGTGTTTGCATCTGAAAATTCCCGCAATCACAATTTGCTTCACCGTATTCACTTCAATGAGCTGTGATAGATTTGACTATCAAAAAACAGCATGCGTTCTCGCGTCTATTTACGACCACGCCCCCTGTGTAGACCACTGTCATTGGGCTTCACTCTCAGAGCTCCAAGGCATCTCCCTGTATTCTTTACTCCCTGGCATTTGACTTGGTTGCTGGAAATGACGGCATATACGGTTGTGGCTGAGCCAATGGAAAAGCTACTGCGTGCTTTAGCAATGAAGAATGGCGGGCATTAAATTGACATTAGGCTATAAAAGTAAGCGTACTTCTAGTAGGTGGGTCCCTGGCTGTCGCAATAAACACATCTCTTCTCTACAAAGTATTCCACATGTTATTTGCACTATTTCAAATCCATTATAGTGCAATAAAACTTAGGGCGCAGTTACTGAATTTCTACCGCCTAATATCACGGAGTCGGAAGAAAATATGTTCTTTCTTTCTTTCTTTCTTTCTGAAGACCGACGAGGCACTGCGTGGCGCCCCGTTGTTTCGTCAGCGCTACACCGTTCTACCCTGCCCCGCAGCCAGCTGCTTCTCGGAAGGTAACAGTAGGGTAAGGGTTGGTGTTGCATTTTCCCCTCGCAGTTTCAGCTGGACCAGCGGGCAGTGCTGTGTGTTGTGTTGTCATCAGCGTGTGGTGAAAGTGCGTGCCCTTCCCTGCTAAATGCAGTGCAATGTCTTCATGGTGAGTGCACAAGCTCTGTTTTATGTATCTCTCAGCTGTGTCCGAGGTTGAGAACAAACATCGGGTAATTTAATGTTTTTTAATCATAGAGTTAGTAAATAATCTAACTCTATGATTTTAATAATACTTTCGATACACTTCACACATTTTACGGGAAATAGTAACACATGTTCATCATCATCATCATCATCATCATCATCACTGTCTCATATCGTGACAGTGTTGCCAACAGACTATGTTCACAAGTCGTTAAAAGTCGGCTCAGGTATCACTAGAAAGTCGCTAAGTATTAAAACTATGTACCGTTTTTACAGGGTCTTTTTTATGGCTTGCTCCGTGTGTCAGGGGAACACTCACGGAAGGCGATAGCCGGGTGACTCATTTGCCGAGAGATACAGTATATTGCTCTGATGCCCGAGTGCACCAAGCTCGGTAATTATCACACTTTACGAAACCGTGGTAAAACTTTTACCGTGGTATTGTCGTAAAAGCAGTGCACCATTACTATCGCCCGGTTTCGTTACCGCGGTTTCTTGACGCTTGATTTTCTCGCTATTATTCCCCTCGGAAGAAATTCGAAGTAGTATTCAGGAAGCAGTGATCATTTCGATAGTCACTTGTCTTTAGTTTATCCAGCCGGCAGTGATCGTTTCGACAGTCACTTGTCCCTCGTGTTTACATTTTGTGACAGCACAAGCAAGTTATCGACTCCTTAAAATGGAAAATAATGTTCGACATGTTTTGAATGTTACATCGAAGTCCTAAAGACATGGAAGGGGACCTCCTTCTCCACACACAATATTGCCTCTCGACAACATTCCTTGTGGCAATATGGTCTCTGTTATATCGTTGTTCTGCTGGGGAGGTGGGATTCTGAACAGGTGTAAGGAGGAAGGATTTACATGGGTAACCTCCATCACCCAAAAGATAGCCATTAGCTATTTCTCTCGTCTCGAGACGCGCTCGCAGCCGAGAATTGTGAAATATTGTGCTATCATGAGTCGACCATGGCCATCTTGCTACAATATATCGTATCGTGAGGTTCGAATCGCTCACAGTTTGCACGTTTAGCGAGAAATAACCTTTCCTATTTCTAAATACCTCCCCATTTTCACCTCCGGGAGACTGTCCAGCGCACCCAATACACCAATGAACCCAGTCATTGTATGAAACCCTTCCATAACCTCTCTTTGTTCCTGCTGCGTAAGTGGAAGTTGAATGAACTGTGGCGATAACGACGCAAGTATTATGCGGCATACAGTTGTCTGTCAACATCACAGACGTCACCGATCACTCCTTGAAATGTTCCAGTTGCATAGAACCGCAGCGCGACGATTTCTAGGCGATATAGGACAGTTTCTCCCAGTCGGGCATTCCAATTGCACACCATTTAAATCTAAAATGTAATTCACTGTTTCCTTACGCAATCTAAATCTTCTCTGGAACGAAACATCGCTTAATTCTTCAAATAAATCGCGTCTCCCTTCTTTAATTCTCCCTTCATTTCTTTCAAACTGATTAAGATACTGGAGATATAGCCTATAGTTGTTAAGCTCCATCTTGGAATCTTTAACCACAGAGCACAAATACAACTTTACCGTGTGTCGGTGCGACGTTAAGAAAAATGGCAACAACAAAAATGTTGGTATTGTCCGTTGGTGAGTTTTGGGCCTAGAATTTTTCTTATGATTTTACCTTCCTTTTTGCTCAATGTTGTTATTATTATTATTATTATTATTATTATTATTATTATTATTATTATTATTATTATTATTATTATTAATATTTTATGAGTCATCAGTCCATAGACTGGTTTGATGCAGCTCTCATTGCCACCTTATCTTGCGCCAACCTTTTCATTTCTACGTAACTTCTGCATCTTACATCTGCTCTAATCTGCTTGTCATAGTAATACCTTGGTCTACCCCTACCGTTTTTACCACCAACAATTCCCTCAAAAACCATCTGAACAAGTCCTGTATGTCTTACGATGTGTTCTGTCATTCTATCTCGTCCTCTCGTCATATTTAGCCGAATCCAGCGCCTCTCACTAATTCGTTTCACTATCTCTTTATTCGTGATTCGATCTACCCACCTTACCTTCAACATTCTTCCGTAAGACCACATTTCAAAAGCTTCTATTATCTTTCTTTCTGAAATAGTAATTGTTTATGTTTCACTTCCGTATAATGCCACGTTCCAGAAAAAGTCTTCAAAAACATCTTTCTAATTCCTACATCAATGTTCGAATTGAACAAATTTCTTTTTTAAAGAAAGACCTTCCTTGCTTGTGCTCCTGTGCAATTTATGTCGTCCTTGATTCTGCCATCGCTAGTTGTTTCACTGGGAAACCACGGAAAACAATCTTCAGGGCTGCCGACAGTGGGGCTCGAACCCACTATCTCCCGATGACTGGATAATGGCCGCACTCAAGTTACAATCATATTTTATCAAGTTTTGGATGTTGGAATTTTGATGATAATAATAATAATGCCAGAATATGGAATCTGCTTGTCGACTAACCGTGCATACCATTCAGCAGTTTCTTCAGATATTCTGCAGTCTCAGATTAAATAACAGTATCATGGGCAAATCCGTGGATTGTAATTCCTTTTCCAAATTGTTCTTTGACTTCCTGCATTGCTTGTTTTATATAAACATTGAAAAGGAGAGGGATAAACTGCAACCTTGCCTCACTTCTAGATACTTGAGTTAAGTTTTGTAGCTCAACAATATTTATATTTTTCTTGGTACTGAGCTATCAGGTTCCGATAGTTCAATATCGCGCTGAGCGTTATCTAATCCAGTCGAAATGAGAAGACACTTGGTGTTAATTCTGTTTATTAATATAGCTGGCTATTCGTCCGACTCGTTGGCTGAATGGTCAGCGTACTGGCCTTCGGTTCCGAGGGTCCCGGGTTCGATTCCCGGCCGGGCCGGCGATTTTAATCGCTTCTGATTAATTCTTCTGGCTCGGGGACTGGGTGTATATGTCCGTCCCAACACTCTCCTCGTCATATTCAGACAACACACTACACTACCAACCACCACAGGAACACGCAATAGTGCTTACATCCCTCCATAGAGGGTTGGCGTCAGGAAGGGCATCCGGCCTTAAAACAGGGCCAAATTCACATGTGCGACGCAGTTCGCACCCGCGACCCCACAGGTGTGGGAAAAAGCGGCAGGAAAAGAAAAGAAGAATATAGCTGGCTATTCCTGTGTACAAGAATTAAGTTTGAGTTAAATTACATCTCTACTATATTCAGAGATTGAACTCCTGATCTGAGACGTGCGAAGCCTGAGAACCAAACCACTCGGTAGTTGGCTCTTGAACGTATGAGAGGTTATCAGGTTAGAGTCACGTGTCAGTCCAGTGACAGCGATCTTACATGTTTGCTAAAGTGGGGTGACGTGGGTGGTCACACCTAAGAAGTAATGTTTTCCTCCCTTGTGTTTTGGCAGGTGACATTGCAACACTCTTATAGTAAGCCATCAATTTCATACCACAAGCAGTGACTCAAACGAGGGAGTGGGTTTGTTTGTCGAGAAACTCATGTTTCTCGGAGAGTGCAACCCTTGTTCTTTGAGAGGTGATCTCTAAGTGCAACATGTTTTATTTCATGTTTCTTGAGAGTGAAACCCGTGTTCTTGGGGAAGTGCATTTCCTTGTGAGATGACCAAGTGGGTTTAAAATAGTGGCTTTAAAACTAACTTACAATATACTCTTAAAACCCCAAGTCCTGGACTGTGGAGACCATGGGCTTGGCCTCCGCTTTCGGGATGCACAACTCTTGTAAGTGCAGATTGATTTCTATAGAGATTGTAAATAATTCTTCGTTCTCGGTATCTGATCGCGATCACCTTCAGAATCTCAAATTGCATGGTCCAGTCAACGTTATCAATGAACGATTTATGTTATATGGCAAAAATGTATAAATGTATGCTACCTAAAAACCTAAATTGATTTTAGAACCTATTTCCATATTTTTAAAAATGCACTTTTATCTCATAGAACATAAGTAATAGGCCTAACTAGGGCCCGGAATCATATACACTAAAAACTCCAAAAATATGTATGAACATATGCACTAAAAAGTTCAAAATATGCACGAAAATATGCACTAAAAATAGAACAAAATACACTAACCAAACACATTATCTAATTTTAACTCAGTGTTAAATTGATAAACATGTTTCATGGCGTGAAAAATCATGCATGGCAGTGGCTCATGAACAGTTTTTCAATGTTTTCAGGGGTCAGTGACTTTCTTTTGTCGGACAGAATTAATTTATACGTTGAAAATGATCGTTCTCCGTCGACGGACGTAACTAGGCAATATTTGTACACTGGCACTGACTGTTTAGAACATTCTTCTGGCAAAGATTGACTTGTGTAGTTGCTTATGGATTGAATGTCAGAAAGAAGAAAATAGCTGTTGTGAAAAGGGTCATTATCCGCCAGCGACAGTGAAAGCACTTCTCTTCATCAGGGAAGGCCTTTTCGTATTGCCAAGGGATGTACAACATACAGGGTTATTCACCTAACATGTTACATGGAAATAACTTCTAAACCATTAAAGATATCAGCATTCTGTTTTCATATTCGTAAATGGTACGCAGGGTCATGTAAAATAACGTGCTACTTATTCTCAAGGGGTGATTAACAACCGAGATATTGATACTAACTCCATATTTTTAAATGGAACGGCACAAAAACATACAGCTGATTTAAAAGTTCATCTGCGTACAAGTTCAAATATGTAAGTATTTTCAAAATCGGACAATGACGTTTTGAGATATAAGTAAGAACAGCATGCGCTGTTTTGCATGGCGCATCAGAACGGCGTGAAGTCGGGCAAGGACATATTGAGGCGCAACCAGTTTCCTGGGAATGAGTTCAGCCACAGAATGGATACCAGGCATGTAAGCACCTCGTACAGACGTGCACATTAATGGTGTCCCGCAGTGGCGTATCCTAGAATCTCCACTGAGGCATGCAACTAGTAACCATGCAGTTAACACAATGTATTAAGTACATTTCAATTCTACTCACCCTAATTACATGTAGGTGAACTCGAGCCAAACAGTTTTACTGTAAGTTTCTGGATTGAACGTGCGTACACAATTCTTGTTTTCTGTTTTTAAATTTACGAGGGTCCGCCTCTGTGGTGTAGTGGTTAGTGTGATTAGCTGCCACCCCCGGAGGCCCGAGTTCGATTCCCGGCTCGATTCCCGGGTTGGAACGGGGTCCACTCAGCCTCGGGAGGTCAACTGAGTAGAGGTGGGTTCGATTCCCACCTCAGCCATCCTCGAAGTGGTTTTCCGTGGTTTCCCACTTCTCCAGGAAAATGCCGGGATGGTACCTAACTTCAGGCCACGGCCGCTTCCTTCCCTCTTCATTGTCTATCCCTTCCAATCTTCCCATCCCCCGCAAGGCCCCTGTTCAGCATAGCAAGTGAGGCAGCCTGGGCGAGGTACTGGTCATCCTCCCCAGTTGTATCCCCCGACCCAGAGTCTGAAGCTCCAGTACACTGTCCTTGAGACGGTAGATGAGGGATCCCTCGCTGAGTCCGAGGGAAAAGCCAACCCTGGAGGGTAAGCAGATTAAGAAGAAGAAGAAGAAGAAGAAGAAATTTACGAGGGAAGGTAGAGGTCTCCCGGCTTCAAATATTTGAATCTTTTCATCAAACGAACGGCCACTAAATGGCTTTTCAAACTGATTTACAATTATATCCGTTTTAGACTCATCCATCGTTAATACCACATGTGCGCAAAATATAATAAAACACCGAAAACACAATGAATTAACTCACAACTCACAACAAGTTAGCCACAACTCAAGCACTGGAGGTAAGTCACCCCAGTGGCATTGGTCAGTTTCGTCACGTTGGGTTCTCGCTGGGGGGTAATCTGTGGGTCCCGTTCGCTGTAAAGATGCCGACTTTCTCCAAGTTGCTAACAGATGGCAGAGGGTAGCACGGGTATGGGGTGACAAATTCTGACCAAGTTTCAATTGCAGCGACATCGTTCGGAGGGTTTCAGAACTACGTCTGCCACCGAATGCAATTTTAAGATTGAATGCCTTACATCCTTAACTCCTCCATTCGCTGTCTCTTTCTTCCTAGAGTGGTGTAGACGGCGAGACTACACCAGCACCACACGTAGTCAAGCAACGGAACCAGTACAGTTGCGCGGACCTTTTGAACTTCTGAGAGATGAAATCGTTAATATTTGACTTGAAACAACCTAAAATCGTACATCAGACAGTTCTTTGTGTTATCATAACGCATGCAATGAATGCCTTGCATTCAAGGAGAATACGCCCCTGGTGTCCCGACATAAACAATCAACACTGCCCCACTCCAGTACTGAAAAGAAGGGGAGAGAGCGAAGGGGTAGTATTGAAGGCCAATCCAGTACAAAACATGGGGGAAGGGAGTGAAGGGGTAGTGTCGAAGGCACAATGACTCACCTTCTCGCTTAACACATTGCTGCATGGACTGCATGCAGACAGCCCGCTACAAGACTTCGTTGTGATCGAAATGGGCACAGTGGCGGATGTATTGAAGTACAGCATTAGGTTACCTACTCGTCCGGCCCCGCGGTGTACGGGGCAACGCGTCCGGACGCCCCGGGTTCGAGTCCCGGCCGGGTCAGGGGGTTTTAATTGTAAATTATTATATCCCTGGCCTGGGGACTGCGTGTTCATGTCGTCCTTAACGTTTCTCACATTCAACACTCAACACTTCCGCAATTCCAATTACATGCAGGTTCATATATTGTGCAAGTAGGGGCAAAAGAACTCTATAGGTCGACGCCCCGAACAAATAGCATTTTAACATAAAAAAATAAAAAGTAGTCTAGTCTGTTAATTACAGTATTAAGAGGTAAAGAAGGTTTTCAACCGAAAAGTATTTTATACTAGTTAGGAATATTATGTAGCTGCGTTATATCGGGTCTACCAATCCTTCTTCACCTCGTTCTTGCCATATTTCTATCCATCTCCAAACTGTCTTAAGACTGCATGGTATTGCTTGTGCTATTGCTTGGGGGACCATGTGAGCTTCCCACATGCCAATAATACGTCCTCGATTCACCTGTGATAAGATAGGAGCCATCTTATTACAATGTTACAGTATAACGCCGGAATACACACACTGTGTATTCAGCACTACCTGTTCACTCCCTTCCCCTCCTTTCCAGTACTGGAGTGGCCTTCAACACTATCCCTTTCCTCTCTCCCCTCCTTTTCAGTACTGGAGCGGGGCAGTGTTGATTGTTTATGTCGGGACACCATTAATGTGCGTGCGTGTACACATGTGATGGGTTTGCAAAGTGTGTATGACAGGCGAACACATGAGAGGACAGAAAGGGTTGATGTGTTTAAAAGGAATAAAATAAGTACTTTGCCTTATAAGGAACGTAACGAAATCTATAATTGTCACTGGTTTTAGTGTACAGTTCATACTATTCTATGAGTTGAGAAATAAACATAACACGTGAAGAGCTCCTTCTAGAAAAGCAAATATTCAGAGCTGATCGTGGTAAGATGGCAGCAACACTATTATTTATGTTTTATTTTACACGCATTAATCTCCGCAGAGCTCCCAGCGCGACTGTAGTAGCGTGCATTCGGGAGAACGTAGGTTCGAGTCCTGCCTCGCCCAACCTGAAAGTGATGTTCATGGTGTCCCATGTTCAACACCAGGCAAATACCGGATAGGTACCTTTGTGATAGGCCACGGCCGACTTCCTTTCCAAATCCTTCCCATTCCCATCCGTGAGAAAAAACGCTAAACTGAGCGCAGCCTATTACATGTCAAAACAAAACAATACTACTTTAATCTCCCTTCCCCGTTGTGTGTTCTCCAGTCATACAATAACGTTGCACGCCCAGGGTATGTTACGGTACATCACATTATGTTTACAGTACATGCCTGGTATCCGTTCTGTGGCTGGAATCAAGGCCAGGAAGCAGCTTCTGCCAAATATGTCCTTGCCCGACTTCACGCCGTTTGATGCGGCATGCAAAACCGCGCATGCTGTTCTTATTTATATCTCAAAAAGTAATTGTCCGATTTTGAAAATACATATTTGAAGTTGTACTCCGTTGAACTTTTAAGCCAGCTTTATGAATTTGTGCCGTTCTGTTTAAAAATATGGAGTTAGTATCAATATCTCGGTTGTTAATCACCCCATGAGACTAAGTAGCGCATTATTTTACAAGACCCTGAGTACCATTTACGAATATGAAAACAGAATGCCGATATCTTTAATGATTTAGAAGTTATTTCTGTGTAACATGTTAAGTGAATAACCCTGTATATAGAGTTCATTAGATTTTTCATTTCGTTCAGAAATCTTAGACAATCGATCACAAATAAGAGAAAAAAATGTCTAAATATGCACTAACGTTCAAAATATGCGCACATGCATTTTTTAAATGTACGGGCCCTAGTAATAACAGACGTTGAATTCAGGAAATCTGTTAGGAGTAAGAAGTGTGGAACTAAACGATAACACAGATACAAATAGAGGATTGTGGAGGCATTTAGTAAATTCACAGAGGTTTGCAGACTGAATGCTAAAAGGCACAACAGTCTATAATAAAGATGTGTGATATATGTAAAAATAAATAAACATTTTGTTAACAAGAGTAGTTATTCAATTCAGACGTGTTCAGAGTGTGTTCTGCACTCCAATCCCAAGCTACAGTAAACGGCTCAGATGTCAGTTGTTGCAGATGGCCAAGAAAAATCTGGAAACAGTAAAAGAACACGCCCCGGAAGTTGCGGACATTGTCTTTTAACCATTGGCCCATTTTACGTAGTTAACCTCCTGCAGTGAACACTAACTCTATGAGTGAACACCAGAAGTCGAAAACCTTTAAAGCGAATTGCTTTAAAGTCTTTCAACCATTCTAGTAGAGGATTTCAGAGTGACTGTGGTTGTGAAAAGAGTCAGTATGCCAAGAATATCGGCAGCCAAGTCATCATTAATTCCATAGTGAAAATGAGAATTTTTGCCCTTTTTTTCCTAGTGGCTTTAAGTCGCACCGACACAGATATGTCTTATGGCGACGATGGGATAGGAAAGACCTAGGAGTTGGAAGGAAGCTGCCACGGAGAACCATTTTCACGGCTGCCGACGGTGGGGTTCGAACCCATTATCTCCCGATTACTGAATACTGACCGCACTTAAGCGACTGCAGTTTCCCATTTTCACACCAGGCAAATGCTGGGGTTGTACCTTAATTAAGGCCACGGCCGCTTCCTTCCCATTCCTAGGCCTTTCCCATCCCATCGTCGCCATAAGACATATCTGTGTCGGTGTGACGTAAAACAAATAGCAAAAAAATGGGAAACCACGGAAAACCATCTTCAAGGCAGCCGACAGTGCGACACGAGCCCACTATCTCCCGGATGCAAGCTCACAGCCGTGCGCCCCTAACCGCACGGCCAACTCGCCCGGTGAAATGAGAATTTCCTAGTTGTGGTCTATATAACGATATGTAACAGAAAAACAAAAAGTGTGCACATGTTCCATGTTTGATTCTGCTATATTATTATTTAATCAGTTTAACGTCCAGAGTAGGTTTTTCCCTCAGCTGAAGGCCTGCAGATTATGCGGTGACGAGTGATGCATCTTCTCCGTCATTATTCTAGACTCGGCTCGCTATTTCACTAGCTCTTTAATTGTTCTGACGCAGGCTGAGTGGACCTTGAACCACTTCTCATAAGCATGTAAAAATCCCTGACCTGTCCAGGAATCGAACCCGGTGCCTCCGGGTAAGAGGCAGGCACGCTATCCCTACACCACGGGCCCGGCTGAATGTTACAGGCATGCATAAATAAATGTGAGCTCCCTCCCCACAGAAAAAGTTTCCCAAAACTAGAGCGAGGATCAGCCGTTATTTTACGTACGGTACGAACAACTTAAAAACAAACGCCGAAATGTTAAATTAACGTAGGGACAAAGAATCTACAAGCAAGGCTCAATAGGGCCATACATTATTTTCCATATTTGTACTGCTAGTGAAAGGATAACACTTAGGATTGTGATGCGCGGGGTATTTCCCTGTAGAGGCCTCAGTGTGTGGACAAATATCACGAGCTAAGGAAAAGGGCAATTAGCAAAGGATTACTCAGTAGGGGGTCGGAACGTGACCACCGAGATAACGGGGGCCACGGCCAAAAACAGTTGCTAGCTTATAACATTGTGTCAGCTTTTGTACATCGGTTCCAGGAAACAACAATGTCCTAGGGATCCTGGGGTTGTACCGTAGTTGAGAGATGCGCTGTGTTTAAGTTGCAGCGTTGGGAAGTGTGACAGGATTGTGAACTTCAGGTTAGTTCCTCATTTTGTGCCATATAAATAACTTTTTTTTTTTTTTTTTTTGCCAGTGGCTTTACGTCGCACCGACACAGATAGGTCTTATGGCGACGATGGGATAGGAAAGGTCTAGGAGTTGGAAGGAAGCGGCCATGGCCTTAAATTAGGTACATCCCCAGCATTTGCCTGGTGTGAAAATGGGAAACCACGGAAAACCATCTTCAGGATTGCCGACAGTGGGATTCGAACCCACTCTCTCCCGGATGCAAGCTCACAGCCGCGCGCCCCTAACCGCACGGCCAACTCGCCAGGTAACTTTTTTAAAGATGGACAGTTTTGTCATAAAAAGCCAAATATGTGCATCCACGGTAGGTTATGAAAATTGTGGTTTTTTTTTAACATTCTTACAGTAGCAAGACAGATCGCGGATGCATGCCTAAGTTCTATAGGTAGGCCTATATATTTTGTCAAATGCCCGGGGACTGATTGGAACCTCAAATGGCACCATCAAAAGTACGGATAACTATTTTGTAATTAGCGGGCGTGATAACTCAGTTGCAATGGTTGTCTTCTCATCAAGAAGGCCGAGGCTTGAATCGTAGTCGATGCATGAACCATTTTTAAAATAGGAAGTTACGTTCTATTGATTTGGATTCTATATCACGTCCCTTACCTTTCTTTAGTAATTTTGAGCCATAACAGCATCATTTATGGTAGTGGATTTTGAGTATCCAACCATTCTTCGGGCTTACCTTGTACCGTAAATGGCGAGTGGCTGCAGTGGCGTACCCACAAAATAATTTCAGTGGATGGGGTATAAGTCCAGGCCAGTAGCACGGAAGGGGTTATGAAAATATATATTTTTTTAAAAAAATTTAGAATTTACTTTACGTCGCCTCGTAGGTCTTATGGCAACAACTGGGAAAGGAAAGGGCTAGGAGTGGGAAGGAAGCGGCCGTGACCTTAATTAAGGTACAGCCCCAGCATTTGCCTGCTTTGAAAATGGGAAACCACGGAAAACCAACTTTAAGGCTGCCGCCAGTGAGGTTCGAACCCACTATCTCCCGGGTGCAAGCTCACAGCTATGCGCCCCTAACCGCACGGCCAATTCGCCCGGTGGGTATGAAAAGAAAGCCGGTCCTACCGAATGCGGTGACAGATCTTCAGTAGATATTGATGGTTCTGATTGTTGCCATGTAATTATATCCAACAATCGAAATCATAGCTTCTGTACTCTTAACATAAATCGGCTGCATTATTAAAACTCTTCGTAAAATTGATAATATCGTTCTTCGTTTGAGAGGAAGTAAAATCTTCATTTAATTTGTCCTCTTAAAAAAAGGAATCACTTTAGTACTACGCCCCGTGAAGGTCATAGATATTTCGATTACGGGAGACTCAAGGTCAACTCTATTGCACCCACAAACAAGGCTGCATCTTCCCCATCCCATGTATTTCTTAACTCGTCAGTGCCGGAAATCGAACGCAGGATGCCTTAAGTCAAATCCTAAAATAAGGAGACCTAAAAGTAAACAGCTAGACCCACGGTGTCGGGGTTGCGTGCCTGCCTCTTACCGGAGGCCCCGGGTTCGATTCCCGGCCAGGTCAGGGATTTTTACCTGGATCTGAGGGCTGATTCGGGGTACACTCAGCCCACGTGCTTATAATTGAGGAGCTATCTGATGATGAGATTGCGGCCCCGGTCTATAAAAAATATAAAGCCAAGAATAACGGCGGAGAGGATTCGTCGTGCTGACCACACGACACCTCGTAATCTGCAGGCCTTCCGGCTGAACAGCGGTTGCTAGGTAGACGATGGCTCTTCGGGGCTGCTACGCCGTGGAGTTTGGTTTGGAAAAGTAAACAGAGAAGGAAGTGACATCCCTGCAAGGCTCTTTAGCTTCCACCTAGTTCTTCCGTCCGGTCTCGTGCATTTAGGACAGTTGGAAAATGCTCCTCATAAACCTTTGTAAAAATACTAACTGCATTTATTTATAGCAATAATCACAAACGCCTCCTTTTCATGTGGCTCAGTTGGTTGAGTCACTGTCCTTCTGATCCGAGTTCGCTGGTTCAAATCCCGGCTTGGGTCAGTGGCCCTTTAAACGGTGTTGAAATGGCAACAGCTCCATGTCGTTGGTTTTTGGCACGTTAATAAAAATTATGCATACGAATATTAGCGTCACAAAACTGTAACTTTATACTACTGTATTCTGTATGCCAAGCTTGCGAGGGAAACTAATAGGACAAGGTAAACCCTACCTAGCATATGTTGTGACGTGCATTTTTCTTTACCAGCTAACACAATATCTGTACCCATACCCCTTACATACTATCTATATATATATGTGTGTGTATATATATATTTCTTTGCCGCATTATTTGTATAAAATGTCACTTCATAGCTTATCACGCGACCATGTTTATTTATTCTAAACCAGAATCTTGCATCTTTACTCAAACTATATATTCTTGCATTCATTTCACTTATAATCGGAATATATGAAATGCTGCAGTTATGTTGGGATGAGAATAATAGATGTTTGCGGGCGGAGGGAATTGTCGTCCAAGGAGTCCAGACACACCAAGAGTTTTAACGAATATATGTTTATTAAACATTGTATATATAATTTATATTATTATTATTACTATTATTATTATTATTATTATTATTATTATTATTATTATTAGCTTCCGGAATCAGCACGAATCCACCACTCTTACTTGGATCCAAGGACACTTATTTCCTTTTTAGGTATTCTATACCACCTAAACTCTGGAAGCTTGGACACCTGTTAAAATAAAATTGTGGATGAAGAACTACCTTAATGCCCCCCCAACACCACCACCACCACCACCACCACCACCACCACCACCAAACTGAAATCCTGGCTACGCTACTGATACTAGAGTTTAAAAATATATATATATTTGTTCGTGGCGTCGACCTCTGAAGATCTATTGCCACTACTTTCATCGTATGCTAGGAACCTGCGTGTAAGTGTGGAGTGTTGAATGTGAGGAAAGGAACGTTAAGGACCCAGTCCCCAGGCCAGCAATATTAATCATTTACAATTAAAAACCCCTCACCCGGCCGGGAATCGAACCCGGGGCCGCCGGGTGACAGGCGGACGCGTTGCCCTTTACACCGCGGGGCCGGACGATACTAGAGTTACCGAGCTCAATAGCTGCAGTCGCTTAAGTGCGGCCGGTATCCAGTAATCGGGAGATAGTGGGTTCGAACCCCACTATCGGCAGCCCTGAAGATGGTTTTCTGTGGTTTCCCATTTTCACAACAGGCAAATGCTGGGGCTGTACCTTAATTAAGGCCACGGCAATTTCCTTCCCACTCCGAGCCCCTTCCTCTCCCATCGTCGCCGTAAGACCTATCTGTGTCGGTGCGACGTAAAGCAACGTCTTAAAGTTACTAGAGTTACATAGACCATCATTGAGTTAGAGACATTACGATTGTTGACGTAGCGTAACACGGTCCTAGTTAGCCTGTGTGATACAGGTGTGCTTTTCGCTGGAAATGTACAACATGTATTTTCTTTGAGAATGTTCTGTAGGCAAAGTGCAACTTGGTGTTAGACTACTGATCCATGACGAGTGTCTCCTTATTACACACTGTGTTTGTGGGAGAGAGAGAGAATAAAGGTAGTGCAAAGCGTTATTTAAGTTTCTGTTTGATGTGGATGGACGTGCTGGACTTAAAGTTCGAATTCTAGAGAAGTTTTGGCGAGTCACAAAACATTTTAAAATTAGTTCTTACTTTGCAGTGGCTTGAAATATGTATCAAACTGTGCTGAATTGTGAATCTTACGAACTACATGTATGTATGTTTAGTCCTCAGCCCGAAGGCTGGTTGGGTCCTCAACAGCTCCGCCATCAGCTGTCATAGATGGCCTAGGCATCACTGAAGAGGCGTACTAGGGAAATGAGGAGTGAGGTAGTTTCCCGTTGCTTTCCTCACCGAGCCATAAGTTGCTATTACATAGTCTGCCAAGCCCACTGAAATGCATGCACCAACCGACCCTATGAGCAATATTTTCACACCATTCATAGCAGGGACTGGCTGCAGAAGGAATGGCATTACTAGCATCCCTCATATCTCAGTCACTTTCAAGGATAAAGCTGAGACAGATCAATGAAAGTAACAAGATTGCTCTAGCCCATACCAGAAGACATAGTGCACTGTAAACACTAGGTCCCGCCAGCAAAGGCATACGAACTACATATTACCTCGCTTTAGAACAGCACGGTCAACAGTTCTGTGTACTTGTGTTCGAGAGAGTAGGATTATCAGCACGGTGTACTTTTTGGTTTAGAACAGCACGGTCAAACAGTTCAGTGCACTTGTGTTCGAGAGAGTAGGGTTATCAGCACGGTGTACATTTTGCTGTAGAACAGCACAGTCAACAGTTCAGTGCACTTGTGTTCGAGAGAGTAGGATTATCAGCACGGTGTACATTTCGCTTTAAAATAGCACGGTCAACAGTTCTGTGTACTTGTGTTCGATAGAGTAGGATTATCAGCACGGTGTACATTTCGCTTTAAAATAGCACGGTCAACAGTTCTGTGCACTTGTGTTCGAGAGAGTAGGATTATCAGTACGGTGTACATTTTGGTTTAGAACAGCACGGTCAACAGTTCAGTGCACTTGTGTTCGAGAGAGTAGGGTTATCAGCACGGTGTACATTTTGCTTTAGAACAGCACGGTCAACAGTTCAGTGCACTTGTGTTCGAGAGAGTAGGGTTATCAGCACGGTGTACATTTTGGTTTAGAACAGCATGGCCAACATTTCAGTGCACTTGTGTTCGAGAGAGTAGGATTATCATTACGGTGTACTTTTCGCTTTAGAACAGCACGGTCAACAGTTCTGTGTACTTGTGTTCGAAAGAGTAAGGATATAAACACGGTTTATTCTTTAAATGCGGTATTGCGGTTATTATGTCTGGATATTGAATAGGTATACGTTATGTTAACCAGCCAGGGTTGTGATTACTCGGGGACTATAACAAAACAATGAGACTGCTAGATAATTTAATGAAATCATTTATTAAAAAATAAACAGAAATATACACAACATGAATAGATTAGGCCTACATTGGAAACAAAAACTGCGAGGTGAATTTCGAGCAGTCTTTTAAAAGATTTATTTATTTAAAGAAGCAAGATTTACCATCAACAGGTTATTTGCCCAATTAAAGATGATTCAAAAAAACGTAATATACAGTACGTTGCGCAACCAAACGTGACACGATCAGTTTTGATTGTGTGTTCAAAAAGGTATAGGCCCTACTTGGGGTAAGAACCAAAGGCTTAACTCTAGTTAAAAGAAGAAGTCAGTGTAGTCAGTTGAAAGATGATAGATATTAATTCTCGTTCTAAGCAGGGCGCGAAATCGTGGAGGGGAAGGGAGGGATTCCCCCCCACAGCGATTTTATTTCAAAGGTTCCCCCCCCCATTAAAATTGCCCGGGGGGATTCTTTCACAATAAAATAATAAGGAAAATGTAGAACACGTATAGTTTATTACTGAAATTAATTATTTTTTACTGTGCATATTTTCATAGGAACATCAGCAATAAATCAAATAACTGCCAGACGTTGAGCAAGAAAACAATGCAGCAGTGGGTATCCGCATATGCAGCCTATTGTTCAAGTTTCATTCGGGCAAGTCCATCTGAATCGCGGGCAAAAATGTAAATTACTTGAAGCTCTCCTCCCTTGTCGTTGCTGTAAGTAGCTCGAGCTTACACCACTCCTGTACTTTTTGGAGAGGGGGCATGTTTCCGATAGGTATCAATAGAACAATATTCACTTAAGGTGTGTACAAACCAACAACTTTTTTCCTTCAGCACTTAGCCCTGGTAGACGAAGGTTCCGCTAATAAACAAATAAGTCAGGACAAATCGCGCCTCGTCTGGCCTTTCATAAGAAAGGGACAGTCTATCGTAAACTTCTCAGCTGGTTGGAATAACTTTCTAATGTTTATCATTCTTGTTATCACAACAAAATTCAAACAAAAAGAACTGCAATTTACATTTTCTGAGGGAGGAGGTATTTTATTTACAGGGGAATTTTATACCCCCTCCCCCGCCGGGTACTACCTGAAATAAACACCAGTATTTAAGCCCTATATTCCTTCCCCCCCCCCCCACCATTTCTTTCTGATTTCACACCCTGGTTCTAAGTACGTGCTACCAGCCGTAGTCGCAGTTGTAGATCATGGAAGACTACTGGCAAAAATTAGTGCTATTGGACTAGAAAAAAGATTGACTGAATGGGTGGCTATATTTCTAGAAAGAACTCAGAAAATTAGAGTAGGCGCAGCTTTATCTGACCCTGTAATAATTAGGAGGGGAATTCCTCAAGGCAGTATTATTGGACTTTTATGTTTTCTTATATATATCAATGATATATGTAAAGAAGTGGAATCAGAGATAAAGTTGTTTGCAGATGATGTTATTCTGGACAGAGTAATAAATAAGTTACAATTTTGTGAGCGGCTGCAGGGTGACCTCGATAGTGTTGTGAGATGGACGGTGGGCAATGGTATGATGGTAAACGGGGTTAAAAGTCAGGTTGTGAGTTTCACAAATAGGAAAAGTCCCCTCAGTTTTAATTACTGCGTTGATGGGGTGAAAGTTCCGTTTGGGGATCATTGTAAGTACCTAAGTGTTAATATAAGAAAAGACCTTCGTTGGGGTAATCACATAAATATGATTCTTAATAAAGGGTACAGATCTCTGCACATGGTTATGAAGGTATTTAGGGGTTGTAGTAAGGATGTAAAGGAGAGGGCATATAAGTCTCTGGTAAGACCCCAACTAGAGTATGGTTCCAGTATATGGGACCCTCACCAAGTTTACTTGATTCAAGAACTGGAAAAAATCCAAAGAAAAGCAGCTCAATTTGTTCTGGGTGATTTGCGACAAAAGAGTAGCGTTACAAAAATGTTGCAAAGTTTGAGCTGGGAAGACTTGGGAGAAAGGAGACGAGCTGCTCGACTAAGTGGTATGTTCCGAGCTGTCAGTGGAGATATGGCGTGGGAGGACATCAGTAGACGAATAAGTTTGGATGGTGTCTTTAAAAGTAGGAAAGATCACATTATGAAGATAAAGTTGGAATTCAAGAGGACAAATTGGGGCAAATATTCGTTTATAGGAAGGGGAGTTAGGGATTGGAATAACTTACCAAGGGAGATGTTCAATAATTTTCCAATTTCTTTGCGATCATTTAAGAATAGGCTAGGTAAACAACAGATAGGGAATCTGCCACCTGGGCGACTGCCTTAAATGCAGATCAGTAGTGATTGGTGTTACGGTACTTAACTCTCTACTGCATACTGTTGCCATTAGGCAACAAATAACTTTTCACCTGTATACATGAATAAATATTGTAGGCAGAGGTAGTTTTACGTCACACCTTCAACTGTACAATCAATTAAACATCTATTCCAGTGATGCCTTGTTTTTTTTTTACATAACTTAAGACAAAACAGCCCTACAACCAAAGGTACTCCTTCCACCCCGTCAACATCCACGCGTACCAACCACCGTTTATTTTACGTGGGCCCTCCCCATCATATTACCGCAGGCTTCAGGAGTACCTCTGGCTCAACCTCAAAGACATTACCGACCTACGGTCGTGCAAGTATACTTGTGCCTTGCAATACGTACCCATGGCCAGTAGGCAGTAATGTTCGGTCTTTGAATGTTAAAAGCTTAGCGTAAAATCGTGGAAAAACGTATATATATTCCAATATGGCAATCCACATCATATACGAGTGTTAAGCTATTAGGCCCAGTTAAGAATTGCTGATACATCTAAATTTTCTTCACCAAACGGAAACGAAAAATAATTCATGCAGTAGAGGGTTAAAATGAGAAGTTCGAGTTGAAATGATGAAGATTTATTACAGAAGAAACAGGAGCAGTAGTCCTCCAGTGTGCTAACCACAGTATTAGAGTTGTAGCAGCACACTGACGGTGAGATACAGTTATCCATAGAATATATACTGTTGTTTGAGACTTAATTACATACTCATTACAAAATATTTCATGTGATTCTTAGTCTAGGGTAAAAACATGTTATTGTATTCCCATTCTTAGAATGGCGCTACATGGGTCTTGTTTGCTAACAGATATGGTCTCTTATGTAGTGCCGCTCTTTAGAAAGGATGACCGCTGTGGTCATTAAGATAACAATAGTTGGTGCCTGCCGGCTAAAACATACATTTAGCAAGTATTTACTTCTAGTTGGAATGGCATATGACTTGAGTAAGTCAGTGAGGTCTTTCGAATAACAGGATGTTACAAAATGAAATGAAATGAAATGAAATGAAATGGCGTATGGCTCTTAGTGCCGGGAGTGTCCCAGGACAAGTTCGGTTCGCCAGATGCAGGTCTTTTGATTTGATGCCCGTACGTGACCTGCGCGTCCTGATGAAATGGTTATGAAGACAACACATACACCCAGCCCCCGTGTAAGCGAAATTAACCAATAATGGTTAAAATTCCCGACCCTGCCGGAAATCCAACCCGGGACCCCAGTGACCAAAGGCCAGCACGCTAACCATTTAGCCATGGAGCCGGACACAAATTAAAATTACTGTATATAAGTATTTGAAAGAGTTGTTCACGTGACTGTTCCACAACTATGCCACATATATAACAAATACACCTTAAATAAATAACACTAATTTCCCAAAATAGTAGCCAAGTTCAAACTAAACCTAGAGACATTCGTATATACACTAGCTGATGTACCCGTGCTTCGCAACGGGATTCTCAGAAAGACTCTCTTTGTGGTTTTCCTAACTACAGTTAACTTAGGCCATTACAAAAACGTCAGTAGGAATGTAGGGATTAAAAGCAATGTTATCTGAAATACTCGCTGAAATGAAAAACCGCACATTTTCTCACCTTTAACGATCAGTACTACGATGCCGATGTAACAGTCCAAAGTTCCAATGCTGGAATGACCAGACCGCAGACAGCCGTGAACACTCCTCTGCCATTGTTCCGTTAGGGTAGGGATTGAATAGTTCGAATGCTATGACGAAACCAGTGTATTACGTACCAGTAGTATCTGAAAATTTATGAACCAGAGGAATGGCATTCTTAAGAAGAAAGTTATCTAACCCCCCAGCTACTTCCCGCCAATATTCAGGCAGGCTGTTATACTCGCTACGACCGGGCGAGTTAGCCGTGCGGTTAGGGGAGCGCAGCTATGAGTTTGCACCCGGGAGGTAGTGGATTCGAAAACTACTGTCGCCAGCCCTGAAGATGGTTTTCCGTGGTCTCCCATTTTCACATCAGGCAAATGCTGTACCGTAATTAACACCAGGGCCGCTTCCTTTCCACTCCTAGCCCTTTCCTATCCCATCGTCGCCAAAAGACCTATCTGTGTCGGTGCGACGTAGATAAAATTTTAAGAAATACTCTGTATACAGCAGCAGTCCCATCTATCGGACATGACTGGCAACAGACGACACAAAAAACAATGATCAATGTAATGTTATTGTTGTTCAATGTTATGAGCTTTCTGTATTTTAGGCCTTCACATTTAGTTTTCTTTCGACTCTGCGAATTTAGGGCGTCTTACGAAGTTATTTATAGCGTAGAGTGTAGTTCCTCATTCCCCGATTTTCATTAAATTCTGTTTACCCATTTTCTCGGGACTTGACGCTGATATGGACTTAGCAACAAACATCCAAATTCAAGAAATTTCTGTTATCATAGACGGTACGGTAAAAATGTATAAGACATAAATAATCCTAAATTTAATACTACAGTACATAACTTAAGTAATGTAGAATTTGTCTATAGGACCACTAATAACACAAATATTTGAGAATTAAATTTTAGACCTTCCCCTAAACTACCATTGCACTCAGCGTGAATACAATTATTTATGGCCTAGATTGTAGCGACTTGGTTCCCGACTTTGCATACCGATTTTCATTAAGATAGGACCACTAATAACATACAAATTTGAAAATTTAACTTTAGGCCTTTCCGTAAACTATCATTTCTTTCAGCGTGAATAAGATTACTTATAGCCTAGATTGTAGCGACTTATTTCCCGACTTTGCATACCGATTTTCTTTACGATAGGACCACTATTAACAAATATTTGAGAATTAAACTTTAGGCGCGCGATTTTTTTAAGATAGGACCACTAATAAGATAAATATTTGAGAATTTAATTTTAGGCCTTCCCCTAAACTACAATTTCTCTCAGCGTGAATAAGATTATTTGTAGCCTAGATTGTAGCGACTTATTCCCGGACACTACATACCGATTTTCATTAAATTCTCTTCAGCCGTTTTCTCGTGATGCGTGTACATACATACATACATACATACATACATACATACATACATACATACAGACAGACAGACAGACAGACAGACAGACAGACAGACAGACAGACAGACAGACAGACAGAAATTACGGAAAATTAAAAAGTGCATTTTCTTGCTACTGTGGACACGACCGATTTAGAAATACCATCCTTTTTAAATTCTGAGCAATGTACAGACAGGACTCTTATTTTATCTCTCTATATATACGGTATTTACAGCACCTTAAATACATAAAAATGAATCTCCTTAAATAATTGATATTATTAAACTACATCTAGAAACATTTACACACACATTTTACAGAGAGGAGGTCTTGTAGGACACATCTGATTTTAGACGGGGGTGAGTGGAAATGATCCACTGATTCACCCACCTCATTCAGTGATGTTACAGCCCTCAGCAGCCATGAGTTTGTCCGAGCCACAGTTCTCACTTTAGGCAGATGGAAAGTCTACCTTTGCCTAGTATTGCGGCGAGGAACATGTAATGGTATCAACTCCAACAAAGCTGAGCAATCCACTCTATTCGTCAGACAGTAATAAAGAAAGAGGGCATTGACACATCTGCGGCGCGAGTGCAATGTCCTCATGCTCATAGTCTCACAAAAAGACACGCAATCGGACGAAGAGAGAGAAATACCCAGTCCACTTCATGAACCTTATTTAGACTCTTTCCAAGTTTTGTATTATATACTGCAGAGAAGGTAGCCACACCTCGCAGCAGTATTCTAATAACGATGGCCTGATTAGGGTGCAAAACAAAGTGATTAGAGTTCTGAGAGAAACAAATTCGGCGCAATTTCTTTCCTAGAAATCTTGTCTAAACGTTTCTTGAAGGGTCCATCCCAATCGTCGCCGTCATCTTTACCTCGATGAGGTAGTGTTGATAACAGCACCGACAAGCTGCGCCATCCGGTGACATTTTAAGGTATAGTGGTAGAAGGTTCCGTGCATGCTTTACGTCGTAGGAGGCACAGTTCGCCACAAAACTGGATGTTAAATAGGCTATTAAATGCTTTGGCATATCCCTCAAAAACTTATGTTTATAAACGGCAGCAATGGCCTCACTCACAAAAGAGTGATAAATTACACCTAACGCGTTGCTGACTTGGCTAGGGCTGCAGGTCCCACACGTGCATGATGAAGACAGATCGGTGTATTGACTTGCTTCTCTAGAAGCCGTGGTGCTAAAACGTTGGTCGTCTTCTTCATGGTCATGCGATCAGGACAGTTCATGATGAGTTTATGTCTCTTCAAAGACTGATATCTTCACTGTCCATACATAGTTATTTATTACAGACGTGTTACAATATTAGATAGAGGATAGTAGGTGATAGCAGTTTCGTGAATAACAAGACAGTAGGCTGTTGTGTTTGCAGGAACGTTTTCTGAAGTTTCAAATTCGAGACGAATGTCTATCGGCAATGCCTTCCTGGCTTCTTCTAGGTACGAACAGTTTATTACTGCCAAAGGTGCTTGGATCTTAAACTCTTCGGGAGAAAACAGAGGATGATTTTCTTCCTATGGAATTAAAGGTAGATTATTAAATCCAATCAAAGGCATTTACGTTGACAATTGGGCTTCCGTGAAAACTGATGGTAGAATGAGTTTTTGGTTCAGGGTACTTACAGGGGTTAGACAAGGCTGTAATCGTTCACGTTTGCTGTTCGTAGTTTACATGGATCATCTGCTGAAAGGTATAAAATGACAGGGAGTTTAGTTAGGTGGAAATGTAGTAAGCAGTCTGGCCTATGCTGACTACTTGGTCTTAATGGCAGATTGTGCCGAAAGCCTGCAGGCTAATATCTTGGAACTTGAAAGTAGGTGCAATGAGTATGCTATAAAAATTAGCCTTTCGAAGACTTAATTGATGTCAGTAGGTAAGAAACTCAACAGAACTGAATGGCAGATTGATGATACAAAGCTAGAACGGGTCGATAATTTCAAGTATTTAGGTTGTGTGTTCTCCCAGGGCGATAATATAGTGAGATTGAATCAAGGTGTAGTTTTTTTTTTTTTTTTTTTTTTTCCTAGTTGCTTTACGTCGCACCGACACAGATAGGTCTTATGGCGACGATGGGATGGAAAAGGCCTAGGAGTTGGAAGGAAGTGGCCGTGGCCTTAATTAAGGTACAGCCCCAGCATTTGCCTGGTGTGAAAATGGGAAACCACGGAAAACCATCTTCAGGGCTGCTGACAGTGGGGCTCGAACTCACGATCTCCCGGATGCAAGCTCACAGCCGCGCGCCTCTACGCCACGGCCAACTCGCCCGGTCAAGGTGTAGTAAAGCTAATGCAGTGAGCTCGCAGTTGCGATCAGCAGTATTCTGTAAGAAGGAAGTCAGCTCCCAGACGAAACTATCTTTACATCGGTCTGTTTTCAGACCAACTTTGCTTTACGGGAGCGAAATGTGGATGGACTCAGGATATCTTATTCATAAGTTAGAAGTAACAGACATGAAAGTAGCGAGAATGATTGCTGGTACAAACAGATGGGAGCAATGGCAGGAGGGTACTCAGAATTAAGAGATAAAGGCTAATTTAGGAATGAACTCGATGGATGAAGCTGTACGCATAAACCAACTTCGGTGGTGGGGTCATGTGAAGCGACTGAAGGAGGATAGGTTACCTAGGAGGATAATGGACTGTGTTATGGAGGGTAAGGGAAGTAAGGGGAGACCAAGACAACGATGGTTAGGCTCGGTTTCTAACGATTTAAAGATAAGAGGTATAGAACTAAGAGGCCACAGCACTAGTTGCAAATAGAGGATTGTGGCGACGCTTAGTAAATTCACAGAGGCTTGCAGAGTGAACGCTGAAAGGCATAACAGTCTATAATGATAATGTTTGTATGTATGTATGTATGTGATACGAGAACTAAAAATTGCAGAATATGGGGTATAGTGATCCGAATATATTCTTTTCAAAATTTAGCTCCATGTTCTCATAAGGGTACATAATCCCGTTCAGATAGAGTCTAAAGGTTCTCAAATGACGGTGACCAAACTGTGAGGCATCAGCAGCATGTAAAGATTTACGATTTCTTTGAAAACCGAATAAGATGTAACAAGGTCTTTCTGTGGAGCCTGATGTTTTTACAGACTGTGTTTATTTGTATTCGGTAACACTGCATACTCGTGCAGTTCCCTCTTCGGAAGCGAATTGGTTTAGCCGTATCACTCTCTACCATTCTGAGAATACGTAGTTTTGCTCTCTCCGACAAGGTGACCTGCGGCACTCACCACAGAATACGTTGTAGAATAATGTTTTAATCAATCGGTGTTGCTGCTGATTTGAACACATTGTAATCACTGCAGTCTCGAACAAGAATGAGCTCTTGCTTAGCATTAAGTATAATACGCTTATGATCTTCAGCAAATCCTAGAATGTGTTTTAATTGTAACATTCCAGTAAAAGATCCGTCTGTGTTGAGCATCCAATCATTATTAGCTGCCGAACGCCATCTCGCCATGCGTAAGGTTTACTCTCTTCACTTCCGAACGACGGATACTGTTTCATGACACTCGAAATGCCCACTTTTTTTGTACTATCGATCTGTACCGTACTTATTTCGGTCTAAATTCAACACGGTGAGAATCGCTAGTATCTCTCTTTTCTATGTGAGCAGTGAGCCTCTTATCAAAGTATTGTTTGGTGATTACATCGAATGGAGTTTTAGGATCAGTTGCATCTGGCAGTCTCAGCTTGTTCATAAAAACTATTCCATATTGAATAGTTCTGATTTTGCTTAATTCTGAAGCTAGGAACAGTTTCGTACAGGCGTCGTGTTCATCTTTAGGATCGGCAACTTGTACTATCCGTTTACCGTTTGCTGTAGACTATTTCCTGTTATTTCCAGTCTCAGTTTCGTTTAATATCCGCTGATGTATTCGTATCCTTACGCCGACTCAAATATACACTGACTGACAGAGCAAATGCAACACCAAGAAGGAGTGGTCAGAACTTTATGCCAATTGCAGGGTAGACTGACGTCACTGAGGTATGCTCATGATGTGAAATGCGCCGCTGTGCTGCGCACGTAGCGAACGATAAATGGGACACGGCGTTGGCGAATGGCCCACTTCGTACCGTGATTTCTCAGCCGACACTCATTGTAGAACGTGTTGTCGTGTGCCACAGGACACGTGTATAGCTAAGAATGCCAGGCCGCCGTCAACGGAGGCATTTCCAGCAGACAGACGACTTTACGAGGGGTATGGTGATCGGGCTGAGAAGGGCAGGTTGGCCGCTTCGTCAAATCGCAGCCGATACCCATAGGGATGTGTCCACGGTGCAGCGCCTGTGGCGAAGATGGTTGGCGCAGGGACATGTGGCACGTGCCAGGGGTCCAGGCGCAGCCCGAGTGACGTCAGCACGCGAGGATCGGCGCATCCGCCGCCAAGCGGTGGCAGCCCCGCACGCCACATCAAGCGCCATTCTTCAGCATGTGCAAGACACCCTGGCTGTTCCAATATCGACCAGAACAATTTCCCGTCGATTGGTTGAAGGAGGCCTGCACTCCCGGCGTCCGCTCAGAAGACTACCATTGACTCCACAGCATAGACGTGCACGCCTGGCATGGTGCCGGGCTAGAGCGACTTGGATGAGGGAATGGCGGAACGTCGTGTTCTCCGATGAGTCACGCTTCTGTTCTGTCAGTGATAGTCACCGCAGACGAGTGTGGCGTCGGCGTGGAGAAAGGTCAAATCCGGCAGTAACTGTGGAGCGCCCTACCGCTAGACAACGCGGCATCATGGTTTGGCTCTACGAGGTGTACAGATGCTTCCGTGGCCAGCGTACTCTCCGGATCTCTCACCAATCGAACACGTATGGGATCTCATTGGACGCCGTTTGCAAACTCTGCCCCAGCCTCGTACGGACGACCAACTGTGGCAAATGGTTGACAGAGAATGGAGAACCATCCCTCAGGACACCATCCGCACTCTTATTGACTCTGTACCTCGACGTGTTTCTGCGTGCATCGCCGCTCGCGGTGGTCCTACATCCTACTGAGTCGATGCCGTGCGCATTGTGTAACCTGCATATCGGTTTGAAATAAACATCAATTATTCGTCCGTGCCGTCTCTGTTTTTTTCCAAACTTTCATCCCTTTCGAACCACTCCTTCTTGGTGTTACATTTGCTCTGTCAGTCAGTGTATGTTCAGTTCTCACACCGAAGACTGATTGGATCCTCAACAGCTCCACCATTACCTGTCATAGATGACCTAGGCATCTCTGAAGAGGCGTACTAGGGAAATGAGGAGTTAGGTAGTTTCCCGTTGCTTTCCTAACAGAGCCAGAAGTTGCTGTTACGTATTAGTCTGCCAAACTCACCGATATGCATGCGCCAACTAACTTTATGAGCAACGTTTTCACAGCATTCATAGCAAGGACTGGCTGCATAAGGAATGGCGTTACCAGCATCGCTCATACCTCAGTCACTTTCATATTGTCAAAGCCAAGGATAAGACTGAGACAGATCAATGAAAGTAACAACATTGATCTAGCCCATACTATCACTGTCTAAAGTTAACAGGGGATCCAGTTGGTTTCTTTTCTTAAGAGAGTTTGTCCGGTATACTGTTTGTCACAAGACACGTGTAATCAACAGTGGAACCTCTGTTAACCAGAACGAAGGAGGGGGGTGTGGGGGGAGGCTCGAGGGAGATTGTTCATATAACCAAAATTTTGAATAACTGTGATGGTACCTACAGTATATCACACCGTCGCATTGTATTTATTACAACGTATTATTGTTATTATTAGTATTTAATGTATTAATGTAAGAATACTTGAACCTGGAAGGTTTCCATGTTAGATACTACCAGTTTATTTTGTACAAGCAGTTGGGAAACACACAGCTATTTCCAGGTTTGGGAAAATATCCAGGGAATGTTTGGTGAATTATACGGAGAATCCAAGTCTGGGACATGGATATCCTGAAGTCAGGCCCATTGCTAGACGGAGCCAAAAGTGATAGGTTCGGGCGAGTTCAAAAAATAGCCATATGGGTACTTAAGCGCGGGAAATCTCTCGCTCATAATTAGACAGACACGCCTCAACGATCTTGGACACATCGAGACGGTGTGGATACGGGTAAGTTTATATATACTCCAGGAGAACGATCCAGCGAACATTAACTTTTGACTGTTAGCGATTGATTATTGACGAACGGAGTATCGTTGTAGTTTACTTGCTTGAGATACAGTAGTTTATTGATCTAGTACATGTACTTGGTCTTTTATATCTTGTGGCAACTTTCGGTATTCTATGGCCTGGTTTCAAGGCATAGAACAACAGCGCGTATCTGTGCAAGCGGAAGTGTCTCTAAAACCAAGAGTCAGTGCCAGTGCTTAAAGAAATACAGTATGAGAGTGGTGTGCCATGTGTTGATGTTGAGAGCTGGCAATTTGTCTTGATACATAAAAACAGTGAATGGCAATCTATATTGTAACTTTTGGTCATCGAGTTCACTAAATATGGTAGTGTAGTACTCGTTGCCGTTTCCCACTGCTTTTGTTGTAGGATTATTGAATGTACATAGGGAGTCTTCCTGCAGTTGTAAATGTTTTGAGTGTGAAGTGCATATTTTGTGTAAACATGAAGTGATCATGCACTGATATTTTCAGAATATAGTTAGTTATTTTAGAGTCAGTGGAGAAGTTATTGGAGAACCTAGGTGCATCTCCTACTTGTTTAATCATTTTCAGAGGGTTAGGTAAGTCCCGTAGCAGATGTGGCAGTACGCAGCTTTATCTACACGCCCTGGGAGAGAGAATTATCATGCTCTATCAAAATTCGAAGGAATCATTCTGGTGAATTCTGGCGCTCAAATTCCGGACATTACATTCAGTAATTCTATTCATTCCATGTTTATCTTTAAGTACTGTATATTAAGAAGTCAAGCGTGAGGCGAGTATTTTACAGGTTTGTATTCCAGTATGGTATTGTATTTATATTATAAATGGCGCCCAACAGTAGGGCATCATTTTTATATCACATAATAATTAAAATGTAATTTTTAGAGGTTAAGAAACTGAGGATCCATCGCCCTCCTAAAGGAACTCATCCGCCCGAAGCCGTTGGCTCCCTCAGGGTGCTAGGTTATTTCCCGCTACCCAACACTCGGCGTCAGCGTTGCCAACCTCTGAGATGGTCAGGATCGTACAATAACCCAAAAAAGATCGTGTTTTTTCAAGAGAGAATCGTACAACTTAAAATGACCATTAAAATATTCGCTCTAAGTCTCTTTACAGTCGCAGCTACTCACTTACGCAGCAGCTTGCTACTCAGGAAGCTGACTGGTTCGATTCTTGGTTAATAATATGAGATTTTCGGAAAGTCAAGTACCCCTGGTTCTGGCCGCACGTAAAACTCCACGTTCCGCGGATTACCTACAACACGATAACTAGGTGTCCCACTGCCGCGACTCCACATTTAAACAGGTTAGCTTCGAAAATAAATATGTAATTGTGTTAATATGTAAGGTTCAGTATCAAGATTACGAAAATTCATTTAGATTACTCAAGAATAGGATAATTTGTGAAGAAGTAATCATCATGACATAAATAAAGTCACTGAACTGTCTTACCCGCATGGCTGGATATCTTCTTCTTCTTCTTCTTCTTCTTCTTCTTCTTCTTGTATGGAACCTCTAGACACATTCACAGCAGAAGGTTCTGAAGTACCGGTACTTGAGCTTGCTGGTTGATTATACAACGGTGCTTTAGTCATCCTTCTGAGCATGTTTTCCGGCGGTTTGAAGTCTTTACACGTACCACTGAATTGAACACACTGATTGGCCGGCAAGCTTCCATTCACCGTGGAAGTAATTAGCCTATTCCTGTTTTTGACTTCAATGAGATTAATTTTGCTGAATATTCTTTTACAATCAGCTTTAAAGTAAGGGGGTAGCAAACCAGAAAGTGAAAATTCTGGAAGTGCGGGTCCCTGTGGTTAGTACACGTATGTGATAAACACCATAGGTTTGCGTTGCCTGTAAATGGCGCCGCAATGTGCGAAACACTATAAGTCTGTATTACATGTGCGAATTTCATTACCTGTGAGTAGTACCATGATGTGTGGAATACCGGGAGTCTACGCTACTTTTGTTTAATACCGCAACATGACAAATACCATGGTTCTACTTCTAAGTACCGTTATGAGGGGCGATGACTTGGATTTTGGACTTCTTAAAGCCCGCTACACACATTCAATTCGGCTTGTCCGTTCGGCTTGTTCACATCGAATTGACAAGCCGAATTGACCGTGTATGCAAAAGTTTGTTCAAACGATGTGAACTCAAGCCAGAAATTTGAACTGATGGCATGATGGAAATTAATCATTTTTGCTTGACATGTCGGCTTGATGGCAAGCCGAATTGATCGTGTGTGTGGGAGCGTCAGTTCAGTTCCTCAAATCAGCTGTTCTGCGCATGCGCACCAGTGATTGGCAAGTGTCCCGTGTATTTTTTGTCGTGTACGTAGTCAGTACATTGATAGCCCTTTTTTCAAGTGACACCAGGCTTGGCTAAAGTAGTTTTTTATTTACATTTATTTACCTCTAAAGATGATCATAAAGTGAAACGTGAGGCAGATAATAACAAGCTCGTACAAAAAATTAGAGATCGATCCTCTTGCCAAGAATACACTAATGACAAAGAAGATAAACAGTTTGAAAACTGCATTTGGTAAAGAACTGTGTAAAACAGACAGTTTGGTTAGTGGAATGAGTGCAGACCACGGGTATGTACCTAAACTATGGTACTTCGATCAGTTGTTATTCCTGACGGATCAAGAGGTGCCAATGATGTCCAAATCTTCGTTATCGGTGTCCTTTATCAACGGAGAAATACGGGATAGCAGATCCAGATATGTTTCTTTGTTCATCCGCAAATAATTAGGCCAATCCTTGGGGTAAAACCGAAGCTCTTTTAAAAGGTAAACGTTGGAGTACTGGGCTCGTTTTAAAAGCCAGTCTTTAACCCACACATTGCGCTTGAATTGACGCCTTCTTTTCACAATTACACAAGCCACTGCACCATACATCAGTAATAACTCATCGTCCGAAAACATTAAGTTGCATTTTTCGAAACACAAGCACGACCAAATTTTGGAGTTAACCACATCGAATTGACACACCAAACTGAACGTGTGTATGTGATTGCTGCGTCAGTTAGATTTGTCAATTCTAACTGACAAGCCAAATTGAACGTATGTAGCGGACTTTAGGCTACAAGCATCATTGATTCAGTATTATATATAGACGCAGTCCCTTGGTCAGTAATACTGTTGTTTTACGTCAGTTTCTGTGAATATGAGGCATTGCGGGTCGGATCCACTGACTGTTTTAAATTCGTATCCATCCATTCATTCTTCGTCCTCACGTTTTGAATTCTGGTCAGTGGAGGATTTTTGACTTTTAATTTGTCATTACACTTCGTACCATTAAGGGCCGATGACCTAGATGTTACGCCCCTTTAAACAACAAGCATCATCATCATCATCAATATGCCAGAGCTCACTGGCATAGAAAGGTACAGGAATAGGATAGAGAAGCAACAGTGGGGGACACAGGAGAAGAGGATACTGAAAATATCAGGTGAAGAACGGGAGAGAAGGAACGAGAGGATGAAGAGGTTCTGGGAGAAGGAGAAGAAAACTTAAAACATGACAAATCTGCCCGTGGTCCTACAGAAGTCGTAACGAAAGAAGAAGAACCTTTTCTGTCACCATGTTCCAAACCATGCCCTGGTCAGGAACAATGATTCTGCTGGTAACAAGATAGCTCAATGCATATTTACCAGTGGTAGGAATATTGTCATAATTATTATTTACAGGTTGAATAAATTAGTACTTATCTAATTCATATGATGTAATCTCTAATTCGGGCCGTCTATATTTAACACTCCTGTTGGTCTCTCTGTTGATTACTTCCCGCGCTGTTTTACTTTTATTACCTACACTTTCAATGTAACATTCATTGGCTTTCTACTTTGCTGCCATTACAGCTTGTGTTTGTACTTTCTCCTTGCATCTGTGTATGAAGTTGATTGAGGTTTCTGGGGTTTTATCGCTCTTAAAATGTCTATAGCAAAGCATAAGATGATTTATCGTTGTTTCAAGCTCTCTTGTAAACCTGAGGACCTAGGTTTTAAATGTCTGTTATAGGATACACCTAATTTATGACTAGAAAACAATCCTTAAACAGTAATAAAAATGTATGAAAGAACAATCAAATTTCTTAATGACACCATCTTTCAATACCCCTAAAATACGAGTAGATTACCAGTCAGCCATTTCAAGCTTAGAAGTAAACTGTGCAAATTTTTGTTGTGTAAAGAACCTCTTGGAAACAATTTTAGATGAGGGTTCATTCTGCACAGGACGGTGAACTAATACGTCTATGTGAATACGGTAACTGTATATAAGCACATTCTCTAGACCATAATTGAATTTTCATATTGTAATTCTAAGCGGGGATGGAGGCACATTCCTGTATGTGGGGCTATGCTCTTTCTCCATTCACCATCTCTGAATTTTTTCTACAATTTGTCTAAAATAAATAAATAAATAAATAAATAAATAAATAAATAAATAAATAAATAAATAAATAAATAAATAAATAATAACAACAACGAGACGACCCGTGCTGCTCCGTTGCATTTGTTATAAACGGGTCAGATAACTAACTTTTCTTGATATGTCTGTCGTAGTCATGTCGTTGTGGCCGCCCTTTTTAATGGTTTTATGAACATTCAATAAGAAGCGCGTTATGCTATGCACAGTTCGTAGTAAGAATTCACTTGCTTATTCTGGAATTCTTGATTTAAAGCTTGGTATTCTGTCGTAGAAGACAATGGTATTTTTAATCGTAGTTCTTCTATATTGAACAGTTGTGTTGTGAGCTCATAGGTTAGCACCGAAGGAACGGTTTTTTGCCAGGTAGAGAAGTTTCTTAAGCTACATGGCCTTCACTCTTTCTAGTGTAGTTAGGTTATCCTTCGAAAGGTTTTCACAGATAATGTCTAAGGCGTAGGGTATGTTTGTACGTAGACTTTTTTCTCTTAGCAGCAGGGTAAATTACTAGGAACGCTCTGCCATATGTTGAATGAATTTGGAAGCTAGGAAAGTTTATAGAATCAAAGAGTATCTAACAGGGAATAGCATTCTTCCGTGATGAAAGTGTATATTCTCTGACTTGACAGGTAATAATCAAACATGGCTGCATGCAGTGACATTACTATGGATGAAAATTACATATATCAGAATATTAATAAATAATAATAATAAACTCACTAAGTACAGATTGTATTGCGGGTTAGGGTAAGCCTTCCCCTGCAATTATTGGAGTGATCATTTAATGATTTGATTTTATGATTATTCAAAGTTGACTGAACTTAGGGACCTATCCTTGTCTCATGATTCACCGGCAGGTAATCCTGGATAGAATAAAACAGAAATGAAGCAAATCTGTCCAGTAGAATGGACGGACGGATTTGGCAAAACTGTTTTTAGTAAACTCAGGTTGTTCCTAGTTTCATCTACTTGGGCTCCTAAATAACTGCTGACGGAGATTGCAGCCATGGAATTAAGACGCTTGCTCCTTGGGAGGAAGGCAATGGCCAACCTTGATAACATTTTCAAGAGTAGAGACGTAACTTTAAAACGAAGATTCGTACAGTGAAGGCTATGGTCTTCCCAGTACCAATGTACGGAAGCGAGACCTGGACAGTAAGAAAGGCTGAGCATCGAAGAATAGACGCATTTGGACTATGGTGTTGGAGAAAACTCCTTAGAGTTCCGTGGACTGCGAAGAGATCTAATAAGTCCATATTACAGGAAATCAACCCAGGCTGTTCACTGGAAGGTCAAATACTCAGACAAAAACTAAAGTACTTCGGTCATATTACGAGAAAACATGATTCAATCGAAAATACCTTAATGCTAGGGAAGACTGATGGTAACAGGAGAAGAGGGCGACAACGGATGAGGTGGATTGATGGCATCAAGGAAGCCACGGCTCTCAATTTAGAAAGACTTAGTATACGGCAGGAAGAAATGGCGCACTGTGGTCTATGGGGTCACGGAGAGTCGAAAGCGACTAAACGACTAACAACAACAACTTTTAATATATAAACTAGAGGACCCGTGGTGCTCCGTATCATTCGTTATAAATAGGTCACATAACTCGTCGTGATATGACTATGGCACTTATATTGTTTTGCCTGCCTTTTTCAGTAGTGTTATGAACATTTAATACCGGTAATGTAGTTTATAACACTACTTCCCATGCATGTGCTTCAACCATTCAGCCGTGTCCGGATCTTAACATTTTCAAACGATCTTGCCCGAGATGGTGCAACATACAATTGGCCGTAGCTGAATACTGCTTCCGGTAAGTAGACTACCCACTTTTTCAAGAGTTTGTCCCTGCGCGTTATTAATGGTCATACGGAAGGCTGGTCGAGTTGATACCTTCCGATCTGTACGTACGTAGATTGTTTTCTCTTAGCAGCATTTAAGTTATTAGGAACGTTCTGCCATCTGTTGAGTATATTCAGAAGCTGGGGAAGGTCAGAGAATCAAAGAGAATCTAGCAGAGAGTAGTATTTTTCCAGCATCAGAGAAAATGTGTATGCTCTGATTTGACAGGTAGTAATCAAACATGGCTGCAAGCAGGGACATTACTAAGGTTGAAAATCCATGTAACACCAACTTCCTTGTAACAGCTGTACACTTCCCGCCGCAATCACTCCCCACCTCCAACCCATAAATCCTTTACTAACAATAGTTTTAAAGTTAACAAGGATTTTATTATGTGCTTACTTTAATGCTTTTGTGTATACAGCTGATGATGGTCGCAAAGCGATCGAAACATGTACTGTTATTTTTAATGATATTATAAATTGCCAAAGGCAAAATAAAAAGGTATCGATTAGGTGGAAAATATTTTCATACGAAACAATTAGACTGCCTTAAGCAGTTATGAATGTGTTCCACAAGCCATTTCAGTGTTGTTGGTCCAAATGTCTTATTTGCTCTATTCTTATATCATCTAATCCAGCTGCCTTGTTATTCTTACATTGGTGTATGGCCTTTTGCAACTCATTTTGTGAAAATGGCTTTGAGAGCTCATTAGTTTCCAGATGTTCTTGTCTTTGAATCTTGGGTCCTTTACCTCGTTTGTCTGTTTTACCATTTTTCAAAAGCCGTTGAGCTATTGGATTTGGAGAAATGTTAGCATGGGTTTTCTTTTGCGTTGGATCATTACTTAGTCGACGTAGTAATCTCCATGCCATATGGCTGCTTTTGCTCAAGTCTAGCCCCTCTATCGTTTCTATCCACCGAGTTTTATTACCTTCCGCTACAGACTGAATAAGTTTTATAGCAGCATCTGATGTTTGTTCGCTGAAAGGGTTTTCTTCGAAGAGTTTAATGTACTCTTCAAACAAACAGATGTTTTCTTTACTGAGTCCTGGAATGTAGTTGGTACAGCATCCACGTGGAATAGATTTACGAGATGACTCCTGAACGGCTGCTATAAAATCATCACATGCCTCAGGACATGGATGTATTTTCAACATAAGGCTGTCTAGTGCCTCAGAAAACATATCCCAGTTTGCTTTCTTGAAATTGGATCAACTTCTGAATGGAACTATTTGTGGTCTTACGGCTGCAGTAATCTGACATACAATAGGTCTGTGTTGGGTATTTGGAATTAGTGAACCAATACTCTTGTGGCATTGTGAAGCTGTTTCTTCACTGGTGAAAATCAGATCAGGATTGTGTCCTCGTTTACAGCGTCCACTGTTGAAAGATGGTTGTAATTCGCTGTCATGAATTAAGCGGAAGTTGTTGGATTCAGCCCACTGCATTACATCTTCACCAATTTCATCATCCTGGTCATATCCCTAAACATCACTGTGACTATTGTAGAGATTGTGAACATCGGTGTGCGTTCAGAATTACCGAATGAAACGAGACTGTTTCCTTCTCTTATTGCCATTCAAAAGGGCGTGTATCCTGTGGGTTTTCATTGACGTATGGAGTTCGAACCCCACTGTCGGCAGCCCTGAAGATGGTTTTCCGTGGTTTCCCATTTTCACGCCAGGCATATGCTGTAGCTGTACCTTAGCTAAGGCCACGACCGCTTCCTTCCCATTCCTTGGCCTTTCCTATCCCATCGTTGCCGTAAGACCTATCTGTGTCGGTGCGACGTAAAGCAAATAGCAAAAAAATTCAAAGTATGAGAACTATACCGAACACGAAGCGTGTGTGTGTCGACACCTGTTGGCAGGCAGGTGTTCTCTTGGTCACAAAGACACAGCATGACACAATGCACTCGTAGTTTGGATGCGCCTTGCTGTGATCACTGCACGTTCGTATCTTTGTGATGGTGAAGTAATACCATTTGTACTAGTGGTAAGTTCATTTAATGCGTTAGTGGACCGTATGTAACAAACATTATGCAATGATCATACGCAGACATTGTAGATAATAAACTGTGGGTGACATTGTGGAGGAACGGATTGTAATTACATTGAAATGAAATGGCGTTTGACGTTTAGTGCCGGGAGTGTCCGAGGACATTTGGCTCGCCAGGTGCAGGTCTTTCGATTTGACTCCCGTAAGGGACCTGCGCGTCATGATGAGGATGGAATGATGACGAAGACGACACATACACTCAATGGTGGTTAAAATTCCCTACCCTACCGGGTATCGAACCCGCGACCCCTGTGACCTAAGGCCAGCACGCTAACGATTTATGCATGGAGCCGGACTATGATGTGTGTGATGGTCGAACACGTTCTCTTGTTAGTGTACAACTTATCACAAATTGTTATACAAGTAGGTAAGTCTGTGATGTACTTGTTGCTGGTTTCTTGTGTGCTATTTCTTCACTCCCATTCAAAACGGGTTATTTCCGATGTGCCTAAACTAAAAGGGCTATTTGTGTGGTACCCGATCAAAAGGAACTATTTCCATTGTGTTTATATATTTACATTAATATTAACGATAGAATACCCTTCATGCACATTTGGGATCGCATAAACAGTTGTACCATACCCGACCATGGGCACGTCCCATGTGCCCTTCATTATAAGTTTCTTGGGTTTTCCCACAATGTTTAATTACGGTGGAGATAGGAACTTTCGAACACACACACCTCAAATTACGTCTCGCGCGGGACATTTACAAAATACCAAAAATGACGTATGGTTGGTTGACCTTATGAATAAACACTCCTCATTTTGTCCTCCAATTGTTTCGTTTGTTATCTGAACGGACACAAAATACAAAATATTATCCGCATCCACATCTGCCAATGGTTATGTTGCATATAGCTACAGTATATTACACCCAAGTTATTGAAACTGATATATCTGTTAACATAATAAAATAGACCTGTACCTGGCATCAGACCCCCGCCCCCCCACTGCCACAGGTTCATGAGGGATTTTCTCTTGCGACAACTACTGACGAACTGACCTTCGTTCCTTCCTCTCAAGGCTCTTTATATATCACCATTCTCCCATACCACTGTCAAGGGTCGCCTAACCACAAGCAGAAATACGAGTATACCTGCGTCAAAGTTATGGTTTTAAAAAAGGGGAAATGGCAACACAGTGCTTTTGGTAATATTACAATTTTTGTCGTTTTAAAGTTACAGCTAAATATGAAGCTGTCCCTCAAAATTGTGGAATGTCCGCCTTTTGTGACTGTCTTTACCCTCATTCCTTGAGCAGTTGGTCACCCTGGGAAGCATCCATCCGCAAGACAGGGCAAATTAATAATAATAATAATAATAATAATAATAGTAATAATAATAATAATGGCGTATGGCCTTGTGCAGGTCTTTTTCTAGTAGACGGCGTATTAGGCGACCTGCATGTCTGTGAAGATGAGGGCCCTACCTAGGATGATTTATAATGTTAAATATGCCACACACACACCCAGCCCCCGAGCCATTGGAATTAACCAATTAAGGTTAATATCCCCAACCCGGCCGGAAATCGAACCCGGGACCCTCTGAACCGAAGGCCAGTACGCTGACCATTCAGATAACGAGTCGGACAGGGCAAATTCATTATGTCTGACACAATTCGCAACTGTGACCCAACTAGTGTGTGCCAAATACCGCAGAAGAAGAATGAAAGTGTTATATTGCTGAACTACTACATTCATTCATTAATTCATTTTATTTATTTATTTATTTATTTATTTATTTATTTATTTATTTATTTATTTATTTATTTATTGTTAGTTTGTTTGATTGATTGATTTTTCCTCGAGAAGAATATTCAACCACAAAGTTCATAACAGGGATTTATCCACAAGTTGTACAAACCTGGAGTCTTACAGCCGTGGCTTATAAATGCGTTGTGAAGAAGGTGCAGTTAACAGACATACATTATATAGGCAAGTGAAAGTGCAAAGGTTCTTATGACACATTGTCATTAGGGAACTGAATATCAAAACATGTTTGTTACTGTGCTTACAACGAGAATGTATTATCAGCCTAAGGAAACATAGAATGACTAACGATTTGCTTAGTAAATATGTTAGGAAAGTATTATCAGCCTAAGGAAATATTGCATGGCTGAATAGTCTGTGTACATTCTTAAAATTGGTATTTTACTTTCCCTGGCGGTAATGTTCCAGCATGAAGAACCGCTTCGGATATTGGAGGCGAGGAATACAACTCTACTACTAAACGGTAACGCCGTTTCTCAGGTCAGATAAATTTGATTTGTTTTGTTTGCTAGTGGTTTAACGTCGCAGCAACACATCTGATCCCCAGCATTTGTCTGGCATGAAAATGGGGAACCACGGAAAACCATCCTCAAGACTGCCGACGGTGGAATTAGATATTCTCCTGAATTCAAGCTCAGAGCTGCGCGACCCTAACTGCACGGCCAATTCGCTCGATGAAATTTAATTTGGTGAAGATGTTCGGAGAAGGTGACTGGGTAGGCGACCGTAGCTTATATTAGGAACTGTCCTGGCATGGAAAACCATTCTCCTTCTCCTGAATGCAGAGCTATAGAGCCACGGAAGAGCTATGTCCACCGGTTAGCCAAAGCCAAAGCTCACTCTGCTCAGTTGGTCGGTCGGATTGCAGAGCTGCCGAGGCTGAAGCCGACTCCTCATCCGCCGACATTTGGAGCCCATAATTATACAAGGGGCTACCTGGCCGAGGCGGTAAAGGCGTGCTCTGTTCGCCCGGAAGGACGTGGGTTCGAATCCCCGTCAGGAAGTCGTAAAATTTAAGGAACGAGATTTCCACTTCCGAAGGTGCATATGGCCCTGAGGTTCACTCAGCCTACACCAAAAATGAGTACCAGGTTAATTCCTGGGGGCAAAGGTGGCCGGGTGTAGAGCTAACCACTCTACCCCATCACGTGCCGAGGTTAACAATGGTGGAAACCTTTACCTTCTACTCCTCCAAGGGCCTTCATGGCCTGCACGGAGGTGACTTTGCCTTGCCATAATTCTACAATGTACCAAGCCATAGTATTGTGTGTATAGTATTGCTATATAAATACAGTTGTAGGAGGTCCGTTGTCTGTAATTTCGTTTATTTTTCAGATATTTATCCGTTTTAGGTCAACTCAAGACCGTATAGTGGTTTTTAGCTTTCGTGTCTGTCTGTCTGTCTGTCTGTCTGTCTGTCTGTCTGTCTGTCTGTCTGTCTGTCTGTCTGTCTGTCTGTCTGTCTGTCTGTCTGTCTGTCTGTTCCACCATCACGGCGAAACGCCTGAATAGATCTCAACCAAACACCCATCCACGAGCAGGTTTTGATATGCATATAATTTAAAAATCACGGAATAGATCGGGGTTCTATAGGGAGATCAAACGAGTTATTAAATATTTTATCATACACTATTAATTTTCTGTAAAAATCTGTAGACTGTATATGACACGTCCCTTCATTTTAAATATGTTTTGTTACACAATTTCCCTTACTCTTAAATGACGGAGAAAATTACAATTTTCGACGGGTTTCATGCTCTGCGTCGAGTGACGGACATCCTCGCAGACTGACAACGAACCTACCGGTTACCATGGCAACGTCTCTGGCTGCTTGCCAGCAGAAAAGTAACGTAATGCCATTTTCGTTATCATTCCTGTAAACTCGTGGTTGTTCGTTGGGTAGAAGGCGAGAGAGACGTCAAGCTGTCATTCTGCGGGATATTTGCGGAATACCTTTGGAAGTTACAATAGTCTTCGCAAAGTACTAAGCGTGGCTCTTAATGTTTCAACAGTACCGAGCAGTGTAGCCATCATTTCACACCATAAGGTGCTTTCTGGCATTTGCTTAAAATTTTACTGTATTTCTTTCTATTTTAATTTCTTGCCTCTGCCTTGCCTCTGTAGGCTTAAGTAATAATACCGCAAGTCATTTTCTTTTCTGAATACCTAACATACCTGCGCCTAAATTTCTCCTCTGTTACCACTTTGTTAAATCCATATCATCAAAATTAAATGAGGGACATTTCATTTTTCCAATACATCCAGATGGTATTTACATATTCGTTATATCCGACTGTGCTCAAATTATCTTCAGTTAATCTCAACTTTCTTACCTCTTACTTTCTTCCTTAATTTCTCCGTATGTATGCGTGTGCTAGTCTCAAAACCTGGTCTCTCTTTCCTTTCAGTGATACTATGCACTGCTTCTTTCATGCATTTTTTCCTTCGTCGTCTATGATTTTTTTGATTAAGGGCCGGTATTATAATTAGGGTTTAAACTGAAGATTGAGTTAAACTCTAACTTGAGTTTAAACTGGTGACTTGCAAGAAAAGATGACTATCTATAGTGTTTTGTTTACTTCTTGCAGGTAAAATGGCGAATGAAAGCAAAAAGCGTTGTCCTAATTTTACTTGTAAGGAAATAGAATTGCTTGTGCAATTAGTACAGAAATATTTATATAGTCCGTGAAACAGTGGCCTTATGTATTCTTCCGAAATCTCCCATTTTAATAAACATACTATGGGAGGCATAAAACCGCAATGCTATTAGTAGCTAACTGAGGGGTTCTACAGCGTGATTTCTGAAATAGAAGGAAATTACTTTGTTTTCTAAAATTTACACTTTTGACATTCAAACAGTTCAAAAAGTCATTTTTACATTCTTGCCTTCGTTGCATGTTTTATTCTAGCACCAATTTGCTGAAATAGGGTTATGACAGTCTGTTTTGTAAGCCCAAACCTATTTAAAAGCTATTTTTCATTCCATGTATGAAGCTGACGTCCCCTTTCTCGGAAAGCTCGTAGTGCCCCTGGTCGTTCAATAATTTGAACCACTTTTTCGTCATCGCTTAGTATTTCTTCAAACCCCTCAAAAATATCTTCGAGATCCATTCGTTCTGCCATGTTGTAAGGTTATGTATTCTTAAACTTCGGTTTAAACGGTAGATGAGTGGCACTAAAATTAATCTCTAGTTAAACTTAATTAACTTAATCTGTAGTTAAACTTAATTAAGTTAATTAAGTTTAACTAGAGATCTCGATGATACCTTATTTTTTAGTGTTTGAAGGAATACTAAGCGATAATGAAGAAGTGGTTCAAATTATTGAACGACCACGGGCACTACGAGCTTTTCGAGCAAGGGTACGTCACTTTTATATATGGAATGAAACAGAGTTTTTAAATAGGTTTAGGCTTAAAAAAACAGACCGTCATAACCCTGTTTCAGAAAATTGGTGCTAGAATAAAACATGTAACGAAAAGGTAAGAATGTAAAAGTGACTGTTTGAACAGTTTGAATGTCAAAAGTGTGAATTTTAGAAAATAAAGTAACTTCCTTCTATTTCAGAAATCATGCTGTAGAACCCCTCAGTCAGCTACTAATAGCATTGCGGTTTTATGCCTCCGGTAGTATGTTAATTACAATGGGAGATTTCGGAGGAATTCATAAGGCCACTATTTCACGGACTATATTAATATTTCTGTACTAATTGCACAAGCAATTCTATTTCCTCACAAGTAAAATTAGGACAACATTAATTGTTTTATCCGCCATTTTACGTACAAGAAGTAAACAAAACACTACCGATAGTCATCTTTCCTTGCAAGCCACTGCAAAACATTATCGACAGTCATCTTTTCTCGCAAGTCACTGCTACCAAGATCGTATATTTCCTTCTTCACCTCAGTTTAACTTAGGCCGGCCATTATAAGACTCAACAAAGGTTTAAACTCAAGTTACAGTTTAAACCTTCATTATAATACTGGCCCTAAGTCGCATGACGTAACTACCGTTAACTGGAACTTATTTACTGCCAGTAGGTAGATTGTGACAGTTTTGAGAGTTGGTGCCTTATTCTATGTCGGATTGTTTATTATGGACACTCGAGTTTAGGCTTTAATTACAAATGAACCAATAGGCCTATTACAGAGTGAATTATACCAATATCTTCCTTGTATAATTTTTGCAGGAGGGCGTAGAAGACAATTTGTTTTGGAAGTTCATTAATTATTTTTTATTTGCGATTGTAGTAAATATTGCCCGGATTTTTACTTCGTTTCTAGGAATATATACTTGTCTGATGGTAATGAAAATTGTATATGTTATAACCACATGTATTTGTAGTGCAATATTCAAGTTAAAATTATTTTCAACCACCCGAGAAAATGTTATCATTTCTCTAAAGCACCTCATTGTCAGCCCAGGATAAACGTAAACTTGGGCTTGTTGTGAAGCACTCAGTCGCGGTTGTCATAAACTGCAACCACAGTATGGTACTGAATTTATGAAGAGTAGTATTGATGGGAGGTTGTGTGTACGCCGGACCATGCGATGAACGGCAGGCCGGGTGGTGAAATCGGTCGCAGTGTTGTCGCGTTCAGTAGTAATCACGCGCGCAACGAACACAGCTTTTCTTTTATTTTCAACCTTTAATTTCATTTCCTCGTATAAATTCCACTTCCCATAACTATTTTTTCATACGGACTTCAGTGGCAAGTTTAAAAATGGTTGGCTCCCTAATTAAGAAATATCGCACTGCACAGTTTTTACAAAGGTTATTTACATACTTATTTACGTATTACACCCTACCGGGCTTCGAATGGATGACCCACGCATAAAAATGCCTCCACGTAACGGGGTAAACACCCACGGATGAGATTTGGATTGAAGAGCGGGTCGAATTGCTTAACGAGCTTCGAACCGCTCCCCTTCCTACTTTCTGTGCCGGCCCGGCAGCCTGAGCACTTGGGGAAGTGGTACGTTCAAAGAAAAACAAAAACAACAAATCCTTAAGATGGAGCCTTATGTCTATAATATGAAAGTAGGATCTCTGGGTTCGAATGCCTACTGGATACTGCTTACCACTGCTACCAATGACAAGAACCATAAAATAGGGGTTACGAATGCAAATTTATTCAAAAATAACAATTTAAAAAGGTTGATACAGCTCTATACAATGACTCTCCACCTATGGGATGAAAAGAAAATAATAATCATTTTAAAATACGAATCGCCCATGGGCGTCGTCTGCATAACGGTATGATTGAGGTTTTGCGACTTGCTATCGTTCATTTTTCCTCATTAATTCATACCGTTCATGAAATTTGTACATTATTCTGTCGATCACACCGTGAGATGACTTGATGCCCCGATACACAAATATCACTAGCTGTTCTAAGCACGAACATAACCGGGGCCTACGCTACATAATATCATATTAAAAGACACATTTGCATAATGCACAAACAAACACAAATACCATTTTTGCTAAACCCCGGACTTCTCATCTGTCACCAAGACCACACGTCGTGCACATAGGTTCTGTTTGAACTCAAAAATATGTGCACATCATTACGAAACATACACAAAACATATGAATATATACACTTCATGCACACCGGAGAACCCTTCCTAGAAAAGAAAACAGCATGGTTATCACAGTCTCCGGCCCAAAGCGCAAGCTTGGAAGCAGCTCGCTCAAGGGCGCCGTCATCATCCGGCGTCGAACTGGCAGACTCCCGACCGAGAGGTACTGTGGGTTTCTGTAGATACCGAGAATAGCTACAATCTCATCTCGCCGGATATCTGGGGGAATCCCTACTCATTTATTAAATACCCTATTAAAAGAAGTTACCGTGATATTATCATTATACAAGTATTCTTAGCTGAGCCATTTAAACCAACCGAGGGGAGCGCGAGGTTGACCCAGGGCTCCAAGTTAGTCTTAACACAATGGTTTAAAGGGATCCCTCTGTCGCGAGGGCGAGAGCCAGTCATTCACAACAGAAGGAAGGCCGGCCATTCACTTCGCACGGCCGTTCTGATTCTTCTCTCGCTCACACGTCTACCCTCTCATCTCGGGGACACACATATCCACAGCCCGCTTCATTTGTTTATTCATATCATTATGGAATTCCCATGAAATACTCTTTTTATTCACTCCCTTCTCATTATTATCACTGAGACTGTGGGCACGATCACTTCTCAATCATCTCATCGTAAGTTCCTATTCGGCCCTTCCACTACGCCTCATACCGCGTATCTTCTTCCCTTGGGCCTATGGCTCTCATGGCTCCTCGTCCATACCACATAACTACACTTATATTTAAACCTTCTGGCCAAAGATTAGGGACTCATGCCCCTGGGTCTTACCCCGGCTATAGATAAAAAAATACACTCCAAACCATTATGGCCCATTAATCAAAAATCACGGGAGACTTGCACATGGTCCCTCACACCTATCTAGATCACACAGTATGTACCTCTCCCGGTCGGGATTTTCTTCATTCTTGATGTACATGCACGGATTATATCTGTAAGCTAGGCATGCATTATCTGACTGACCCATGAGTTTCCCTGGCATATCCGACAACCACGTGGGACAGTGACTACCAACATTTCGACATATTTCCCTGCTTGCCAGCACTATGTTTCCAACCGCCCCTACGGGAAACTCAAATATTCTCCTAACCTTGTTCCCATATTTGCTAGGACATTCTACATTAAAAATATAACCCTCACGATAAGCTAACCATTAAGAAAGAAATATGAGTCGTCCGGGAATTTAGCTCCCTTAAATTTTACTTCAACATTATAAAATCAATAAAATTTCCATATAGGACATGCATTAACTTACAACATTTTGATATTTACAAAAGAACGCTAATCCTATCCCCGGGTTATGTCATGCTTAGAAATTAAATTTGGACATCACTCATCTGTTTGGTGGCCGTTGTTTCTTCCGCCACGGGAGACCCATGGTGAAGTTCTTAGTACTCCATGACCACTCGGTAGGTGGCGGGCGTGCAGTCCTTCATCCCTGGTCCATACAAGTCCGACATCATGGGGAACTCGTCACAGCTGAAATCTTACAGTAATCCAAGTGGGTAACACTTTTACACTCGTCACACGTCCTCTATTTCAGAGTTTACACCCGCGTTCACAGTAAGAATCGGGTGGCTCACGAGATTCGAGCCCCTGATTCAAAGTAACACGTTGGGTGATACCAAATTATGAATTTGACTGACTCATTAAAGCCGGCACTGTCTCAGCCGAATTCCAATACTTGTTTGCAAATTATGCTCGCGGGTTTTTACTAGTTTGACACGCAGCACAGGAACAATACCTAGGCTCGTTTGGCCTCCCGTTCACTTCACAAAGCGTGCTGGACACAATGGCGCTTTCAATACACGGTCAAGGGTTTCTGACTTAAACTGGGGCACCGCGGGATATAGTGTCCTCCTCACCGACCCGTAAAAGAACAACTGTCTCTACAATGGCCTGCCCGGCTTATATTATCTTACCCGCCGGAAGCTCGGGGGCGTCAACGTTCACGGTTCATTAAGAACAAGAGCTCCTTTCGTACCAAGAATTGACGATATTTGAATAGTGCATCTTGTAGCCCTCTGTCTCCTCTTTCATTTGAGCCTGGCGTGCTGGACCGACGATCAGCAGTTTTTATGTAATTTGCTTCCCGCCTTTGATTAATTCATAGCGTCCTCTGGGGGGTGGAGCTATCTCCTAAGCGCGATTCTTGGCGTGGGTGACGCCGCTGTATCCACATGTGTTAGCGATATGTTACATCTTGACAGCTGGTGACCTCATTTCTTCCCCTGCATAAGTTATTACATATTTTTAGTCTGGAGAACGCAGAAAATTCCGCTCTATTCAATGGTGTGTCTCGCATAATTTTCCTATGTCTGGATTAAAATATCATTCTATTGTTTACGCGCCAAAATCCGACGTTGGCACCCGTGACACGTGCATAAAAAACCGGAAGTTCCTTATGTTCGTTTGGAACTCGGGGAGGCTAGGCTCCACCTCGGGGCGTATCTGACTATTCCAGCATCGCGTCCCCTTCTATCTCTCTCTGCACGTTGAGAGCGTATTTCCGCGAGGGCTTGGCTGTTGCTTTGTCTTTCCATTGTTCGCAGGCGCTCTTTTCGCGGGTTCCGTTCTGGCCGGACGCCGCTCGATCCCCTTCGCCCATACTGCTACCAATGACGCGACCTTTAGGAGTAATTTTAATGGAGTATAGAGGCCCATATCATTCCCATGGAGCTGTACAGGACACTGTACGGTTTCATTCTCCTCCTACTTCATCAAAGAAAAATCACGAACTCGGGATTTTTCTTTCCCTTTTAACTGTCTCGGAAAGTAGTCATTGGTGATGGTCGCGAAGCTGGTGGACCTTCTCGGTCAACTCTGTGTTCTCCAGTTGTATCTGGTAGCATAGATTAATTAAAGCATTCCTAAGACCGGTCCTCTCAGAACATTCTGGACAATCTTCACAGGCTGATGCCTCGGACTCACTCCCTTCTTCCAAAACAATGTGATTCACGGCATCATCTTCTTCATCGGCTTCCATTTCTTCGATTGGATCCGGGTTGTCCTCGTCATCCTCGGCTTCTCCTGGTTCTTCTTCCTCCGGACCTTCTTCAGGGTGTTGTCCTGGGGCGTGGTACAGTTTGAGATTTGCAGCATTGTAAGTGGCCTCTGTTCTCCCATCCATTGACTGTACTTTGTAGGCATTATTCTCTAGGTTCTGGATTATCCTATACGGCCCGATGTAAAGTTCTGCAAACTTGTGGTAGTACTTCCTCGGAGGGTCGGACATGGCTGGTCGTTTGACTAAAACTAGTTCTCCCACACGAAGTGGCCGATGAAATCTCCGGTTACGATGACGTCTGAGCCTCTTCTCTGCCTGGGCTTTGAGATGGTCCAAAGCTATCCTCACACGAAGTTCAGCCGAAGGCCTGGGATCTTCTGGGCACTGTAGCACGCGGTGCCACGGTCTCTCTGGTTTCTGATCAAAATGTACCGCTATCGGGATCTGCCCCGTAGATTCATGAATCGTCCCGTTGATGCACTCCATGATGATTGGAAGAACATCAACCCATCGCCAATGCTGTCTGGCACAATAAACTCTGCAAAATTTCGCTATTTCGCGCATGATCCTTTCTGATGGATTGGACTCGGGGTGCCTAATAGAACTGAAGACATGCTGGATTTGGAGTTGCTCGATCTCGCGTTTGAACATGGCGGACGTGAACTGAGACCCATGGTCACTCAATATCTTATCTGGCTTTCCCATAGATGGAATGATCTTATTTCGGATCTGTGTCAGTACCGACCTGGAATTTGCCTTCTGTACTGGGCACAGCATCACATACTTCGAGAAAACATCTACGCAGACCAAAATGAATTGTAACCCTCTAATTGCCTTGGGTAAGGGCCCGTAAAAGTCTATCGCAAATAGCTCTCGTGGCTTCTCTGGCAACAGCGGCTTAGGTGGTTGCCGCAGGAGATAGGTATTTGGTTTGATTCGTTGACAAGTATCACATGTTGTCAACACGGTCCTAATCATCCGCCTCATTCTCGGCCAGACAAAGGTCTCCTGTAGTGTCGAGGTAACTTTATCGATTCCCGCATGACCGATGGAATGATGTGCGAGCCAAATCAGTTCCACTTGCAGCACGGGCGGAACAACAATACGGTACTTCGTATGATCTTCATCGATGAACTGGTGAAGGATCCCGTTGAAATAGTTATATTTTGGTGCCTGCCTCTCACTCTCCTGGTATTCAGGCGTTCCTGCTGGTATCCTCTTTCGGAAGAAATCGATCAATCGTCTGGTTGCGGGCCAATTCTCTTGCTCTTCTCCGATGCGTTGCAGCCTGTCCAACGTCTCACGGTCGCCCCCGCTCAACTCTATGTTATGAAGAACTTGGGCTTCCAGTTCGGGGTTTCGGCTTAATGCGTCGGCAATCACGTTGTCCCTTCCTGCACAATGTTCGATCTCTAAGTCGAACTGTTGGATGAATAACGTCCAGCGGTTTACTCTCTCGGATGCCATCGTCGACTTCAAAGCGAAGGTCAAAGCTTTATGGTCTGTCCGCAGCACGACCGGGAATCCGTATATATACTTCCTCCAGTGACTGAGGGCTGTAACAATTGCCAACATCTCTAATTCCGTGACGGTATATTGGCATTCATGAGCCCGAAGTCTTCGACTCATGAACGCGATGTAGTTTCTGCGTTTTTCCTGATCCGGCGTCTCCTGGTACAATACCGCCCCTACACCTATCATGGATGCATCGGTTTGGACTACGAATTTGCTCGAAAAGTCGGGGTACCCAAGCTTGATGCTGTTGGCAAGTAATTCCTTTGTCCTTTGGAAAGCTTCGTCACAGTTTGAATCCCATTTCCATCTATTATTCTTCTTCAGGAGGTCCTGAAGAGGAGCTACCGCCTCAGTATAACTGGGGCAATGATCGGCGAAAAACCCGCAGATTCCCAAAAACTGCCTGATGTGTTTGACTCGTGTTGGTTTGGGGAAATTTTGAATAGCTTGAATCTTAACGGAGTTCGGAGTGACACCCTCCGAATCTATGACGTGTCCCAGGAACAAAATGCTTTTCTGGCAAAAGTTCGACTTATCCAAATTAATTTTGAAGTTGTTTTTATTCAATTCTGCTAATAACAGGTTCAAGTGTTCCAAATGCTCCTCCAGAGTCTCGCTCGCAATCAAAATGTCATCTACATAACGCACCGTAAAGTTCTTCACCTGCTCGCTCAAATTCCTATCCAGTGCCCTTATCAAGGCCGATCCTGCGTTCTTGACGCCGAACGGCAAACGATTGTAGACGTACGTCTGTCCGTCAAACATGAATCCCGTCAGTACCTTGGATTCCCCTGACAACTCAATGTGGTGGTAGGACGATCTCAAGTCGACCCCCGAAAAATAATTTTTGTGACTAAATTTCTTCAAGATATCCTTAATGTTTGGTGCCCTATCGTACTCTGGTACCAAGCGCTCGTTAATTGCACGTGCGTCGAGGCACACCCTCAGCGAACCGTTCGTCTTCTCCACGATGACTAAAGGGTTTAAAAATGGCGTCGGAGATTTGGAAATTAACTGGTTTTCTTCCATATCCTTGATGATAGGTCGTACCTTGGCATAATGTTTCTCGGGAATCGGGTACGGATTCCGTCGAAAAGGTTCCCAACTTGTGACGACAAAATTGTATTTGAAATTCGAAATTTTTCCCGGTTGTGACCCAAATGCATCGCGGTGGCGTTCCAAGATTTCTTTCAGTCTCGCTCTTCCCTCTTCACCTATCATTGCTTTATTAATTTTTGATAGCACTGCCTCCTCAAATGTCGGTTCTTCCTCTTCCTGTTCCAAGTTTGCAACCATTCTTTCGAGTCCGATTATTATCTCTTCTTCCTGATGTTTCCCATCCAGAATCTGATCAGGACGGACTTCCTCGTCGTAGGTCACTTGAGTAGTCCAAATCCTCTCATCGACTACGCAGTCTCCAATTTCGTTTAGTTTCACCCCTTCGGAATGCATGTTGATCTCCAGCCTGATCTCATTTCGGTGCATGTCGATAACTGCCTTATAGTCCCTCCAAAAGTCGGCACCTAATATAATGTTGTATTCCATCTTCTCGAGGATGATGAATGGGTGTGAAGTAATGGCTTCTCCGATCTGCAATTCTAAATAAACCTGAGCCTTGCACACTGTTGTGCGATCTGGGATGATTCCTCGTACCTTCATGTTAGAGACAGGTAATAATGGGATCTGCTCCTTCGATTGGATTTCCCGTATGAGCGTTCTAGATACGACGCTTACGCTGGCTCCCGTGTCTACAAGAGAGCGCACGCGCAATCCATTAGCTCTGATGTACACCACTGGTAATTCCCTGATAATCCTCTTATTCTGTCGGTGTGCGTCTTCGATCAAATCCTCGGGTTGGATCACCCACGCAGCTATGGTAACTGACGTCCTCTGTGAATCGAAAGAATGGTTGCTCCCCGAACCGCAGGCTATCTCCTCACTGGTTAGGCGAAATTTTTTTTTGCGCTCCGGAGCTACTGGCATACTCCGGAGCCTGGGGGTTCAATTCTCTTCCCCGTCCTTCCTTCTTGTGGGCTTGCAGTTGCAGGCTTTCTGCCCCTTCGCACATTCCCGCGGCGGCCATACCCTGTATGGGTCTCTGCCACTTGTCAATACCGGGCGGCGTGTTTCGCAGTTGTTCCACATACTGTCGCGATTCATTCCTGCGATCTCGTATGTACTCTTCCCTTCTTCCTGGTCGTTGCCCTGTCGACCGTTGTCCGCTCGGTCCCCAATTCTGGTACGGCCTCCTCCGCTGTCCATACTGGCGATACCTAAGCCTTGGTCCCTGATTCATCCTCTCACGGGGTCCTGGATCGCGGGTGTTCCAGCCATCCGGGTATTCCTGTTTCGGTCCATTCCATGTCTGGGGTCCCCAATCACCCCTGATTCTCGAGGGATACATCTCCCGAACTTCATTTGTACTAGTCCCCTGGTTCTTCCTTTTAGGTGGGCTTTCATCTCGAGCTAGGTCGACAACATGGACCGCCTCGCTATGGCGATGTCGCGCCTGCATTCCACTCGTTTGATCGAGCTGCCTCAATATTTGTTCAGCATCGACCGCATTTCGGACATTCGCCGCTATGAGTACCTTCTGCACTTCCGGTGGAAGCTGTTTACCGATGGCGGAAATCAACTCTAGCTCTGTGGGAGGACTATCCAGTTCTTTAAACTTCAACAACTGGCCCACGAAGTACTCGCAGAAACGGGTCTGCCCTGCACCAGAATACCTTCGCGAATACAATTCCAGCCTCAAATTCTGTTGCGTCTCGATCCCCCAATACTTCTCGAGGAAGCGCCGCCGGAACTCCTCATACCCATCGAAACAATATTTGAACGCCCGGTACCAGACCAAAGGCTGATCCGTTAGGTACCGTTCGACTACTCTGAGTTTCCGGTCCGCTGGGACTCGATGATCAATGAAGTATTGGTCTACCTCAGCAAGGAAACCTGTCGGGGTAAGATGAGTGTTAGACCCGAATTTCTTCGGCTCGTCATTCGTCATCCGGAGGAGATTATACACCGGAATTGCTCCACTCTCTTGCGGGGTCGATTGTCCCCGAGGTGCATTATGCACTTGTGCATTTTCATTTCCCTGCGAAATGTCAACGTTGGCCTCGTGACCAATACTACTGGGCGGACTCACTCTGTCAACGCTATCCTGCTTCTTGAGGATCGATCGCATCACGATCTCACCTCTCGCCTCTTGGAACTTTAACAACTCGACCTCCTCCCGGATCTCCTTAATAAGCTCCGTGTGGACTTCTACTTGGACGGCGGCCTTGTGGGTCTTGTTGCCCCACTCCTCCACCTGTCGGTTCAGGCCTTGGATTTTCCCTCGGACTTCTTCTTGTTCCGTCATTACCTCTAACTGTCCCTTCAAAAGTTCCCTGTCTTCCTTGCGTTCTGCCAATAACTGGCACATCATTTCCCTCATGGCCTCCATGTCCATATTAAATTCAATTTTGGAGAAAGCGGATCTCCCGTGGGCAGAAAATGACCACCGGTGATCGACAGAAAGCATAGATACATTCAAAAAAAATATTTTTTTTAAAAAATATAAATTTCAGCGTGACCTAACTCTACTCGAAATTCCGACAAATCAATCCAAACTGGGCCTACAAACGGCTTGTGTCACGCCCCCTACCATATTAATGTCATAATTCATTGTATAGGAAATTTCGTCATATCATTTGACAATAATAATAACAATAATAATACTGATTCTACGTTAGCCCTTTTATCCCGGAATAAGTTTTCCGGTCACGCGCGCGCGGCCTACCGTGGGCTCGATTTTACGTATGCCGGAGACATGGCATACCCCAGTCACAAATGAATGTTATCACCTTGAGATTGGTAAGATGACGTTAGCAGACAATTACCCGTCTCAAACTGGCAACATCGCATCCGTCACTGCGCAAAAATTAGAGCCTGTGTTGAGGTACCCTGCTCTATCCGCGGCGTCTAAAGCCCTCTCGAAAAAAATATTTATATTTGCCAAATGTTGTTACCTCAGCGCACAATCTTTGGCCGATACCCGTAACTGGCGAAATTTGAAGAATTTTGCCGGCCGTTTTAACCTCACACTGAGAGAACCATAACATTATCTCCCAACGAACTGACAACTTCATAGTCTGTCCCGGGTATCCATTTTGAATTTATGAGCGACACTCATGCGGATTTCCACTTAAACTGGACACATGATTTTTCTGTTCTTGTCATTTTCCTATCCTACTTATTATTCACGTCGCTCCCTTTCATGGCTGATCTTGTGTGAGTTATCATCACGAATTGTGACTTACGCACACCCGTACGATGACCATGACAGTCCTGCTGAGTATCACACAATCTGAACAACCCTTGCAGTATCCAATTTATAATTATGAATCTTAGCACTTCGGACATGTGCTTAACGTCTCCATCCGTTCGGTTACGTGGCGGGTATTCCATTTCAAATAATTGCCAACCCGTTCGATACCAAATGTAATCAGATTGTGGCACGAACCTGGCAATTTGACTCCATCATAGCACACTATCCTCCCTGTGGGCGGCCTATCTATTACTCAAAATGCTCCAGCGTAAACTATAACAATGCCCATCCACGAAGGGCGCCAATTATACACCCTACCGGGCTTCGAATGGATGACCCACGCATAAAAATGCCTCCACGTAACGGGGTAAACACCCACGGATGAGATTTGGATTGAAGAGCGGGTCGAATTGCTTAACGAGCTTCGAACCGCTCCCCTTCCTACTTTCTGTGCCGGCCCGGCAGCCTGAGCACTTGGGGAAGTGGTACGTTCAAAGAAAAACAAAAACAACAAATCCTTAAGATGGAGCCTTATGTCTATAATATGAAAGTAGGATCTCTGGGTTCGAATGCCTACTGGATACTGCTTACCACTGCTACCAATGACAAGAACCATAAAATAGGGGTTACGAATGCAAATTTATTCAAAAATAACAATTTAAAAAGGTTGATACAGCTCTATACAATGACTCTCCACCTATGGGATGAAAAGAAAATAATAATCATTTTAAAATACGAATCGCCCATGGGCGTCGTCTGCATAACGGTATGATTGAGGTTTTGCGACTTGCTATCGTTCATTTTTCCTCATTAATTCATACCGTTCATGAAATTTGTACATTATTCTGTCGATCACACCGTGAGATGACTTGATGCCCCGATACACAAATATCACTAGCTGTTCTAAGCACGAACATAACCGGGGCCTACGCTACATAATATCATATTAAAAGACACATTTGCATAATGCACAAACAAACACAAATACCATTTTTGCTAAACCCCGGACTTCTCATCTGTCACCAAGACCACACGTCGTGCACATAGGTTCTGTTTGAACTCAAAAATATGTGCACATCATTACGAAACATACACAAAACATATGGATATATACACTTCATGCACACCGGAGAACCCTTCCTAGAAAAGAAAACAGCATGGTTATCACAGTCTCCGGCCCAAAGCGCAAGCTTGGAAGCAGCTCGCTCAAGGGCGCCGTCATCATCCGGCGTCGAACTGGCAGACTCCCGACCGAGAGGTACTGTGGGTTTCTGTAGATACCGAGAATAGCTACAATCTCATCTCGCCGGATATCTGGGGGAATCCCTACTCATTTATTAAATACCCTATTAAAAGAAGTTACCGTGATATTATCATTATACAAGTATTCTTAGCTGAGCCATTTAAACCAACCGAGGGGAGCGCGAGGTTGACCCAGGGCTCCAAGTTAGTCTTAACACAATGGTTTAAAGGGATCCCTCTGTCGCGAGGGCGAGAGCCAGTCATTCACAACAGAAGGAAGGCCGGCCATTCACTTCGCACGGCCGTTCTGATTCTTCTCTCGCTCACACGTCTACCCTCTCATCTCGGGGACACACATATCCACAGCCCGCTTCATTTGTTTATTCATATCATTATGGAATTCCCATGAAATACTCTTTTTATTCACTCCCTTCTCATTATTATCACTGAGACTGTGGGCACGATCACTTCTCAATCATCTCATCGTAAGTTCCTATTCGGCCCTTCCACTACGCCTCATACCGCGTATCTTCTTCCCTTGGGCCTATGGCTCTCATGGCTCCTCGTCCATACCACATAACTACACTTATATTTAAACCTTCTGGCCAAAGATTAGGGACTCATGCCCCTGGGTCTTACCCCGGCTATAGATAAAAAAATACACTCCAAACCATTATGGCCCATTAATCAAAAATCACGGGAGACTTGCACATGGTCCCTCACACCTATCTAGATCACACAGTATGTACCTCTCCCGGTCGGGATTTTCTTCATTCTTGATGTACATGCACGGATTATATCTGTAAGCTAGGCATGCATTATCTGACTGACCCATGAGTTTCCCTGGCATATCCGACAACCACGTGGGACAGTGACTACCAACATTTCGACATATTTCCCTGCTTGCCAGCACTATGTTTCCAACCGCCCCTACGGGAAACTCAAATATTCTCCTAACCTTGTTCCCATATTTGCTAGGACATTCTACATTAAAAATATAACCCTCACGATAAGCTAACCATTAAGAAAGAAATATGAGTCGTCCGGGAATTTAGCTCCCTTAAATTTTACTTCAACATTATAAAATCAATAAAATTTCCATATAGGACATGCATTAACTTACAACATTTTGATATTTACAAAAGAACGCTAATCCTATCCCCGGGTTATGTCATGCTTAGAAATTAAATTTGGACATCACTCATCTGTTTGGTGGCCGTTGTTTCTTCCGCCACGGGAGACCCATGGTGAAGTTCTTAGTACTCCATGACCACTCGGTAGGTGGCGGGCGTGCAGTCCTTCATCCCTGGTCCATACAAGTCCGACATCATGGGGAACTCGTCACAGCTGAAATCTTACAGTAATCCAAGTGGGTAACACTTTTACACTCGTCACACGTCCTCTATTTCAGAGTTTACACCCGCGTTCACAGTAAGAATCGGGTGGCTCACGAGATTCGAGCCCCTGATTCAAAGTAACACGTTGGGTGATACCAAATTATGAATTTGACTGACTCATTAAAGCCGGCACTGTCTCAGCCGAATTCCAATACTTGTTTGCAAATTATGCTCGCGGGTTTTTACTAGTTTGACACGCAGCACAGGAACAATACCTAGGCTCGTTTGGCCTCCCGTTCACTTCACAAAGCGTGCTGGACACAATGGCGCTTTCAATACACGGTCAAGGGTTTCTGACTTAAACTGGGGCACCGCGGGATATAGTGTCCTCCTCACCGACCCGTAAAAGAACAACTGTCTCTACAATGGCCTGCCCGGCTTATATTATCTTACCCGCCGGAAGCTCGGGGGCGTCAACGTTCACGGTTCATTAAGAACAAGAGCTCCTTTCGTACCAAGAATTGACGATATTTGAATAGTGCATCTTGTAGCCCTCTGTCTCCTCTTTCATTTGAGCCTGGCGTGCTGGACCGACGATCAGCAGTTTTTATGTAATTTGCTTCCCGCCTTTGATTAATTCATAGCGTCCTCTGGGGGGTGGAGCTATCTCCTAAGCGCAATTCTTGGCGTGGGTGACGCCGCTGTATCCACATGTGTTAGCGATATGTTACATCTTGACAGCTGGTGACCTCATTTCTTCCCCTGCATAAGTTATTACATATTTTTAGTCTGGAGAACGCAGAAAATTCCGCTCTATTCAATGGTGTGTCTCGCATAATTTTCCTATGTCTGGATTAAAATATCATTCTATTGTTTACGCGCCAAAATCCGACGTTGGCACCCGTGACACGTGCATAAAAAACCGGAAGTTCCTTATGTTCGTTTGGAACTCGGGGAGGCTAGGCTCCACCTCGGGGCGTATCTGACTATTCCAGCATCGCGTCCCCTTCTATCTCTCTCTGCACGTTGAGAGCGTATTTCCGCGAGGGCTTGGCTGTTGCTTTGTCTTTCCATTGTTCGCAGGCGCTCTTTTCGCGGGTTCCGTTCTGGCCGGACGCCGCTCGATCCCCTTCGCCCATACTGCTACCAATGACGCGACCTTTAGGAGTAATTTTAATGGAGTATAGAGGCCCATATCATTCCCATGGAGCTGTACAGGACACTGTACGGTTTCAGTATATTTACAATATTTAATTCTGTCAGTTGTCTTCGTCTGAAATATCACTATCCTCCGATGAATCGGTGCTGCTGTCATTCATGTTGATTATGACTGACTCGAAATAAGGGACATTTTCAGACAGTCCATCTTTCTCCCAGTAGTGATCTTCAGTTTTCTTAGAGTGGTTAAGAAATTGTTTCCAGAGTTCAGGGGTTACGGTACATAAAGCTTTTTGTCATAAAACGTTAATTGCTACCATACTTCTACCATTTTCTATGTGTTAGCCATATTTGCTTTTGCTGTTTGCCCTATTACGTAAGCCCAAATGAGTTCGATTGCAGTGGTCCACTGATAACCAAATAAGCTGTACATCTGGTCGGAGTCGTTTAGTTAGTTGTTCCGGCTTCTTTACCTGTGTCTGAAAATAAGGGCTGGCAAGGACAATCAGCTCTGATTTAGTTTGTTATAATCGTCCACTCCAGGTGGTTGTAAAATATTCTTTGATGTTATCCAAGGTTTCAGCCATGACATATTCGGGTTTTTAGTTGAAGGATCGACCATCGTATGATATAGAGCTTGACCTATGACGACAGCCCGCCTTTGAGGCAATAAACTCAAGACTTTAGTAAGCCATTCTTCAAAATGAGTCGAGTTCATCTCATTATGGCAATCACCACTCCCTTTCTTGCCAACAAAACAAAGTTCTACACCGTCAAGAAATCCTTCCTCACTTCCGATGTGTAAAATTATGATGCGTTTCCCAGCCTCAGACGGTGTTTTGAACCCTCGACACGATCCATAAACTTGCTGAATGTACACTCTGTATTGATTACAGTTGTCAAAGTTGTTTTCTAAAGCTTCAACCACGTTTTCTTGCCACTCGTATTTCATCGTATGATTCTGTCCGCACCAGGTCTCGTCTGTAAAGAAGATGTAGTTCTGTGCTCTTAACTCTCTAATTCGTCTAAGGTCGGGATGCAGCAGTTGTCACAGATTCCATTACCACTGATTTTCTGTTTAGTGTTTCGGATCGGAATCCCAAGCTTGTAACTACTTTCAAGAGCGTACAAATTGACTTATCAGGAAAACCCGCCTTATTTTCTAACAGTTTAATGTGGATGCTTTTAATTGTGGGGAATACCTTATTCATGTAAAAATCGTGTGTATTTCTTCGTATTGTGCCCAAAGTAAAATAATAGGGTTAAGTTTTCGGACGCCCTGGCTTCACACACTGCTTCTCCTTGACCTGGATGACGTATTTCTATTATTTTCCTTTGAAGCGGCTCCTACTCTCTTCAATGACGACAGCAATAATCCAAGACAATCTGCCACTTTCTGGTACACAAGGAATCTCTTTTCCCCTACGTTTCCCCCTCTCTTTGAAAGAAACACTGAAAACAATTGCAAGTTCACTCTGTGATACGGCGGTCTCAGAGGCATCTTGAAGTGACGTGGCCAACATGCAGACTGAAAATACAAGGTCACGGGCATTCCGCTTGACAACTGCTCGGGGCGAGTGTACATGTGCAGAGTTCGCATGAGAAAATCATGGTTTGTCTCAAACATTCCCTCATATGTACGCCTACAGATTACAAGAACTTTCTGCGTATGGACAACTACAGTTTTTCCGAATTGTTGGAGTTGATTCAGGCAAACACTGAGAATCAAGAGACTCACATGTGTGATACCATCAGTGCTGAAGAAGGGTTAATTGTAATATTCCGATTTCTGGCGACAGGCGGAAGTTATGAAGAAATGAAATTCAGCTATTAGGAAACAAGGACTCGCCTGGTACATTTCAATAAATTCTTTCCAGAACTACTTATTCTCCTCAAAAGTCATATTGTTATTCGAGGTAATTAACTTCACAAGTTAACTCACTCAGAAATACTTGAAAACTAGATGAAGCTACAGACGAAAGCGCCCTCGGCCGGTCGGGTAGTTGGCCATGCACATCGTGACGGGATGGAGGACCTGTCGGGTTCACCAGTTTATCTGTTGAACCACCAACACGGACTCAACCAAGAACCAACCCCCATACACATTCGAGACGGTCAGTGCGACCAAAATCACGGACCGGTTGCCGAACCCGCACGAATGTGAATGGGCCCCTTCCTAAATATAATTATCTCCAACTCCGCATTCTCTCAAACCTTTCGACACTACTCTGCGATAAGTTGACATCATAGCGTGAACTCGAAATAACACACAGGAAAGACTGTCAATTAGGTGCCAAGAGCTTGGCGAGTCATAGGAATGCAGGAAGCTTTCAAAAGACACGTCAGTGTTTCTATCAACACACGTCTTATGAGCGCTTGTGTGACAAACGCTTTCGAGCGCTCAGCGCCAGGCGAGTCATAATTCAGTTATATATTTTCTGTTCATTCATAGGTGCAGTTAACATTTTGCTCATTGTTGACATTTTGTACTTTGCGTGTAAATGTGAATTTTTCATCACATACAACGTTTCTGCATTGGCAAAGTTTCTTTCAATAGTGAAGATGAGTCCACCGACCAAGTGTGGATGTGCTTTAAAAAATTGACAATTAAGTGTCACAATGTAAACAATATTCTAAACACGTGTCAAATTAAGCGGAAATACAATAAACGTGTTCAAGCACTTATCTAATCATCACCCAGCTTTGGCCAGATTGTGCAAAGGAAAAAGGTTGACGTATTTCCAACAAAGTCAAAAGAAGGTTGGTTATCTTCATCATTCACCATCCACTCCAAAGAGTAACCCTTCTGACAATCATGAAAGTAACGCTTATAGTGACGATGATCTTCAACTAAAGAAATCATTCGCGACAAGGGCTCCAACATGCTGCAATAGAAAGTCATTGTAAAGATAGTCGGCCATTTGCTGTTATTGAGGGAAAGGGGTTCCATCAACTGATCAAACGTTAGGCACCTTCCTTTAAATACCGTGTTCTTCTTACGTTAAAAACAAATTAAATTTGAAATACAAACTTCTCCCAAACAATTTCAAGGTGAGGATCGCAGCGGCCTCTAATTTGTGCCTAACTTGTGATTTGTGGACGGAAACCATGGCCGAGAGAAGTTTCCTTGGTGTTACTGTGCATTTCTTAGAGGGATTTTCTCCACTGATATTTCAATAAAACCCATGTAGTCTCCACATTCTGCTGAGAATATCAACAGTTCGGTCAAATTGAGCAGGTATCCATAATTGTATCTCCATTATCTTTGATCCTAGTTTCAAAAACATACATTTCCAAGATCCTGCTGCAAGTGCCGAAGCCATGGCGAAAATTAGAGCTGCTGTCAATGAAGATAATTTTTCTTCTGCAGGCTAACGTTCAAGCGAATTAGAAGAAGATATAACAGATACCACTGGTTACGAAAGGACGAAGAACCGAAGTATTGCACGGGACAAAGTAATGAGTGTTGTGACAGATAACGGTTCTAATATGGTAACAGCTGTGAAGAAGTCGTTCGGAAATCGTCGGCTTTCGATGTTTTCTTTTTTTACTCATACCCTAAATTTGGTTACAGCAGCAGCAACATCCACGACGTGCATTAGTGAGCCGATATCCAAAGTGGGAGACATTGTGAAATTCGTAAAGCACAGTGTAAGGCTCTGAGCTGTTTAGAAGCGTTCAAATCGCCAACAACATTACCGAAAAAACTTCCAAAGTTGTTTGTGGGATGTAAAAACAATAATATTATTATTAACATTACCGAAGATGACCTGAAAAAATTAATAATGGACTTTAAAACGAGATGGAATTCTACGTTCTACATGACTGAATCACTTTTGGAATTTCGGAGAACCGTTGCTGAAATCTAAATTGATGATGTTTCGAGTCCAAAAATGCCGTTGTCGTCTTCGAAGATATAAATTTTAAAACAGCTCATTCATCTCCTTAAACCGTTGAGTTTATAACGAGAGAAATTTCAGGGAAGCAAAACGTGAACCTTTTTGGCTATCATCACATATTAATGACTTTTCCAGTAAACTACCGGCTGTCCAATCTGTGAAAGACTCTTTACTAAAATACCTTAAAAAGCAATCCGGTCAAATTGAGCAAGTATCCATCATTGTATCTCCATTATCTTTGATCCTAGTTTCAAAAACATACATTTCCAAGATCCTGCTGTAAGTGCCGAAGCTAGGGTGACCAACTCTAAATTTTCCAATGGAAGACAGGCTCTTAATAAAAGGAGGACTTTTCATTAAAATGTTCAAAAAATGGAGGACAAATGGAATTTTAATATTTGCATACAAAATTTAGTATTACATACCTTGTAACTGTTATGTTGAGAACATGCTGAAGTTGTAGCTGTTTTATGCTGATACTTACCGACTGCACCCCAGTGTTTCAGTTTCTCCTAGAACTTACATTTCCTGTTTTGTGCCTTGCCACTTCTGAGTGATGACATACTGATATTATTCAAATTTCATAATAAAATCACAAACACTCCACTCACTCAGAAGGTCCGAATCCAACTAGCACAAAAAACGAAACTACGTAATACCGCAGCCAGCATTACTTGACTGGTGAATCCCCGCCGAGAATTCCCCGGCCCGACCGAGCACGTTCAGATCACGTCGGGCGGTGTCACCAAATTGGTGACAGGCACTTCAGACAGCTCTTAAGGCCGCTATTAGCCGTGGGCGACTAGTGGCGCAACTAGTTGCTCTGGCGAGTCACGGACCATTGGATCAAATGGAGCCTATTAGCCGCGGGCGACTAGTGGCGCAACTGAGCAGCTAGTTGCCGGCCGTCATCTGAGCCGGCAACTGCTCTGGCGACTTTTAGTTGCTCAACTGCGTGACGGGGCATTGCAGTAAATGTAGCCTATTAGCCGCGGGCGACTAGTGGCGCAACTGAGCGACTAGTTGCCGGCCGTCATCTGAGCCGGCAACTGCTCTGGCGACTTTTAGTTGCTCAACTGCGTGACGCGGCATTGCAGTAAATGTAGCCTATTAGCCGTGGGCGACTAGTGGCGCAACTAGTCGCCGGATGTACCTCTCTGCGCATACGGAAACGTCACTCAAGTTCGTGTTCTCACACCAGCTTGACGTAAAGCGGACGATGGAGCGCAATTGAATCAGCGATCCACCTAACCATTATCTTTCTTCTTTACCTAGTTTGGTCTCGTGCTGTGGCAGAGTGAATATTTTACTTATTGTGATAGTTTATTTATTGAACATGGAGACATCAAATAAACTACAACAGCAAATGAAGGAGATGGCAAAATAATTTGAGCGTCAAATAAATAATGAAGACCATTTTTGACTTAGAATGAAAACCGGTCACTTGGGATTCCAGAACTGAAGCTTAGGCCTACACTGACAAAATAAAAACACTGAATTCTTGGAACAGCATTTTAAAGAACTTTAGGTGGGTGAGTATTATATATATATATTTTTTTTTGCTAGTGGCTTTACGTCGCACCGACGCAGATAGATCTTATGGGGACGAGGGGATAGGAAAGGGTCAAGAGTTGGAAGGAAGCGGCCGTGGCCTTTATTAAGGTACGCTCCTAACGCACAGCCAACTCGCCCGGTGTGTGAGTATTATAAAACGTTTACTACTCTTATATGGAAATACAGTATGTAATGCCCATATAAATTCTATAATCGTTTACATTTACAAGTACCATTGATCCATTATATGGCTCTATTAGTGAATTACAGCTCAACTGGGAAACACTTGTTTAGTCCTATGTCGTTTCCCGTTATTTCTTCTTTTATGTGGCCAAGCAGTTCGCAAAATGACGACTTTGACATGCGCAGGTAATTGAAAAATTTACTGTCATCCTCATTTAGATCGTCAAACAATGTATAATATAATCCTCTAGTCAGCCAAAAATCAAATATAGGATGTTTTCGCACTTTCCTAACCCTTCGGTTTTTTCCATTTCAATAGAAGAGCAAGAAGAAGACATTCTTTGTAGGACGCCATTCTCTCAACTGACTATTCCCCAGTATGAACCGAGCAAGTATTCACAAGTTACGCCACTGATCGCCCTGTACTTGAATCCACTGACAACTAGTTGCGCCACTAGTCGCCCACGGCTAATAGCGGCCTTTAACTTAAGATATGATTTATTATTAAGTGGGAAAATGACGTAGTCTGATAGGAGTATGCAGAATATGGACTGAGATAGAGGAAGTGCAACAAAAATAGCTTTGCAGAGAAAACAATAAAATGAACGACTAAGAATACAATATACAAAAAGCCGGACACAGCAAATAATAAATGCCGGACGGTCGGTCACCCTAGACGAAGCCATGGCGAAAATTAGAGCTGCTGTCAATGAAGATAATTTTTCTTCTGCAGGCTAACGTTCAAGTGAATTAGAAGAAGATATAACAGATACCAGTGGTTACGGCTTCTGGAATGTTCACTGTACGAAAAACAGAAACATCGCAGTTGTTGAGTGATGAACTGTCAGTTTACATGTCTAACCCTGTATGTTCCTGGAACAGCCAAAACCAAACAACAAAAAAAACCACGGCACTTAACGCCCTTGAAAGGGCCTTGGCCTGCCCAGCGACCGCTGCTCAGCCCGAAGGCCTGCAGATTACGAGGGGTTGTGTGGTCAGCACGACGCATCCTCTGGGCTTTCGAGACCGGGGCCGCCATATCACCGTCAGATAGCTCCTCAATTCTAATCACGTAGGCTGAGTAGACCTCGAACCAGCCCTCAGGTCGAGAAAAAAATCCCTGACCTGGCTGGGAATCCAACCTGGGGCCTCCGCGCGAGAGACAGGCACGCTACCCCTAGACCACGGGGCCGGCTCTTTGAACAGCAATCCTCTGAAAACAATTTTCTCGGACTCTACAAGCAGGCACGTAAGCATCTTGTTCAGATGGCTACGTCAGCACCTACTCTCGAAGACTGGTACAGCGATCAAAATCGTCTCTCCCCAAAACACTTGAACAGGCTAATTTTTCTAAATAGTGTGCCGGACAGTGAATGGTTCTGTTTTGCTTACATTTTGAATATCGGAGGTCTACTAATAACTTATATTTTATTATATGATGAAAACCTAACACCATTATGCTTGATTTTGTATTTTATTATATTTTTATCATGATTTTCAAACTAAATTTTGATCGCTATATCTGATTATCTCCATTATTTTGTATTTCTTGGAAATCCTGTTTGTTTGCTGGTGAAACAACATCTCTCTGGTAGCTCATTTTTAAAAACACATACGGAGGACAATTATTTATAATTTATTAACCATATTTGCATCAAACACTTCAGACATACAACAGCGCGCCGCAATCATTGCTAACTGCCCCACACACAAAAATCACTTCAATAATGCTATACGACAACAAATACAATAGGAACAATTGCACAAATAAACACATAAGAAAGTCTCTGTCCTAACAAGGGTCATGTCTCCTGCAGCTTTCATTTAAAGCAGAGACAGCAAATAAAGCAGGGTGTCAGCTTAGAGAAGAAAACAAAACTAAAGTCGAGGGTCGCATTGTGCTGTGCTGTTTCACACTCCCGCACCCCTGCCGACATCCGGCTGCCCAGTGGGGTTCCAACACTGTGATCCCAGATTTAACGTAATTATACAGTAAATTAAAATCCTTGTATTTTTGGAAAAAGTATTATGTGATATTAAGAGATGTACGGAATATTCTCAATCGTTCTCGTACATATTACCATTCTGGAAGTTACAGTGTGTTTCACAATTATGGATTACAATTTATATATACAGGTAAGAATAAATTATAATATTAATTCACAGGTATTTACATTAACGGAACTGATATCAATGTCTACGTACATGGGCGCCCGCAGGATCTTTTCCAAGGGGGGGGGGGCACATTAACAATTTTCTTGAATATAAATACCAATATAACGTCAGCAACATTAAATTGTTTACAGAAATTTGCGAATATAACATATGCTAAATGACTGTCGGTAAGTTCAGTTTATGAAATAACCTGGTATGATATTAAACAATTGAACATCAACTTTTTAAAATTCCAGGGAGGGGGCAAGCGCCCCCCCTTGCCCCCTTGCGGGCGCCCATGTCTACGTACAACACATGTTTCATGACATAACCTCACACACAATACGATAAATAATATTCATAATAATACTAATACTTTCATGACATAACCTCACACGCAACGCGATCTTATCATAATAATACTACAAATACTAACTGGATGTAACACTTCACAGCCTACATACAGGTAATAATAATAATAATAATAATAATAATAATAATAATAATAATATAATAATAATAATAATAATAATAATAATAATAATAATTCGAGCTCGATACTTGTATTAGTTACCCATGGGTGAGAGAACATTGTTTTCAAGTTATACCTGTTATCTGACTTGCGTCAGTCCTCAATGAAAAAAAGTTCTGCGATAGGTTCCTTCAGTGTTGTCCAGCTGTCTTTGATATTTTCGGAAAATACGTTATCTGGCCCTCCTGCTTTTCTGGCACTACTCTCGCGGATTTCTTCTAATTCGTCTGTTGTGGAGGATTCAGTTCGTATTTTATCCCAGTCGCCATCTTCAGTTAAGTCTCGGGTTTCTTTTTCTTGTAACGGTTTGGTGAAATGATCCTCCCAGGTTTCTAGTGGAATCTGCTTGTCTATTTTGGCTGTCTCTGCTTCAGGATTGAGAAAGGTTCCTCTTCTGCTTTTTTATTATATTTTATTCTGAGATTGTCTTGAATTTTTTCTTTGCTTCTTTAATCATTGCTTTATAATTGTTTCTTCTTTTGGAGTATTCTGCAAGTGTTCCCTGTGTTTGGCATTCCTTGGCTTTATGAAGGACATCTAACGTTATTTTTGTTTTGTCTTTCTTTCTTTCTTTCTTTCTTTCTTTCTTTCTTTCTTTCTTTCTTTCTTTCTTTCTTTGACAATTCGTGGTACTGACGTTTCCTTGATTATGTCTTCTATGTATTGAAGGGATCCGTTTAAGTTACCACGGTGTATATCGTTGAGAATTATTGGCACTCTTACAGAATAAGCTTCCAATTTATATCTGTCCAGTTTTCGCGATGGTGGTTCCTTGATATTCTACTGGTTCTACTGGTAGATGTTTCCTCATTACTATTTCTTTTAGTACCGGTACCGATGGATTCACTTCTTTTCGACCTGTCTTATTACTGAATGTAAGACCAATAGTGCTGCTTCCGCTTGAGCTTATGTACTTCTTCTCATTTTCCTTGTTAACTCATGAGAATCCATCTATCTTTAGGTAGTTTACTACATCTACGCTTTTTTGTTTGCAACATCTATCCGACAGTTTATATCACCAGCAATCATAAGATGATCTGCCTCTTCTACTTTAGAGATCCCTGTCGTCTGTTCGTGTATAATTAGACGCACACCATGGTTAAGAATGATGTTGTAATCATTAGCATATTCTCTGTCTTATATTGCGAATATTTTAACGTGTTGTACAAACAGTCTTCAAGTCAATTAATGCTATGAACTCTTTCGGAATGAGTGGCGTTGTTCTGAATGATCACTTTAGGGCCCTTTCACACGATCCACTGCTTTCCACGCCACTCCATTCCACTCCACCAGAGGTGTAGAGAAAGGCCTGTAGCATTCACACGAGACACTTCATGTGGCGCAACCTCCGTTCACTCTGTCAACAGCAGGCTACTGTCAACCGACCTGAAGTGTCTTCCACCCTGGGCGACCGGAAGCTCACTAAATCAGATTAGCTCATTCAGACGGTCAACGTATCACCTACAGGTTCGAAGATTTCGTTTCAAAATGTCGGTTCCATTCATAGATACTGAAAAGTCAATAATAGAAATACAAAATCGTCCTTGTCTGTGGGATTAACGAACGGCAGACTATTCAAATAAAATAAAAGGCTTCAAATGTGGAATGAAGTTTCCCATGAAGTGATTCCAAATTTTGCCGAACTGGACAACTCCAAAGAGAGAGAAGTTCATGACTACAGTAATAGGCTATATGTGTTATGTGTTGTTGTTTGAGCCATCAGTCCATAGACTGGTTTGATGCAGCTCTCCATGCCACCCTATCCTGTGCTAATCTTTTCATTTCTACGTAACTATTGCATCCTACATCTGCTCTAACCTGCCTGTCATATTCATACCTTGGTCTACCTCTACCGTTCTTACCACCTACACTTCCTTCAAAAACCAACTGAACAAGTACTGGGTGTCTTAAGATGTGTCCTATCATTCTATCTCTTCTTCTCGTCAAATTTAGCCAAATCGATCTCCTCTCACCAATTCGATTCAGTATCTCTTCATTCGTGATTCGATCTATCCATCTCACCTTCAGCATTCTTCTGTAACACCACATTTCAAAAGCTTCTATTCTCTTTCTTTCTGAGCTAGTTATCGTCCATGTTTCACTTCCATACAATGCCACGCTCCACACGAAAGTCTTCAAAAACATCTTTCTAATTCCGATATCAATGTTTGAAGTGAGCAAATTTATTTTCTTAAGAAAGCTCTTCCTTGCTTGTGCTAGTCTGCATTTTATGTCCTCCTTACTTCTGCCATCGTTAGTTATTTTACTACCCAAGTAACAATATTCATCTACTTCCTTTAAGACTTCGTTTCCTAATCTAATAATTCCTACATCACCTGCCTTTGTTCGACTGCACTTCATTACTTTTGTTTTGGACTTATTTATTTTCATCTTGTACTCCTCACCCAAGACTTCATCCATACCATTCAGCAACTTTTCGAGATCTTCTGCAGTCTCAGAAAAAATAAAAATATCATCGGCAAATCTCAAGGTTTTGATTTCCTCTCCTTGGACTGTGATTCCCTTTCCAAATTTCTCTTTGATTTCCTTTACTGCCTCTTCTATGTAAACTTTGAAAAGGAGAGGGGACAAACTGCAGCCTTGTCTCACTCCTTTCTGGATTGCTGCTTCTTTTTCAAAGCCCTCGATTCTTATCACTGCAGACTGATTTTTATACAGATTGTAGATAATTCTTCGTTCTCGGTATCTGATCCCTATCATCTTCAGAATCATAAATAGCTTGGTCCAATCAACATTATCAAATGCCTTTTCTAGATCTACAAATGCCATGTACGTGAGCTTGTCCTTCTTGATTCGATCCTCTAAGATCAGACGTAAAGTCAGGATTGCTTCACGTGTTCCTACATTTCTTCTGAAGCCAAACTGATCTTCTCCCAACTCAGCTTCAACTTGTTTTTTCATTCTTCTGTAAATAATACGTGTTAAAATTTTGCAGGCATGAGATACTAAACTAATGGTGCGGTAGTTTTCACACCTGTCAGCACCGGCTTTCTTGGGAATAGGTATAACAACATTCTGCCGAAAATCGGATGGGACTTCTCCTGTCTCATGCATCTTGCACACTAAATGAAATAACCTTGCCATGCTGGTTTCTCCTAAGGCAGTCAGTAATTCAGAGGGAATATCATCAATTCCAGGTGCCTTGTTCCTATTTAGGTCACTCAGAGCTCTGTCAAATTCTGACCTCAAAATTGGGTCTCCCATTTCATCAGCATCAACAGCCTCTGCATGTTCCAGAACGAAATTATCTACATCTTTACCTTGATACAATTGTTGGATATGCTCCTGCCATCTTTCTGCCTTGTCTTCTTTTCCCTAGAAGTGGCTTTCCATCTGAGCTTTTAATATTCATGCACCTAGATTTCCTTTCCTCAAAGGTTTCCTTGATTTTCCTGTATACAGCATCTACCTTTCCCAGGACCATACAGCCTTCGACATCCTGGCACTTCTCCTTCAGCCATTCTTCCTTAGCTACCTTGCACTTTCTATCCACTTGATTCTTTAATCGCCTGTATTCTTTTCTGCCCTCTTCATTTCTAACATTCTTGTATTTTCGTCGTTCATCAATCAGGTCTAGTATCTCCTGAGTCATCCACTGATTCTTAGTTGATCTTTTCTTCCTTCCTAACATTTCTTCAGCAGCCCTACTGACTTCATTTTTCATGACTCTCCACTCTTCCTCTATAGTGTTTCCTTCAGCCTTTTCATTTAGTCCTTGTGCAACATCTTCCTTGAAACAATCCCTCACACTCTTTTCTTTCAACTTGTCTAGATCCCATATTTTTGCATTCTTTCCTTTATTCAATTCCTTCAACTTCAGATGGCATTTCATGACCAACAAGTTGTGGTCAGAGTCCACATCTGCTCCTGGGAAAGTTTTGCAATCCAACACCTGGTTACTGAATCTCTGCCTAATCATAATGAAGTCTATTTGATACCTTCCAGTGTCTCCAGGTCTCGTCCACGTATACAGCCGTCGTTTGTGGTGTTTGAACCAAGTATTGGCAAGGACTAAATTATGATCAGTGCAGAACTCAACCAGCCGACTTCCTCTTTCGTTCCTTTGTCCCAATCCAAATTCTCCTACTGTACTATAGAGCGTTCCAACCTTAAATTGCAGTACAGCAGTAATGGGATAATTCCGTCTCTTTCCTTCTCCCGTGTTTTGCGGCTAGCGCTGTCCTACTCTAATGCAGCGGGTTTGCCAAATATCCGTAAATCAGAATGTTATCGTTTAAAATGGGTGAATATCGTGTTGTGTACAGAATTTCAAGGCGCATTTGATGCCGTTAACAAAAAAAATGTAAAAAAATAATTTAGTGTGAAAATGGCAATATAATGGAAAGTTTCGCCAAATGCAAAATCTTCATTGCATAGAACTTATCATGTCATAACTCCTATTTTATATTCATAATTTTCCTAATTTTTTCACTGCTGGTAAAGAAACATTTCAGCTCGATGTAGATAAGTTTATTTTTACATTTAAAAAATAACAAAATGCAGTTATATGCGTTTATTTTCAGTCATGTTCCGGGAATTTTATGTGCAGGCACGAAAAAGTCAGTCGCTGGCCAGCGCCTTTCCTATTGAATTTACATGGGGGGTCAAAGCGAGGCAAATGGTCTTCAGATATGGAAGTTATTTTTAAAACAATCCCGAAGTTCTTATCTTGCTTAGTTCTTAATTTGTGATAGGAAGAATATATCCTTGAATTTTGGTTTCGCGCGTGACTCGGCTGGCTGGCTGTCTGGCTGGCTGGCTGAAGTACGGCAATGATCTCCCAAATATGCGCTTTTAACATTTCCAGACAGTCGCATGCAGTGCAGTGCTCAGTTCGTCAGTAGTATGTATAATAGTGATTAAATACATATCAGTGACATATATACATTTCTTGAGGGCAAGTGTATTTCGTTTGTGTGGTTCGTGAGTTCGTGCTCGTGCGTGGGGATCTAATTTCTAAGAAAAAGTGCAGAAGGATCATGGCGTGGTTAAAGCAAAGCAAACGGTCTTCGGATATGGAAGTTATTTTTAAATCATACCTCAAGTCTTTATCTCGTTATCTCTTAATTTATGACAGGGAGAACGTCTCGTTTGTTTACGTTTCACGAGTGACTCGGCTGGCTGAGCTTTTAAATATACAGATAGCCGTGTGCAGTGGTGTTCATTTTATCAGTATTATAAGATTGATTATATAAAGATCAGTGATATATATAATATTTAATGGCATGTGGCCTCCGAGGAGGCCGAGTGCAGGTCTTTCGAGTTGACGCCACATAGGCGACCTGCGCGTCTATAAGAATGTGGCCTTACCTGTGATGAATTCTAATGCTGAAGACGGCACACACACCCAGCCCCCGAGCCATTGGAATTAACCAATGAAGGTTAAAATCCCCGACCCGGGCGAAAATCGAACCCGGGGCCCTCTGGACCAAAGGCCAGCACGCTAACCATTTAGCCATGGAGCCGGACAAGATCAGTAATAAATGTATAGTTCTTAAGGACAAGTGGATTGTGTTTGTTGTGTTTGTGTAGTCTGTGTAGTTGTCAGTTTGTGCTCTTGCGGGGGTTATTAGTTCGAAGAAAAAGTGCAGAAGGATGTACAATGGATCGTCAAATTAAAAAGAAAGCAATATTATAATGAGTGTCCTGGATTATTTTTTAAAGACTATGACTATGAGCAGGGCAGTCAGTGAAACAGCTAAAGCTACAGGTTGTTCCGAAAGAACAATCTATGCTATAAGGAAGGAAAACACACACATGGTCCTTTGCGAACTACCGCAAAAAAAGCAAAAAAAGAGAAGGACGGCAGAAAAATGCAAGGAAAATGCGGGTAATGAACATGGTTTTGTTCATAATGCTGAACTAACATTTTTATGCCATAAAAACATAAGACAATTGGGCAAATTACGTGAACGAAGTAAAGAAAAATGAAAGAGATTTGTGGAAAGCAGACGAATTACAGGACGATGTCGACGATGAAAATTTTTTAATACGACTTTCTCCATCGTCCGTATCATCCTCAAGTTCATCTCCCGAAGCCGGTTCATCCAACGCGGGAACATCAGGCCTTGCAGAAAGGATAGAAGGTGTACGTCCAATGTCTGAGAGCAACGCCAGTGATTAAGGTACGTTGTATTTATTTTACCACCCTACAAATATTAATTTATGAATGAATGAAGTTAAAATTAAAAAATTACAAACGAAAAATGTGGAACTGTGACGCCCTGTTTGAGTCACACTCGAGCGTGATCTTCACGAGTCGATTTCGCAACAGCGCGCTCCATCTACGCTGTACTGCAATTTAAGGTTGGAACGCTCTATACCTTCTGTTCCTTGGCCTACCACTGCATCCCAGTCTCCCATCACAATTAGGTTCTCATCACCTTTTACATATTGTATTAAATCTTCTATCTCCTCATATATTCTTTCAATTTCTTCATCATCCGCTGAACTAGTAGGCATATAGACCTGCACTATTGTGGTGGGCATTGGTATGGTATCTATCTTGACGACAATAATTCTTTCACTATGCTGGTCGTAGTAGCTTACCTGCTGCCCTATTTTCTTATTAATTATTAAACCAACTCCTGCATTTCCCCTGTTTGATTTCGTGTTGATAATTCGATAGTCGCCTGACCAAAAATCATGTTCTTCCTGCCAACGTACTTCACTTATACCAACTACATCTAACTTTAGCCTATCCATCTCCCTTTTCAGATTCTCTAACCTACCACAACGATTCAAACTTATAACATTCCACGCTCCGACTCGCAGAATGTCAGTATCCATCTTCCTGATGATCGCCCCCTCTCGTGTAGTCCCCACCCGGAGATCCGAATGGGGGACTAGTTTACCTCCGGAATATTTTACCCGAGAGGAAGCCATCATCAGTACATCATTCATACAGAGAGAGCTGCATGTCCTCGGGAGGTAGTTACGGCTGTAGTATCCCGTTGCTTTCAGCCGTGTGGCAGTATCAACACAGCTAAGCTATGTTGAGTATTATTACAAGGCTGTATCAGTCAATCATCTAGACTGCCGCCCTTGCAACTACCGAAAGGCTGCTACCCCCTTTCGATGAACCATTCGTTAGTCTGGTCTCTCAACAGATACCCATCCGATATGGTTGCACCTGCGGCTCGGCTATCTGCATCATTGGACACGCAAGCCTCCCCACCGCGGCAAGGTCACATGGTTCGCAGAATGTTAACTATTTATTCAATATTACAATAACATGGGTCTTTGAAAAATAATTAATCAAGTTTTTTTAGCAGTCTTCATTTCAAAAGAACTGCTTCCAATTATTCGTAAATTACATTATAACATTTTTTATTCGGACTGAGCACGACAGCTGCAGTCGCTTATGTGCGGCCAGTATCCAGTATTCGGGAGATAGTGGGTTCGAGCCCAACTGTCGGCAGCCCTGAAGACAGTTTTCCGTGGTTTCCCATTTTCACACCAGGCAAATGCTGGGGCTGTACCTTAATTAAGGCCACGGCCGCTTCCTTCCCACTCCTAGCATCTCCCTGTCCCATCGTCACCATAGGACCTATCTGTGTCGGTGCGACGTACAGCAACTTGTAAAAAAACAATCTTATTCCTGAGAATTACCAGTGTTTTATTTGTAGAAGTTTGGTGTAGGTAGCAAGGCCATACTGGTAGCTCACTAAATGAGTTGTTCAAACGGTCAACATTGTATGCGTCACAAGTTCGAAGTTTTTGTTTCAAAATATCGGCGGAATACATTTTCTCATGTTGGTGTCCTGACGCTGTAAACTTGCTTCAAGGATTGACAACAATTCAAACAAATTCCCACTCACACGAAAGTAATTAAGGAACATTTTTTGATCACTGGTACGTTCATCTAGAAGAACGATGAGCCCCTCGTTCTAGGTGATATGATTTCAATGGATGGACCCAATGAACCTTAGTACTCTTCTTTCACCTCAACCTTCTTTTCGTAAGAATAAAAATCCCAAGTATAACGTGCGCGTCCATGGACCAGATTCAAACCGAGACGCAAAATATGTGGTGGGGACGAGAAGTGGCCGGGTTAATTCCTGGGGGCAAAGGCGGCCGGGCGTAGAGCTAACCACTCTACCCCATCAAGTGCCGAGGTTACGGCTAGTGGAAGCCTTTACCTTCCACCCCTCCAAGGGCCTTTATGGCCTGTACGGAGATGACTTTGCTTTTTAATATGAAATATAAAAGTCACTGAAGTGACTTAGATCATAGCGGGAAATCGTCATCATGATCATCTTCTTTTATGGAACATTTAGGTACATTCACGGCAGAAGGTTCTAAAGCACTGGTACTTGAGCTTACTGGTTGATTATACAACTCTGCTTTAGTCATCCTTCTGAACATGTTCTACGACGGTTTGAAATCTTTACACGCACCACTGACTGGCCAGCAAAGCATCCATTCACCGTAGAAGTAATTAGCCTATTCCTGTTTTTGACTTTAATGAGATTACTGAATATTCCTTCACAATCAGCTTTCAAGGGAGGGCGTGACAAAACAGAGAAAGCGGAGAACTCTCATTCCCAAACGTGGTTTTAACCCCTGCAACTTAGCCCAAAATTAATTTACTTTTGAGCAGGCTGTAAAGGCCGGTCTCCATTGATTAACATTTAACACCAACATGTTAAATTTAGCATGTTACAATTGACATGTATATTGTGATTGTGTCTTCCAATTGACTTTGCATGTTAACTCAGAATGTTGAGGTTGACACTTTTAACATGTTGGCGTGGTTTCCGCTCCAAGTGGAGAACATGTCAAGTCAATTCGTTCGTAAGATGTCGGCACAGCTTTGGCAACTTCCTTGCTGTTTCCATGTCAACAGATAGCCAAACGACGCAAACGAAGTGCTTCTCGTGAAGTAGGATTATAGTTACAACACTCCGCAACACTCATCCTCTTTGTTATAAGCTACAAATACAGTACCGTTACCGGTACGCGCACGTGTGTCGTTCTCTCTGCATTATACTAAAATTCATAGTCAGAAATGGAATGGAGCACGGAGATTACTCTGGACTTAATGATATAATAGAAAGGCCTTGTTTGTGGGATGTCTCATCAAAGGAATACAGAGATAAAGCCGACAGTTTCCAGGAACTCTAAATTATCTATAATTATTCCCGCGAGTGCATCGAAAAAATAAACCTAGCATCCCTCCGCTCCCAGTACAGTCGAGAATTGCAAAAAATTCAGAAAAGTCGGGGGGCGGAAGAGGATGAAGTTTTTACTTCAAAGTGGTTTGCTTTTGAAGGAATGAGCAGGATGAGGGGAGGAAATGTGCTTAATAAATCTGCATTTCTAAATCATAACAAGAAGCAACAGTGGCAATAACAAAGGCCAAATCCTCTTCATCTAAGTCCATTGTCCTTGTTTGAAAATACTAGACACCACCTAAATGTATTACCACAAATTGATATGATGAACTAACTATATACAGAGTGGCGCACGAATAGTTGACACATTTAATTTTAGAATAACAATTTTATTTTTCACAGAACACTAATGAAATTTTAGGCACAGGCATTTTGGACCCTACAAATACATTTCACTATATCACATGTTTAATGTGACCTCCACTGCGGCGGACAATCTCTTCGAGACGAGTACGCGTGTTTCTGATGACTTCGCGGCACAGGTCTCATGAATTTCAGTGCAGAGCTGCCCAATCCGAACACGCATTTCCATGCGGCTTTGAGGTTTTGAAGCGAAGAGGTTTTCTTTCAAATAACCCCATAAAAAGAAATCACAAGGATTAAAATATGGGCTTTAGGAAGGCCAGAAGAATCAGCCATTATCGTTCTACTGTGAGTAACGATGAGACATTACACGACCACCAAATACTCCCCTCAAAAACTCAAGAACATCGTTAGCTGTGTGAGGTGTTGCACCATCTTGCACCAACCACTGCGTATGAATAGGTACAGCGAGTATTTGAGGCATGAATTCATTCCCCGGCATGTCCTTCTATCGCTGTGCAATAACTGTCTGACTAAAGAAAAATGGTCCAATTAACCCATGTCTTGACAGACCTACATAGACTAACTTTTTCCCCATACGTGGTTTTTTCGTGAATAATGTCTGGTTTTTCTGTGGCCCAAAACCGCACACTTTGTTTATTAATTTCCTCGTTGAGATGAAAATAGGCTTCATCAGAGAACCAAGTGTTAAACAGTACTTCATCTTTATCTTGAGCCGATCAGGCGTACTGCAATCTCTTTTGTCTGTGAAGATCTGTTAGCTTCTGTAGAACAGTCATTTTGTACGGGTACATTTGAAGGTTACCGTGCAACATTATTTGAACTGAACGGCGCGATATTCCACTTTCTGTTGAAGCTCCCCGTGTTCACTTGTGTGGGCTGCGCTGCATAGCGACCCTCAGCGCAGCGATGTTTTCAGGAGACCGAACTCCTGGTGCACGTGGTCGCTTTTCTTCCTTCACACTGCCTTGCTCTTCAAAGTTTCTGTATAAGCGAAGGACGTTATTCCTTGCTCGTATCCACCTAGTCTGAAATGGAGCTCGAAATTTCCTTTGTGTCGCCGTAACACTTCTTGATTCGCAATAAAAGAGAACTATTTTAGCGCGCTGCTGAACGGAGAGTCGGCAGTGGTCGGCCATGGCAGAAAGCTCACTGGAATGCAGGCATTTGAAGACAATGCAGCAGTGTCACCATTAGGATGTCCGACTCGTTGGCTGAACGGTCAGCGTACTGGCCTTCGGTTCAGAGGGTCCCGGGTTCGATTCCCGGCCGGGTCGGGGATTTTAACCTTAATTGGTTAACTCCAATGGCACGGGGGCTGGGTGTATGTGTTGTCTTCATCATCATTTCATCCTCATCACGACGCGCATGTCGCCTACGGGAGTCAAATAGAAAGACCTGCACCTGGCGAGCCGAACCCGTCCTGGGATATCCCGGCACTAAAAAGCCATACGACATTTCATTTACCTCTAGAATTATTTCCATGAAACAGGAAAGGTGTGCGCGAAATTTTAACAACATAGTACGTAAGTTGCATTTTATATTTGCTTTTCAAATGTGTCAACTGTTCGTGCGTCATTTTGTATAAACAAAGAAAGTTAAGTTAAACATGTTTATTAAGTGTGGACACAATGTTAAATGAAACAATATTTAACATTTAACATGTTGATGGTGTCACCAGTTAACATTTAACACTTTTAACATTTAATTAATCAGTAGAGACCGGCCTTAATATCTTCATTAACGTTGACAAATCCTATGATCCACTGATTACAGTACAGGCGCGAAACCGTGAAGTCACTCAGAAAAGGAAGAGACCATTTTTGGTAAATTCCTTTTGGGAGTCTCTTTATTCGAAAAGACACTCCCTGTCTTTCCAACTTGTTATATATGATAGAACATACCTTGCACGAATAAAAGAAGGAACAAAAATCTACGAATTTTGAGAAGAAAAAAGATACGTAATGTTGTTGTTGAGTCATCAGTCCATAGACTGGTTTGATGCAGCCCTCCATGCCACCCTATCATGTGCTAACCTTTTCATTTCTACGTAACTACTGAATCCTACATCTGCTCTAATCTGCTTGTCATATTCATACCTTGGTCTACCCCTACCGTTCTTACCACCTACACTTCCTTCAAAAACCAACTGAACAAGTCCTGGGTGTCTTAAGATGTGTCCTATCATTCTATCTCTTCTTCTCGCCAAATTTAGCCAAATCGATCTCCTCTCGCCAATTCGATTCAGTCTCTCTTCATTTGTGATTCGATCTATCCATCTCACCTTCAGCATTCTTCTGTAACACCGCGTTTCAAAAGCTTCTATTTTCTTTCTTTCTGAGCTAGTTATCGTCCATGTTTCACTTCCATACAATGCCACGCTCCACACGAAAGTCTTCTAAAACATCTTTCTAACACCTATATCAATGTTTGAAGTGAGCAAATTTCTTTTCTTAAGAAAGCTCTTCCTTGCTTGTGCTAGTCTGCATCTTATGTCCTCCTTACTTCTGCCATCGTTAGTTATTTTACTACCCAAGTAACAATATTCATCTACTTCCTTTAAGACTTCATTTCCTAATTTAATATTTCCTGCATCACCTGCCTTCGTTCGACTGCACTTCATTACTTTTGTTTTGGACTTATTTATTTTCATCTTGTACTCCTTACCCAAGACTTCGTCCATACCATTCAGCAGCTTCTCGAGATCTTATGCAGTCTCAGATAAAATAACAATATCATCGGCAAATCTCAAGGTTTTGATTTCCTCTCCTTGGACTGTGATTACCTTTCCAAATTCCTCTTTAATTTCCTTTACTGCCTGTTCTATGTAAACACTGAAAAGGAGAGGGGACAAACTACAGCCTTGCCTCACTCCTTTCTGGATTGCTGCTTCTTTTTCAAAGCCCTCGATTCTTATCACTGCAGACTGATTTTTATACAGATTGTAGATAATTCTTCGTTCTCGGTATCTGATCCCTATCATCTTCAGAATCTTAAATAGCTTGGTCCAATCAACATTATCGAATGCCTTTTCTAGATCAACGAATGCCATGTACGTGGGCTTGTCCTTCTTGATTCGATCCTCTAAGATCAGACGTAAAGCATGGATTGCTTCACGTGTTCCTACATTTCTTCTGAAGCCAAATTGATCTTCTCCCAACTCAGCTTCAATTTGTTTTTTCATTCTTCTGTAAATAATACGTGTTAAAATTTTGCAGGCATGAGATACTAAACTAATAGTGCGGTAGTTTTCACACCTGTCAGCACCGGCTTTCTTGGGAATAAGTATAACAACATTCTGCCGAAAATCGGTTGGGACTTTTCCTGTCCCATACATACGAGGTGTGTTCAAAAAAAGACCGAACTGTGGCTAGAAAAACTTTATTATGTAGCTTACATCATTTCACAGACTGATCCCTTCAAAATAGTCCCCTGCACTTCCAACAGCGTGTTGCCAACGTTTCTTGCACTTTCTTTGATGGCGCGAAGTTGGCTCGTCGCATTCTCCTTGATCTCGTCAATGTCTTGGAAACGATGTCCTTTCAAGGTGGTTTTCAATTTGGGGAATAAGAAAAAGTCTGCTGGAGCCAAGTCGGGAGAATAGGGCGGATGGGGCACAACGGGAATTTGGTGTTTTGCGGACCGAGAGAGAGGCATGTGCTGGCGCATTGTCATGGTGCAACATCCAGGATTTGTTTTCCCACAGTTCAGGCCTCTTCCTGCGCACAGCATCTCTCAAATGCGTTAAAACATTCTGGTACAGTTCTTTGTTCACTGTCTGGCCTCGGGGTACAAACTCGTGATGGACAATGCCTTTCCAATCAAAAAACACAATCAGCATCACCTTGATGTTTGAACGACTCATTCGTGCTTTTTTCGGTCGTCTGTTGATGTGGAAGGTCGCCCAGGCCTAGGGTCTTCAACATTTCAAATGTTTCTACAAACGTTTTCACAACTTTGAAGCAGAACTTCACGCACACGCGTTGTTCCTCAAGCTGTTTCATTATAGAATTCGACGAACATGTGACACACGCAATCACTTCAGAGGCTCTAACTCAATTGATAATGCAGGCAATGGAATGCGGAAAGCAGCGGTCTGTTGTCAGAAGTTGCCGCTAGGCGCCGCCACACTCACAACTCGCTCAATGTTGCGGTTTGCGCGTAATTTACAAAGTTCGGTCTTTTTTTGAACACACCTCGTATTACACACCAAATGGAATAACCTTGCCATGCCGGTTTCTCCTAAGGCAGTCAGTAATTCAGAGGGAATGTCATCAATTCCAGGTGCCTTGTTCCTATTTAGGTCGCTCACAGCTCTGTCAAACTCTGACCTCAAAATAGGGTCTCCCATTTCATCAGCATCAACAGCCTTTTCTTGTTCCAGAACCAAATTATCTACATCTTTACCTTTATACAACTGTTGGATATGTTCCTGCCATCTTTCTGCTTTGTCTTCTTTCCCTAGAAGTGGCTTTCCATCTGAGCTCTTAATATGCATACACCTATATTTCCTTTCTCCAAAGGTTCCCTTGATTTTCCTGTATGCAGCATCTACATTTCCTAGGACCATACAACCTTCGACATCCTTGCACTTCTCCTTCAGCCAGTCTTCCTTTGCTACCTTGCACTTTCTATTCACTTCATTCTTTAATCGCCTGTATTGTTTTCTGCCCTCTTCACTTCTAGCATTCTTGTATTTTCGTCGTTCATCAATCAGGTCTAGTATCTCCTAAGTTATCCACTGATTCTTAGTTGATCTTTTCTTCCTTCCTAACATTTCTTCAGCAGCCCTGCTGACATTTCTCATGACTATCCACTCTTCCTCTATTGTGTTTCCTTCAGCCTTTTCATTTAGTCCTTTTGCAACATGTTCCTTGAAACAATTCCCCACACTCTTTTCTTTCAACTGTCTGGATCCCATCTTTTTGCATTCTTTCCTTTCTTCAATTTCTTCAGCTTCAGATGGAATTTCATAACCAACAAACTGTGGTCAGAGTCCACGTCTGTTCCTGGGAAAGTTTTGCAATCCAACACCTGGTTTCTGAATCTCTGCCTAATCATAATGAAGTTTACTTGATACCTTCCAGTGTCTCCAGGTCTCGTCCACGTATAAAGCCGTCGTTTGTGGTGTTTGAACCAAGTATTGGCAAGGACTAAATTATGATCAGTGCAGAATTCAACCAGCCGACTTCCTCTTTCGTTCCTTTGTCCCAATCCAAATTCTCCTACTGTACTACCTTCTCTTCCTTGGCCTACCACTGCATTCCAGTCTCCCATCACAATTAGATTCTCGTCACCTTTTACATATTGTATTAAATCTTCTATCTCCTCATATATTCTTTCGATTTCTTCATCATCCGCTGAACTAGTAGGCATATAGACCTGCACGACTGTGGTGGGCATTGGTTTGGTGTCTTGACGACAATAATTCTTTCACTATGCTGGTCGTAGTAGCTTACCCGCTGCCCTATTTTCTTATTCATTATTAAACCAACTCCTGCATTTCCCCTTACTGATTTTGTATTGATAATTCGGTAGTCACCTGACCAAAAATCCTGTTCTTCCTGCCAACGTACTTCACTTATGCCAACTACATCTAACTTTAGTCTATCCATCTGCCTTTTCAGATTCTCTAATCTTCCACAACGATTCAAACTTCTAACATTCCACGCTCCGACTCGCAGAATGTCAGTATCCATCTTCCTGATGATCGCCCCCTCTCGTGTAGTCCCATCCCAGAGATCCGAATGGGGGACTAGTTTACCTCCGGAATATTTTACACGGGAGGGAGCCATCATCAGTACATCACTCATACAGAGAGAGCTGCATGTCCTCGGGAGCTAGTTACGGCTGTAGTTTCCCGTTGCTTTCAGCCGTGTAGCAGTGTCAACATAGCTAAGCCATGTTCAGTATTACTACAAGCCCATATCAGTCAATCTTCTGGACTGCCGCTCTTGCAACTTCCGAAAGGCTGCTACCCCCCTTTCGATGAACCATTACTTAGTTTGGTCTCTCAACAGATACCCATCCAATATGGTTGCACCTGTGGCTCGGCTATCTGCTTCATTGGGACACGCAAGCCTCCCCACCGCGGCAAGGTCACAGGGTTCGCAGGGGAGGACGATACGTTATAGGATCGTACAAAAGGCGTACGATCCGCGGGTTGGATCATACGTTAGCACACAGCATCAAATTATCGTACATGTACGATCCAGGTCGTACGGTTGGCAACGCTTCCCGACATCCGCCTTAGTGCAGGAGAATAGAAAACCGTTCTCATGACTGCGGACGGTGGGAACCACCCTCTCTCCGTCTTCCGAATTCAGAGGCGTAAAGCCACGGCAGAGCCGCGACCACCCGTCCTCTGCCTGGTTGGTCGGACGGAGTGCAGAGCCTGCCGGACCGCGGACAAGCCGTGACCGGTTGTGGGCCGAAGCTTACTCCGCAACCTCTGGATCCTGTCACATTGACCCTGCCGAAGGTTATCGACGCTAGCGCTGAATATGAATTCAGGAATTCTTCGCGTCATCACTTCTACAGAATGCACTTCCGCTGCAGCTGCTTATCTTGTTGACTCACCTTATCCCACGCGTATCGCCTACCTCATGTCAGCAGATTCCTCTTATCTTTGCTCATGCAGGCGCGCTGCTCAGAATTCTGTTTGCCGTTAGTACTGGGACGACCGAGCCAGTGGCCACACCGTTTGGGTCACTTAGCTATCAGCTTGCATTCGGGAGATTGTGTGCCACTTGCTGGAATTGTCATGAAAAATGACACCGAACAAACAATGCCGTTGAAGGATATAATTCTATGTTCAATCGTCTCATCCCATCATCTCCACTTCAACAAGTTGGTATCTTGTTTGAAAAAAGAAACTGAAACATCTAATTTTCAAATAGCCACGATGAAGATGAGTCTCGAAGGTTCTCCAAGATAAGAAAGACATATTTCATTTTACAGGAAAGAATCAAAAGGTCTATGGCTAAATATGACGAAACTGGAGATATGTTCTGACGAAAAATGTCTAAATATATCCATAGTAAAAGTTTTAGGCCCGCCTCTGTTCTGTAGTGGTTAGTGTGATTAGCTGCCATCCTCGAAGAACCCGGTTCGATTCTCGGCTCTGCCACAAAATTTGAAAAGAGGTACGAGGGTTTGGAACGATGTCCACTCAGCATCGGGCGGTCAACTGAATAGAGGAGGTTCGATTCCCACCTCAGCCATCCTCGAAGTGGTTTTCCGTGTTTTCCCTCTTCTCGTCCAGGCAAGTGCCGGGATGGTACCTAACTTCCAATCTTCCCATCGCCTCCACGAAGCCCCTGTTCAGTAGGTGAGGCCGCCTGGGCGAGGTACTGGTCCTCCTCCCCAGTTTTAACCTCCCGACCCAAAGTCTCACGCTCCAGAATACTGCCCTTGAGGCGGTAGAAGTGGGATCCCTCGCTCAGTGCGAGGGAAAAACCAACCCTGGAGGGTAAACAGATAAAGAAAGAAAGAAAGAAAGTTTGTAAATAATCAAGATTGTACATATATGACAAAACGATAGCTGCATTTGAAAAAGTGGGACTAAACCTCACTTCACACGACTGACCCTTATATTGCGCGGCTGTACGGCAGGCACACCTCAAGGTGCAGGTACCAAGTTTAGCAGGGGCACGCAGATTCCGCCCGGCTAATGCTATTTATGAACCTTTTCCGAACTTTTTAAATTACTTTGTGTGTATTATAATGCGGGTATTTTAAAACACTACCTTCATTGGAAATTCGGATATACTGAGACTCGTCGTCCAGGTAGCAAACTGGCTCGTCAAACCGTCCTCTCGAACAGTGGCGGTTCGTGCATGAAGGGCTTTCGGGCCCCGCACCATCTCGCCGCTTTTTCAGAAACATTTAATGTTATTTCACTCTGTAATTGATTACGTAAGGAGATGGACAGATGTAGCGAAGTCGAACTTATGTGGTGTGATATTCAGTTATACAATGTTATCATTATTATGTCGTCTGACTCGTTGGCTGAACGGTCAGCGTACTGGCCTTCGGTTCAGAGGGTCCCGGGTTCGATTCCCGGCCGGGTCGGGGATTTTAACCTTAATTGGTTAATTCCAATGCCACGGGGCTGGGTGTATGTGTTGTCTTCATCATCATTTCATCCTCATCACGACGCGCAAGTCGCCTACGGGAGTCAAATAGAAAGACCTCCACCTGGCGAGCCGAACCCGTCCTGGGATATACCGGCACTAAAAGCCATACGACATTTCATTTCATTATTATGTAGGCTGTAAACATTTTGCTTTTCTGTTTTCAAGAAAATGGCAAAGGCTTTCAGCCCGTGCTGTCCAGCAAGCACGATGTTTTCTCTTTAGTCGTGAGGCGCTCGGACTGTGGCGGCAGAGCACTGAGTACGTCCACAGACTTACTGCAAGTTTTGCGAGGTGCGGGAGGAGCCTGGAAGGACGATATGGGCTCTTCAGGGGAAGACACAGATAGGCCTTATGGCGACAATGGGATAGGAAAGGCCTAGGAGTTGGAAGGAAGCGGCTGTGGCCTTAAATGAGGTACAACCCCAGCATTCGCTTGGTGTGAAAATGGTAAATCACCGGGCGAGTTGGCCGTGCGCGTAGAGGCGCGCGGCTGTGAGCTTGTACCTTAATTAAGGCCATGGCCGCTTCCTTCCAACTCCTAGGCCTTTCCTATCCTATCGTCGCCATAAGACCTATCTGTGTCGGTGCGACGTAAAGCCCCTAGCAAAAAAATGGTAAAGCACGGAAAACCATCTTCAGGGCTGCCGACAGTGGGATTCGAACCCACTATCTCCCGGACGCAAGCTGACAGCCACGCGCCTCTAACCGCACGGCCAACTCGCCCGATTTCAGGGGAAGGAAGAGTTCAGGCGAGTGTAAATTCTTGTTAGAGATTAATTCCAAAACATTTTACAAAACAATGAATACCGTTATACAGACTATTTAAACAATTTAGTTCTATAAAGAAGTTAAAATAAAGATTAAAAATGTAACCATAAGGTGACGGCACAATTTGTAGGGTGATCAAAGTGTTAAACGAGTCTTCATCCTTTGAAATTTGAGCAAGGAGAGAGAAATTGGGGAGTGCACTGTTTATTGGTTTTCATGAGTGTTGTTATTATCACTTGTGATTGTGAACAGTTAAACAGTGCGGTGCCATAGTAGTCGGAATTGCTTTAGCTGTTAGCCTGTTAATGTGTGTGTATAAATTCCATTGGAGTGTAGTTAATTCATTCATTAATAATTAATGTTGTAGTGCAAGCAGATTTCTATTCAGCCAGTGTCATCGGCTTTTTGTTATTATTATTATTATTATTATTATTATTATTATTATTATTATTATTATTATTATGCTAGTTGCTTTACGTCGCACCGACACAGATAGGTCTTATGGCGACGATGGGACAGGAAATGGCTAGGAGTGGGAAGGAAGCGGCTGTGGCCTTAATAAAGGTACAGCCCCAGCATTTGCCTGGCGTGAGAATGGGGAAACCACGGAAAACCATTTTCAGGGCTGCCGACAGTGGGGTTCGAACCTACTATCTCCCGAATACTGGATACTGGCTGCACTTAAGCGACTGCAGCTATCGAGCTCGGTATTATTATTATTATCATTATTATTATTATTAATCTAAAAGTCACGTGGTTCTGGTTAGTGAAACCTGGACCGATTGGGGAGGGGGAAGAGATGGTGGCACAGCCCTGCCAGAGTGAAATGTCACGAACCGCCACTGTTCTGGAATTAGGATATTTTAAAATTCGGATATTTTGAAACGACACGCATCCCTAGTTGGGATAGTTTTATTCAGAGCGCGGAAATCGCCGCTTTCCCCTGCAAATCGCACATTGGTTTCAGTATAACCCTTTCCTCTTTATCTTCTCCTTTATTGTCGTCAGTTCTTCGATAATACGATTCCTCTTTTCCATGATGTGATGAGAATTGACTTCAAGCATTTCTTTTATATTGTCAGCCTGAGAAACTTCGCGCACAACTTTATTAACCCTTAAATGCGCAATGTATTATTTATTTATTTATTTATTTATTTATTTATTTATTTATTTATTTATTTATTTATTTATTTATTTATTTATTTATTTCAGCTGTGATTGTTTTTCATTCCAGAAGTAATTCATTATCATAAAAATATTTTTAAAATGATTTTTGAAAATAAATATTTTTTTATTTATTTGGATCAGTGAAAATGTTAAGAGCTTTGAATGTTTTACGCACCGGTATATGCAAAGTTGTACGATTACTGTAACTACTACCGAGCTCGATAACTACAGTCGCTTAAGTGCGGCCAGTATCCAGTATTCGGTAGATAGTGGGTTCGAACCCCACTGTCGGCAGTCCTGAAGATGGTTTTCTGTGTTTTCCCATTTTCACACCGGGCAAATGCTGGGACTGTACCTTAATTAAGCCCTCCCATTCCTAGCCCCTTCCTGTCCCATCCTCGCCATAAGACCTATCTGTGTCGGTGCGACGTAAAGCAACTTGTAGAAAAAAAAAAAAGAAAAAAAACTGTAAATACTGGCACACATTCAATCTTAGGAATGTCCTAGCTTACGAATTCTCTGAAGTAAACAACATTCAATTTGTTTTACCTTAACTGTTCAAAGTTTACACTTCACCCCAGCTGACTGACAAGAAAAATTATAAAATAAAAGATTGTGCGAGATAGAAGTAAACGCAAACTTGTAAAATCGTAAAGCAGATGTCACAAGCAAGTAAAATCTCCTTTATTCGAACCCCACTGTCGGCAGCCCTGAAGATGGTTTTCCGTGGTTTCCCCATTTTCACGCCAGGCAAATGCTGGGGCTGTACCTTAATTAAGGCCATGGCCGCTTCCTTCCCTCTCCTAGGCCTTTCCCATCCCATCACCTACTATATCTGTGTCGGTGCGACGTAAAACAAATTATAAAAGAAAGAGAAAGGTCTCCGTTGCAACGCTGTGCATTTAAGGGTTAATGTTCTCCATATTGTTCCAAGTCAGTGGACCTGGGTTCATCTCGACGCCTCCAGTGACCGACAGAATAGCCACTATGGGTGCCACCATCAACAAACCTGTAATACATAATTTGTTGCCCTATTCCGTGTTGGTGATCTTGACTCAGCTGTGCCATTGCCCTGTCGCTTTCCTGTTAATTCTTTCCCTGCACTTCCGGAACACTGTCACAGCACGCACTCGCTAGCTTAGCTCAGCAAAGACTGTAGGCTAGGAACAAACTCCATGGGCGGGGCTTTACGTATAAATTGCCTTTGGTGATGAGGTTGCGTGAAGATAATGGAGGAGGACAGGTTACCTTGGAGAATAATGGACTCAGTCATAGAGAGTCATAGAGAGTAAGAGAAATATATATATTTTTAAAATGCTATTTGTTCGGGGCGTCGACCCATGTGGGTCCTTTGCCCCTAGAGAAATATCTTAGTGATAAAGTAGTTAATACTTGTAGAAAGTTAGCTAATTTTGTGTGTGTGATACGTGTATTACTCGAAGCAAACGTTTCCTCCCTTGAAGCAAAAAAAAATACTCTGTAATTCGAATTTTGTGCAACATTAACTATGCAATACGGCATTTGTGGTTTGTGAGGAGCAGTGAACAAGTAAAGAAAGGGTTACAGTGATGCTGGGAACCGAAGAACTAAAACTTCTAATGATCGGAAAATCCGCGAAGCCTCGCTATTTCTCGCGTGTGAATTTATTACCGGTCACGTACAAAGCAACCCCTTAAGTCGCGGATGACAAGCTCTATTCACGAATCCCAGCTGCGTGATAGTGACGAGAAGTTTTAACATGAAGGGAGGAAAGGTTAACAGTAACAAACAGAAGAGACTAACGGAACTTTTTCCAAAGGTGTTACCCGAGGTATGCTTCTTGTTTCACCACTGTATGTACTGTATCCTGTCTTCTAAAAAGTTACTATAATAAGGGTTATAATGAAAGTGATGCCGTAAACTTGAGTTTGTTTGTATATTTATAAATACTGTTAAAAATAATGTGCTCACTATAAGCCCGATTCAATTATATGCGATTTATGCCCGAAAACGGAATTCTCTATATCTCTAAATTTCGATAAGTCGAAATAAAATGTAGCCTCCGAGGTGATTCGAAATATGGAGGTTTCACTGTATGCTATAGTTTATACCGTTGTCTACTAAATAAGTTAAAAGACCTCTGCATGCGCGGTCTCTTCATGTACTAAATTGGCAGGTTAGCAACAGTGCAAATAGCGCCGCAGATGTCAGGCTATCCCTCCATTCCTCAGCACGATTCCAATTAGCATTATGAGAATAACTTGCATATAAAAGCACATTACAAGGATAGAACATTGCATTTTGACCAGAAAAGGAATATTTCTATGAATAAATGTATTACACAGTAATTTAAGCAGAGCTCATACGAGTCAGATCGTATAATTACCACCGGGAAGTAGGGCAAGACTAACAAGATGACCCTGAGAGGTGTCTGTACCCTTTTTCCTTCATGTATACATCTACCTTTCTATTGTCACCATCTTAAATTTCATTTCTCTTACTGTCTAGCCAACCCCTCTGCCTCGGGTAGTACACCCTGTGTGAGGGGAACGGTAGAATAACAGCCACTGTAACCCCTGCCAGTCCTAAGAGGCGACTGAAAGGTATTCGAGGCTTAGGGCGTCTTTAATTTTCACGCCCTTCGTGGCCCTTGTCTTTCATTGAACGATACCTTCATTTTTCTAAGTGTCGGATCCGTTCCATTTTTCTCTCTGATTAGTGTTATATAGAGGATGGTTGCCTAGTTGTACTTCCTCTTAAAACATTCACCACCACCACCACCACCACCACCACCACCACCACTCTCTTCGCTCTACATGTACGTCGTCTGAAACATTTGTATTGGCCTGCGAGAATGCATTTTCGTAGCTTCGTTTCTTGGGTAGCTTACGCGCTTGTCATACAAATACGATGGATACCCTGAAAGAAGCGTTGGTACTGAATTTGCAAGAAGGCGTCTGGTTTTAGCAGAAATACTAAAGCACGTGCTTTTAAAATGTTCACCACGTACTATAGATTCGAGAAAAGTTGCCACATGCTATTTTTTTCTCGTCACACCGACCTGACATAGTTTTGACGCATTTTTCTCGTAATTCTGCATTTGCAGGGAACTCGTGGATAGAAATTCCGCTACCTTTCTACTATGCTTCTACTTCGCAGATGATGTTATTCTGTACAGAGTAATAAATAAGTTACAAGATTGTGAGCAGCTGCAAAATGACCTCGATAATGTTGTGAGATGGACAGTAGGCAATGGTATGATGATAAATGGGGATAAAAGTCAAGTTGTGAGTTTCACAAATAGGAAAAGACCTCTCACTTTTAATTACTGCGTTGATGGGGTGAAAGTTCCCTTTGGGGTGCATTGTAAATACCTAGGTATAAATATAAGGAAAGATCTTCATTGGGGTAATCACATAAATATGATTGTAAATAAAAGGTACAGATCTCTGCACATGGTTATGAGAGTATTTAGGGGTTGTAGTAAGGATGTAAAGGAGAGAGCATATTTGTCTCTGCTGAGACCTCAACTTGAGTATGGTTCCAGTGTATGGGACCCTTACCAGGATTACTTGATTCAGGAACTGGAAAAAATCCAAAGAAAAGCAGCTCGATTTGTTCTGGGCGATTTCCGACAAAAGAGTAGCGTTACAAAAATGTTGCAAAGTTTGGGCTGGGAAGACTTGGCAGAAAGGAGACGAGCTGCTCGACTAAGTGGTATGTTCCGAGCTGTCAGTGGAGAGATGGCGTGGGAGGACATCAGTAGACGAATAAGTTTGAGTGGTGTCTTTAAAAGTAGGAAAGATCACAATATGAAGATAAAGTTGGAATTCAAGAGGACAAATTGGGGCAAATATTCGTTTATAGGAAGGGGAGTTAGGGATTGGAATAACTTACCAAGAGAGATGTTCAATAAATTTCGAATTTCTTTGCAATCATTTAAGAAAAGGCTAGGAAAACAACAGATAGGGAATCTGCCACCTGGGCGACTGCCCTAAATGCAGATCAGTAGTGATTGATTGATTGATTGATTGATTGATTGATTGATTGGTTGATTGATTGGTTGATTGATTGATTGATTGATTGATTGATTGATTGATTGATTGATTGATTGATTGATTGATTGATTGATTGATTGATTGATTGATTGATGCTAGTTTTGCAGAATAGTACACAGCACGGGTGGCCCAGATTGGTTGCGCAGTAGATGTTAGTTTTCCCTCGTCCTGCTCGTGACGTCATCACAGGAGCACCGTGACTGTGTACCATACAACTGCACGTGTATCTCATTTCGTTGTTTATATATGTCTGTCTTATAAAGAAAGGATTTCCACGTAATGACTATACGTAATTTCTTTCCGTATATTGCTGTTGGTTTATATAGTGGCCTACTGTATTTTGCGTAGTGTGTGTGTCGTAGTTCGTTTCTGTGAGATTTCTGTTAAGTTGCTGTGTTTCGTGCAGTAGGGTGCACTTATTTTCTTTTCGTTAGTTGCGTGAACAGTGTAATAGTAGCTGGAGTGAAATTTGTGTGTTCATTGTACAGTATCATTGCGATAGAAAACTGTGCCGTTAATGATTCACCGACCGAACTTGATAGCTGCAGTCGCTTAACTGCGGCCAGTATACAGTATTCGGGAGATAGTGGGTTCGAACCCCACTGTCGGCAGCCCTGAAGATGGTTTTCCGTGGTTTCCAATTTTCATACCAGGCAAATGCTGGAGCTGTACCTTAATTAAGGCCACGGACGCTTCCTTTCCATTCCTAGGCCTTTCCTGTCCCATCGTCGCCATAAGACCTATCTGTGTTGGTGCGACGTAAAGCAGATAGCAAAAAAAAAAAAAAAAAAAAAGAAATATATTCACCGCAATCTACAGCGACACCTGATTGTTCAGCAGAGGGATTTCAGTACCTCGCCGGCTACATCGCCGACCGTGAAAGAAAATATGACAGGTCAATGGGAAGTCCCACTGGGGAAATGCTTTCCATTTCTTCTGGTACAGCCTCTGTGGGATGGATATAAATGTTACCTCGGGGAGGTCTACTCGTTCCATCGTTAGAATGGTAAACCAAATAAAGGAATTTGAGTTAATTTTCAGGGACACTCACGGACGTGCTGAACTGTGACGCATACCTAATATTATACGCAAAGTGTATCATATAATTAGCAGTAAATTCCCGCTGTACCACCAGAAATATTAAAAATGTATGTTAGAACGAGAATATTTATAAGCATACGACAAATGAACATTCGGACAAGAACTGAAAAATCCATAGCAGCTCATCGGCGAAAGGCACGACAGTGGATTTCATCTTCAAAAGCAACCACTTCATGACATCTAATCTCACAGGTAGGACTGTGTTCTAATGAAGTGTTTTTCCTGTTCTTTCTTATTGTTCAATTTTTAAAAAGTGACTATCTATGCGGAGCCTCCGTGGCTCAGACGGCAGCGCGTCGGCTTCTCACCACTGGATACCATGGTTGAAATCCCGGTCACTCCATGTGAGATTTGTGCTGGTTAAAGCGGAGGCGGGACAGGTTTTTCTCCGGGTACTCCGGTTTTCCCTGTCATCTTTCATTCCAGAAACACTCTCCATTATCTTTTCATAGCATTTATCAGTCATTAATAAATCACTTTGGGAGTGGCGACCCCATTGTAATAATAGCCTATGTATGGTTCATTCATTACATCCCTGACCCGGTCAAAGACTGGAAAACAGGTTGTAGGTTTTCCAGGACTATCTATGCATGGTTTCGAATATGAACTTACTTCTGCTGCTGTTATAATATGTGTTAAGCTTTAAACTCGATACCTGCGGAAGTGAGTCAGTATATCGTATGTTAACATTCGGTAGTTCCATCACGGAATTTCTGCTGTAAAGATTTAATATGACAAAGATTTCATATCTGTAAATATATATGTTTACAGATTTGAAAGCGCGTATCCTTCCTCAAACTAAATAGAGGAACTTGGAAATGTTAATAAATTTCAAGCGTTGGTCAGTGTGCCGTCGCGTTACATTTACGCCTTATTCGTAATGGAAATAATGAAAAGTTACTATGCTGTACTCTTTTTCAATCTTATAACAGCAGTAATCTTTATGTCTGGTCTGCAATTAGTTCTGAGAAACTGTAATGTTTGCTGATATGAGATTCCTACTGATTTGCGCGCTCTGGGCTCGGCTGCTTTGCTCCTACTGTGACGTCATTTCGTTAACCAATAGCAGCTCGGCTCGCGTTGGGCCCAACCTTTAGTAGTATTTAAGAACCTTGAGTACACAGCAATAAACAATTTTTCATCACGCGCAATAAACATCCTGTAATTAGAATTCTTACTATAAATACCTCTCGGCACTAAATACAGAACCTAGTATATTTATAACAGTGCACCAAAAATTATCTGTAAATAACGTTTAAATAGGCACTATATACATCCTATAAGCTGAATACACAAATCAACACCTTATAGGCCTATAATTATTGTTAAGGTGTACCTCACGTGAATCCCCACTAACTTGACTTTCTGCTTCACAATATCCATATACGTCTGTGTTAAACAGTGGAGGGCTAACACGAAGTCTAGCGGCGAGTCTGGAACTAGAACGTATTTCGCGCTATGTACGCTGGCGTGCGGAGGCCTTATTTCTAATCACGTAGGCAACGTTTATACAGTGTGATCGGAAACAATGTGAACCGGACCTGTGGGCGTAAAGGGTGGGTCATACCGATAAATAAATAATTTGAAAAAATAATTCGATATCTCTCGGCGTTGTCATCTTATCGGCTGCTGAAGTTAGCGAATCAGATCGCTTCACGGGCAAATTCAAGCGGGCTTTGGAGGGCCTGTGTTGCTCGATTTGAACGTGACCTAAGACCTGCTTGACCGTCAAACACTAACACACCGTGGGTTTCAGTCAGAGTCACTGTAGTGTACTTGCTGTGGCGCGATCCTGTAAGCTCGAAGCTCCGTGTTCACACCCCTCCACTGGCGAAAGCTTTCTTCTTCGATTGGTGCTCTCAAGCTGTGTCTGAAGGCACGTGCAGATTTTGCAACACAGTCGCGGAAAGCCCATTTGAATTCACCCACGAAGTGATCTGATTGGCTAACTTCAGCAACTCATCAAATGACGAATTATTTATCGGCATAACTAATGCTCTTACGGGCATATATCCGGTTCCGACGACACTGTATGTGTTAAACTTATTTTTGCTGGACAGAAAGGCTTTAAAGTTGTTGATTTATTGTTCTTAGGAGTATGGGATTGAGAATAAATTCGTGTATTAGAAGCATGTTAATTTTTGTTTAAAATTGTCGTTACGTAGCGGTGGTGATTGTTGTTTTAAGAGGAAGTACAACTAGGCAACCATCCTCTATATAACACTAATCAGAGGGAAAAATGGAAGGGATCCGAAAAAATGATATCGGCCAAAGTGTGATAGTATATACACTGACTGACAGAGCAAATGCAACACCAAGAAGGAGTGGTCAGAACTTTATGCCAATTGCAGGGTAGACTGACGTCACTGAGGTATGCTCATGATGTGAAATGCGCCGCTGTGCTGCGCACGTAGCGAACGATAAATGGGACACGGCGTTGGCGAATGGCCCACTTCGTACCGTGATTTCTCAGCCGACAGTCATTGTAGAACGTGTTGTCGTGTGCCACAGGACACGTGTATAGCTAAGAATGCCAGGCCGCCGTCAACGGAGGCATTTCCAGCAGACAGACGACTTTACGAGGGGTATGGTGATCGGGCTGAGAAGGGCAGGTTGGTCGCTTCGTCAAATCGCAGCCGATACCCATAGGGATGTGTCCACGGTGCAGCGCCTGTGGCGAAGATGGTTGGCGCAGGGACATGTGGCACGTGCGAGGGGTCCAGGCGCAGCCCGAGTGACGTCAGCACGCGAGGATCGGCGCATCCGCCGCCAAGCGGTGGCAGCCCCGCACGCCACGTCAACCGCCATTCTTCAGCATGTGCAAGACACCCTGGCTGTTCCAATATCGACCAGAACAATTTCCCGTCGATTGGTTGAAGGAGGCCTGCACTCCCGGCGTGCGCTCAGAAGACTACCATTGACTCCACAGCATAGCCGTGCACGCCTGGCATGGTGCCGGGCTAGAGCGACTTGGATGAGGTAATGGCGGAACGTCGTGTTCTCCGATGAGTCACGCTTCTGTTCTGTCAGTGATAGTCACCGCAGACGAGTGTGGCGTCGGCGTGGAGAAAGGTCAAATCCGGCAGTAACTGTGGAGCGCCCTACCGCTAGACAACGCGGCATCATGGTTTCGGGCGCTATTGCGTATGATTCCACGTCACCTCTCGTGCGTATTCAAGGCACGTTAAATGCCCACCGCTACGTGCAGCATGTGCTGCGGCCGGTGGCACTCCCGTACCTTCAGGGGCTGCCCAATGCTCTGTTTCAGCAGGATAATGCCCGCCCACACACTGCTCGCATCTCCCAACAGGCTCTACGAGATGTACAGATGCTTCCGTGGCCAGCGTACTCTCCGGATCTCTCACCAATCGAACACGTGTGGGATCTCATTGGACGCCGTTTGCAAACTCTGCCCCAGCCTCGTACGGACGACCAAGTGTGGCAAATGGTTGACAGAGAATGGAGAACCATCCCTCAGGACACCATCCGCACTCTTATTGACTCTGTACCTCGACGTGTTTCTGCGTGCATCGCCGCTCGCGGTGGTCCTACATCCTACTGAGTCGATGCCGTGCGCATTGTGTAACTTGCATATCGGTTTGAAATAAACATCAATTATTCGTCCGTGCCGTCTCTGTTTTTTTCCCAACTTTCATCCCTTTCGAATCACTCCTTCTTGGTGTTGCATTTGCTCTGTCAGTCAGTGTATATCACACCCCCGAATTATATGTGGAAGTTAGAGATATTATTGTCAGTATTCGATTTATTATTATTATTATTAATATTATTATTATTATCATTATTATTATCAGTATTTCATTTGTATATTTTGCCATTTATATTGGTAAGCTGGAAGATATCCACATATGTAGGTATGAATAATTTGTTTTGCACGAGTGGGAAATCATTGTTTTAATAACTCTGGTAATTTGGTTGAGTCATGTGGATACCCCAGATTTGTTGTGATGTACTTGTGTCGGGATATTCAATGAGTCATGTATATATCCCAGCCTGATGAGATGAGCTTGTTGTTGTATTAGGAAAGTTTTGTGACTCATGGTATACACCCCAGAGTTTGTTATTGTCTTGGGAGGAAGAAGTAGTTCAGGGCTTGGTCTTGACTAGAGATCACTCATGATTGGTGGGCAAGCACCAATCCAGACGTATCATCTGAGAGGAGGGGGATGTTGATGTCTATAAAGGTTGATCATACGGCGGCAACCGAGGTGATTGTAAAGGAACGAGAAGGAAGATAACTACAAGCAGTGACACTGTATAAGAGAACTACAACTGACGCACTGTACGAGAAGGAAGTAGTGCTGATACACGGTACTGGAGTGACACGCCTGCAATGGATTGGACTTCAAACGTTCGTGGAGCGTAGTCTCGTTATGTTCGTGGAAAGTGGCTGATTGTGGAGAGTGCGTGCGCCAGTGGCGGCGCGTGTCTTTCATCACTGGGGGTTCAAAAGAAGAAAAAATTGCCTCCCCCCAACCTCTCCTCTCCCCATCTCCGCCAGCTTTTCTTCCATCGTGGGCCGTAACCTCCTAAACTAAGGTGACATAAGTTCTAGAAATGTGATCAAATACGAGAGGAGCAGAAAATACGGTAGGCCTACATGCCGACTTTTACCACATGCAAAATAAGAAATAACTGCTTCATTGAAGTCCGCAGAGTCTCGAACAAAGTTCCTTTCAATTGACAACATAGCAAGAGCAATAAGTCTATCCTCGGTCATTGTGCTGCGCTAGAAAGTCTTTATTCTCTTCAGGGTAGAGAAACACCTTTCTGCTTCCGATGTCATAGGAATAGTAACAACTATATTTAAAAGTTTTCATTGGTATGGTATTACCTTGCCGCTATTCTTTGCCTCAATGATTTTTGAGTTAAGTTTCTCTCCAAAAGGTAATTATTCCAAAGAAGGCAAATTAATAGGTGTTTAGTAAGTAATGATATATTTGGGACAAGATATCAATTGGAATTTGACAGTTTAATGTGACTTTTGGTAGTAACGATGCTTTTCAACACTAGCGCTAGTTACGTGCACTATTCTCTGCTGCCTAGTCAAATTCCCGTAAGGCCAACAGATGGCAGGCACATACCCCAACCCCAACCCCAACAACACGACTAGCTAGTCTTGAGACAGTGGCCTGTTGCGCATGCGTAAAGAACAGAGATCCGTTTCTGCGATATCCTGGTCTTGCATTAGTGCTGGCTTTCGTCCCCCCGCACCTCGCCACTCCCTTCGCCTATGTACGGACGGAGAGATCGCCTTTGCAAGGGGGTTCATTCCAGACAAGTATCCAGCCACAGACCTTGCGCAGCTCACATGAATTGAAAGCCAGTACGAGTATATTACGGATAGAGGGACTTAGCAAGAGCTTCGAGATTGACAAGGGAGTTATGAAAATTACGTAGTTGAGTACAATTTGATATAAACTGGAGGTTCATTGCTCCATTGCGCTATACCAGAAACCGCCACTGGCGTGCGCATTAAGTATCGTAGCACTTGTGGCAGCCTAGCATTATATGTTGGTGAAAGCTATCTCAGACTTTCCATAATTTATGTTGAGGATCGACAGACGTGTGTATATATCTTTACAACAAGTGTTAAAATATGTGAACACAGTAGTACAAGGTACAGTATCTGTGTGATGTGATAACTGCCGATTATGAGAATCGGTAAGTCGAATTGATATAGAGACAGTGAAGGGTATTTATCTTCATACATGTACATTGTTCATCGGACTATCTACAAATGGTAGCTTAGTTCTCGCTTTCGTTTTCCCACGGTTTTCATTGTCGTTGTTGTTGTAAATATGGAGTCTTCCAGCAATATTTTATGGGTGTATTATATGTATAATGTTGTATGTTGATGAGGTGCTCATGCACGGAATGTGTTCAGAATATAGTTAACTATTTTAGAATCAGTGTTATTGATGAACCTAGGTGCAGTTCCTACCTAATTAGTCGTTTTCAGGAGGTTAGGTAAGGCCTGCAGCAGATGTACCAGTACGCAGCATTATGTACACGCCCTGGGATATACAGTTTATCATGCTCTTATCTAAATTCGAGGGATCCATTCTGGTGAACTCTGGCGCCCATACTACGGACATTTCGGTTATTTATGCTTATTAATTTTATTAAGTTCTTGAGTAATTTTATTTATACATTTTTATTCATGATTTTATTTATTAGTATTCATCAAAAAGTTACAAAAGGAAGACAAGTGCCACGAAGGGCGTGAAAATGAAAGACTCCCTAGCCCTCGAAAACCTAATGGCGTCGGGGTCGGAAAAGAACAAGAGTTGACCAAGAGAGGTCGGATAGGATAGATGAAAGTGAAGAGCGTGGTAAAAGTAAGTGGAAGCAATACCAGGACTCAGCTAAGGGCTCCGTGGTCACCAACCCACGCTCCAAAGTTCAGAACACCTGGGGCCCCTTTTAGTTGCCTCTTACGACAGGCAGGGGATACCGTGGATGTTATTCTACCGCCCCACCCACGGTGGGGTAGTGGGAAGGAATCGACCGTCGCCTTGGTTAAGGTACAGCTTCGTGTAAAATGGGGAGCCATGGAAAACCAACTTCAGGGCTGCCGACAGTGATGTTCGAACCCACTATCTCCCGAATGCAAGCTGATAGCTACGTGATCCAAACCGCGCAGTCACTCACTCGGTAAACATTCTGTCACATGAAATTTGTTTTTTTTTTTTTTTTTTTTTTGTTTGTTAGTTTTTCTTTAAAAAAAATGGACTAAAGAAACTGGAAACAACAGGCGCTATAAAGAGCATAGGTTTTGGAACCTTTGTCGCGTTGCCAAGTTCTTATTTTTTTTCTTTCTTTCCTTCTTTCCTTCTTTCTTAAAACGTTTACCCTCCAGGTTTGGATTTTCCTTCGGACTCGGCGAAGGATCCCACCTCTACCACAAGGGCAGTGTCTTGGAGCGTGAGACTTTGGGTCGGGGATACAACTGGGAAGGAGGACCAGTACCTCGTCCAGGCGTCCTAACCTGCTATGCTGAACAGGGAACTTGTGAGGAGATGGAAACACTCGAAGGGATAGGCAAGGAAGAGGTAAGGAAGCAGTCATGGCCTTAAGTTAGGTACCATCCCGGCACTTGCCTGGAGGAGAAGTGAGAAACCACGGAAAACCACTTCCAGAATTTCTGACGTCGGAATCGACCCCCACCCCACCCCCACCCCACCCTCTACTCACTTGACCTCCCGAGGCTGAGTGGACCCCGTTCCAGCCCTCGTACCACTTTTCAAATTTCGTGACAGAGCCGGGAATCAAACCCTATGGCAGCTAATCACGCTAATCACTACACCACAGAGGCAACTATTTTTTATTAAGTTCCGAAAAATGGTTTCTTGGGTTCGGATCTGAGCCTTGACTCAAGTCCGAAGAAGACGTTAATCGTAGAGATAAGAGTTTCTTTGAAGTTCCAAGTTCTTGCTACCATCCGTAGTGGAAGTCCTTATGGTACTCTGATAATGTTTACATAAAATGTCGGAAGAGTTTGAAGAAAAGAAAGAGTTGTAATTGAAGTTCCTCCAGCATACAAGCTACACGTTTATAGCAGAAGTTGATTTACACTGACAATAATTATAAATTTGCAATTTCATTTCTGCTTCAGTGGAATAGTACTGGCTTCAGGTACAACATTATATATGACCTGATTACAAAGGTCTTATAACTAACAATTCATTTGGAATGCCGCTAGCAAAGCAAACCGTCTGGGTCCTATGTCAACTTCAGATAGTGAAGGTCGAGTCGCATTATGACAAATACAAATGCAGAAATAGATAAGAGAAACTGTGTCTAAGAACAACGGGATTCAATAATTATACTAGTAGTTTCCCGAGGGCTACAAGGGCGATGCATCAAGTTGGTTGGTTCATTAATATCCCCACGGATGTACTTGCAAAGTTTCGAGGTAATGAAATGTACTGTTGTGGTAATTGAATATATCACGTAGGAGAACTATGGTGCGCCTCTATCGTGTAGTGGTTAGTGTGATTAGCTGCCATGCCTGGGAACTCGGGTTCGGCTCTGCCACGAGATTTGAAAACTTGGAAGAGGGGTGAAACGGGGTCCACTCTGCCTCGGGAGGTCAAATGACTAAGGGGGGGAGGAGGTTCGATTCCCGCCTCGGGCATCCTCGGAGTGGTTTTCTGTGGTTTCCCCACTTCTTCTCCAGGCAAATGGCGGGATGGTACCTAACTTAAGACCCACTTCCTTGCCTATCCCTTCCAATCTTCCCATCCCCACACAAGGCCCTTGTGCAGCATAGCAGCTGAGGCCGCCTGGACGAGGTATTTCCAGGTCCTTCCCAGTTGTATCCCCCCGACCGAAAATCTCACGCTCCAGGACAGTGCCCTTGAGGCGGAAGAGGTAGGATCCCCCCTCCCTGAGTCCGACCGGAAAACTAACCTGGTGGTAAACAGATTAAGAAAGAACTCCTGTGGGACAAAATTCCGCCACCTCGGCCATTCCGAAACCCATCATAGTAGTTAGTGGGGCGTAAAGCAACATAATTATAATTTATTAGTTGAACCTACTACCAGTCTGTCATTACCGCGTTAGACAACACCGACGTGGTACTAACATCATCGAAGACCAGAGCAGTGTTGCCAGGTCTACAAATAAATAATCGGTAGATTGTACGTAGAAATTTTAATGAAAATTTCGATAGTTTCTCGAGCACTGAAATGTTATAACTTACAATAGTCATGTGAATTTATTATGACAATGATATACAATTTCACTCACCAGTCCTCTCTTCTCTTCCTCCCCATTCTTCCTGTAGATGTAGTTATTCATCAGGCGTAGGAATTGTGTACCAATTTTGAAGTTGTAGCAGGATGATGCAGATTTTATATTCTACATTTAATAGTAATTAAATAATTTTATTTGCTTTACGTCCCACGAACTACTCTTTTACGGTTTTCGGAGACGCCGAGGTGCCAGAATTTAGTCGCGCAGGAGTTCTTATACGTGCCAGAAAATCTACTGACACGAGGCTGACGTATTTGAGCACCTTCAAATACCACCGGACTGAGCCAGGATCAAACCTGCCAAGTTGGGGTCAGAAGGCCAGCGCCTCAACCGTCTGAGCCACTCAGCCCGGCATTCTACCTGTATATTTATGACAGCTGTTGGCGGAGCTGCAGAGGATCAAACCAGCCTTCGGGCTGAATACCCAACAACAACATGCGGGTCGGAGATTTCCCTTCAATGATGCAGTCAAACGTGAGTTCAATAAGAGGGGAGAGATTACGTAATCCGAGTCTAAAATGAATGGGGGGGGGGCGGAAGTAGGCCTACCTAACGAGTGATGTTATCGGTAAAAGCCACGCAGTGAGACGAGGGAAGAGATTTTCGGTACAAATATATGGAATGAAATGAAAATCCACAGCCTGTTTTCAGTCATTCGACCGGGTCAGGAATGGAATGAATGAAGCCCCCATCTAGCGGTGAGGATAGGAATTGTGCCGTCTACCGAAGCCTGTCGCACTCCTCTGGGGCAATGATTAATCGGCACAAATAGATTATGTACCATTAATCATTATTGTTATACATTTTCCTTAATTTTGGATTAGAAAAAATTTCGCGATATATTTTTGCTTTTTCGGGTTTTCTGGTGTGTTGAAAAAATCGGGAGTTCTCCTGAAATTTGGGCAGACCTGGCTACACTGGACCGAATCAAATCGTGGTTCCTTGGTCTGTGTGCTATGTCGTGTTCCTCAGCTCCGTCTGTAGTTGTATCGGTTCGTCACTTGACCGGCAACGTTTCACAGTTCCAGACATGTCACTGGAGCAGTTGGAGCAGTGAAGCATTATCTCTGGACCGTCATGTCTCTAATCTGCAGTTCCTGCGTGCTAGCTCCAAGATAAGTGTACAAGGTCGGATCAAAACATTTCCGGACTAGCTCTGTAGTGGGTGTCCGGACAGTTCACCACACTGACACTTCCACACACTGCCAAAAATACTGACACTTCGCCACAGCCCTTGGACGCGGCTACCTGATTAATGACTCAGAAATAATCTCCACTGACAGTTCCACACACATCTCCACCCCCATCCCACCCCCAACCCCCGAAAGGCTACTATCCACTTCCGGCACTGCCGGTCACTGCCCCAAAGGGATAATCCCACTGAGCGTAGAATAACCAGAGCACCATACAGTGGTGGCGTGCAAAATGCGCTTTACTTATACACTTCAAAGGCTAGTATGGGGAGGAGCCCTTGGAAATTTCTCGTTTTTAATGTACTACTACACATAATATTATTTAGCTGAAGATTATTTAATTATTAAATAGACGCATCAAATAATAAATGCACGGGAAGTGGATGGTGCTTGGTGGCAATTCCACATCTCGACTGGAATATCTTGGTTGTCTAGCCAGTTTTCAACAAAGTAGTCAAAAAACTGTCCAAGTTTGGAACTTTCTGGAGCTTGGGAGTGTATTTCCACCCACCCATGGAGCACATCTTCAGGCTTTAAAAACGCAATTGCTGCGCACAAACGGACATGAAGGCTAATTTCGCTATTCTCTCGGTACTCCACCGACGATCCGAGATCCTGTACTTTTCTCCATAAGCATTTTGTCATGTGAAAATGGCAGCCATGAATTTTTGTTGTTGGAAATACCTCTTGCAGAGAAGAAATGACAGCAGTTTCAAAATCCACGATCATATTTTTTGGTCTCCACTCCGGAACAGCCGGCACGGCACAGGACAACGAACGCTGTTGAGGGCTGGAACAACCTACTCAACAATCTTGTCGGGAGACCTCACCCCAATTTAAGAGAGATTAAAAGTGTTGAAGACGAAAGCTGAGAAACCGGGCGAGTTGGCCATGCGGTTAGGAGCGCGCAGCTTGAGCTCGCATCCGGAAGATAGTGGGTTCGAATCCCACTGTCGGCAGACCTGAAGATGGTTTTCCGTGGTTTTCCATGTTCACACCAGGCAAATGCTGGGCTGTACCTTAATTAAGGCCACGGCCGCTTCCTTCCCATTCCTAGGCCTTTGCAATCCCATCGTCACCGTAAGACCTACCTGTGTCGGTGCGACGTAAAGCAAACAGCAGGAAACTGAGAAGACAAACTGCGTATTCCTGAAGGCTGAGCTCAACATGGAAGGGAAAAAAAAGAAGACGAAAATATGTCAAACTAGACGGACTGATTGAGGAAATCCAGAAAAATTCGAAAATGAAAAAGAAATGAAAAGTTTTCACAGAAAATGGAGCAGGTTAATAATTATTATTGTTGAGAAAATTGGACTAAAACCAAAAATACAAAAAAAAAAAAAAAAAAGAATGACGAAGCCGGAAACGCTGATTTTAAACACGCCAAAATGATCAATTCTGTTTTCATTTTGCCAGTCCAAAGACTGGATAAAGTGTGATGGAAATCAGACTCTTTGCATTTATTTTATTTCGATGGAAATGACACTACATCAGTGATACTGTCCAGACCGTATTAATAATGATAATGAAGTACCTAAACCGAGCACTTTCTTCACTGCAAAAGAATAACATGTTGACTTTAAAGGTCAGTGGGGGCGAGCCTTGATATTACATGCGAGCGAATCGCTTCGGCAGTTCGCCAGGGCGAACTCGCTGCGCTCGTTCACATCAGTTAAATAAAATATACATTTGGTTTAAACATTATATATTTTGAAGTATAGTTTGGGCGCATTTATAAGTAGCCGTTTTCGAGATAAGCCGGACACACGCACGCACACGCACGCACGCACGCACAGCTGCTTTATTAGTATAGATATATTAATATTAGTACAGTATAGACTAATAACAATATATTATTAATCTTTTTATTTGGGGCGGCGGGTGGTAGTTTGTCGGGGGGGGGGGGGGGTCGCGCTGTAGCCCTGGGGTAATTTGTGTGGAACTGTCAGTCGAGATTATTTCTGAGTCATTAATCAGGTAGCAGCGTCCAAGGGCTTTGGGGGAAGTGTCAGTATTTTTGGCAGTGTGTGGAAGTGTCAGTGTGGGGAACAGTCATGTAACCCTGTAGTGCGCCAACGGATGTCGGCACAGGGCTGCACTAAACAGTATAGTGGCCTTCATTCCTGATAAGGCACTGCGCCAGAGGAGACATCGCTGTGGTAACAGCCGGAGTTGTTATTGTGGTGTTTTTGTGAACACATGTGCTGCTTGGTAGTCAGCAATTACATCATGGACAGAAAGGCGGCAAAAACAAGCCTGGGCAGGTTGATCGCAGAGACAGTAACAGCCCAAACCACGTGTCATGCAGCAAAAGAAGGAGTGCCGTCCATGCTGTGAGATGAACAGCAGGCAATGGTACAGTATGTTGCTAATGGGATGGAAAGTCACATTGTGAGTTCCACAAAGAGGAAAAGTCGCCTTGATGGGGCGAAAGTTCCTTATGGGGATCGTTTCAGTTACTTAATATAATGGAAGATGTACATTGGGGTAATCACATTTACGGGTTTGTAAATAATAATCATGTTATTTGCTTTACATCCCACTAAATACTTTCACTGTTGTCGGAGACGCGCGAGGTACCGGAATTTTGTTCCACAGGAGTTATTTTACATGCCCGTGGCTGACATATTTGAACAGCTTCAAATATCACTGGACTGAGCCAAGATCGAACTTGCCAACTCGAGTTCAGAAAGCCAGCACCTTAACCATCCGAGTCACTCAGCCGGCCGGATTATAACTAACTTCACATGGTTATGAAGGTATTTAGGGGTTGTAGTGAGGATGTAAAGGAGAGGGCGTTTAAGTCTCTGGTAAGACCACAATTATTGTTGCACACTATGAAACCATCATGAGGATAACTTGTTTTGAGAACTGGAAAACAAATTCAAAGAAAAGGAGCTCGATTTGTTCTGGGTAGCGTTACGAAAATGTTGCAAACTTTCGGCTGGGAAGACTTGGGAGAAAGGAGACGAGCTGCTCGACTGTCAATGGAGAGATGGCGTAGAACAGGTGCGCCGAATTCGGGTAATTATTGGAGGGACACGATTAACATGAACACAGGCATGTGGAGTGAGGAAGAACTATTAATACAAACATTCCTATATCATAACAATATTCACAAACAAACAGGAAAACACAGAAATCCATTTTGAACGAGTCTTATGTACGGAATTTTCAATAATATTCACAAGTAATAATAATAATGGCGTATGGCCTCCGGAGATGCCTGGTGCAGGTCTTTTTCTAGTAGACGGCCTATTAGGCGACCTGCATGTCTGTGAAGATGAGGGCCCTACCTAGGATGATTTCTAATGTTGAATACGCCACACACACCCAGCCCCCGAGCCATTGGAGTTAACCAATTAAGGTTAAAATCCCCGACCTGGCCGGGAATAGAGCCCGCGACCCTCTGAACCGAAGGCCAGTACGCTGACCATTCAGCCAACGAGTCGGACTATATTCACAAGTAAACAGAAACATAGAACTTAAATCATAAATACATATTTTGAAGGAATGTTTTATGTACGAAGCTATCAGAAATAATATCGAGTAAACCAAATACAACTTTGAATAAATGTTCTATTACTGTATATCGTCGCTGCCGGGACAAAACCTCTTGTGTGAAATATTTTAGCATAGAACTTTGGCCGGTAAGGTTCTGTCATCTAAGGTGCAATGTTGTCAAGGCATTCTCGCTCTTCATAATGTATGTGCTGCGGGTCAGTATATCTCCAAAAATATTATCACAGGATGTTTTGTCCCGGCAGCGACGATTATTATCCATTTCATGATACGAAATGTGAAAAGCTCTACCTCCAGGTGTACCGCCTGAACAGTGTCAACTGGGAAATGTAGTTCTCTGAAGGAATGCCCGTTTTCTAATCTCATTTCTTGATATAAAACTATCTACTACTTCGTCTAGATTTAACGCCTTAGCAGCCTCCAAAGACTAGCAAACTCCACGTTTTGAGGCGGGGGGTGGTCAGATGGCACTCTGCCCCACTAAGATCAATTTTTTGGGGGAGGGTGGGCAGAACACGCCTTGCTCCCCCAGAGTCGGCGCCACTGGCGTGGAATGATATTAGCAGACGAATAAGTTTGAGTGGTGTTTTTAAAAGTAGGAAAGATCACAATATTACGATAAAGTTGGAATTCAAGAGGACAAATTGGTGCACATGTTTGTTTATAGGGAAGGGGAATTAGGGATTGGAATAACTTACCGAGGGAGATGTTCAGTCTTCTTCTTCTGCCGCTTTTCCCACACATGTGGGGTCGCGGGTGCGAACTGTGTCGCGCATGTGATTTGGCCCTGTTTTACGGCCGGTTGCCCTTCCTGATGCCAACCTTATATGGAAGGATGTAATCACTATTGCGTGTTTCTGTGGTGGTTGGTAGTGTAGTGTGTTGTCTGAATCTGAAGAGGAAAGTGTTGGAACAAACACAAATACCCAGTCCCCGAGCCAGAAGAATTAATAAAACACGATTAAAATCTCCGGCCCGGCCGGGAATCGAACCTTGGACCCTCTGGACCAAAAACCTCAACGCTGACTATTCAGCCAATGAGTCGGACCGAAGGAGATGTTCAATAAATTTCCGAATTCTTTACAATTATTTAAGAAAGGACTAGGTTAACAACAGATAGGGAATCTGCCACCTGGCAGATCAACAGTAAGTGATTTATTGTACAGTATTACAAGGAGCTATTGTGAAAGGTGCCTTAGCAAGTAGCGAATTGAACTCGTCTGCATATAAAACTCGTTTAGTACTCAACTGCGGTTTTGCTCCATCAGATATTGTTCGCGCTCTGACCAACTTACCAGCCTTTCATTAGAAAAAGAAAAATTTAATGAAGGTTTTGAAACATTTCCGAGGACCGGTCTTGCATAAAGTACACCCCTGGGTATGACAGTTACGGCATCCAGTCTATGTGAATCGTTCAGGAAGAGAAGGGCGAACCCGCCAAACGTAAACCTAGAGATATTGATGTTCAAAGATTGCATGTACGCAAATGAAATATGGCCGAACCCGCCACGAACATCTCTTTAAAGTAACCATACTCCGTAAACTGAGATATGGACACATTTCTTTAATTACTGATCACAGACCACGTTATTACCACCTGGTGTAGCCAGGTTATCCTTCGATAGGTGTTCTCATATAATGTCTAAGGCGTATGTCATGATGGGGTCTGTATGTACGTCTGTCTCAGCAGTATGTAAGATATTTGGAAGCTGGAAAAAGTTAGAGAATGAAAGAGTATCTAGCAGAGAATAGTATTTTTCCATCATCAGAAGAAGTGTATATTCTCTTGCTTGTCAGGTAGTAATCAAACATGGCTGCTCGATGTGCTGTCTCTGCTACTCGTGTTTTAAATATGAATTTCTATCTTACATGACCTGTATCACTCTTTCACGTTTTTGGAGATAGCACTTGATCTTAAATGATGTATTTAGGTTATAAACGTTTACAGCAAGCTATACTGGAGCAAATAAAAGCAATATGTGCAATTTAAGACAATTTATTTTATATTATTATTATTATTATTATTATTATTATTATTATTATTATTATTATTATTATTATTATTATTATTATTATTATTATTATTGCCGTTATCGCATACTGATTGGTTTCGTTAGTAATTTCACTGAACAAACAATCAGTAAAAAATAATTGAAAAAATATAATTCAGTCTCTGTTTTCATACCTCGCGGTGGTTTGTAACCTGAAACCACTGTAAACGACCATTTCTTGAAATCGGGTTCTGTTGATTTATAAATTGTGTCGGCCGTCAGCATCAGCTACATGTTGCGTTACGGTAGTCTATACAAGCCATCGCCAGTTCACATGCGGGCACCGTCAAATTCTACTAGATACATTCATTAGGGTACAAGGAAGGAATAGAAGTGCGAAAATAGTGGGGTTTTGTACAATTATCTGACATATACGACATTGAACTGTACACTGTATATGACTAGGAGAGCACATGGCGACCATGTTTATTTACTAGAGCTTTCGCGTGCGTGAGTCAAGACGGGTCACGCGACCGGGAAGGGAATATCGTAATGTCGGGCCTCTCCCGACAGACGAGGGGTAAGGGTTAAAAATCATATGTTTGTCCAACCCTTGTCCCGTTTCCCTACGGGGTCGGGTATGAGGTGAGATGAATTTGTCGTGGCTGTTTTTTATGACCGGATGCCCTTCCTGACGTCAACCTCATCAGAGGAGTTAATGAGAGATGAAATGAATGACGTGATATATGATAGTAGGGAGAGGGTGAAACCCGGTGCCGGCACATAGCCTACTCCTGTCGAATAGCACCAAGGGGTCTGCTCAAGGCTTAACGTCCCCATCCGACGGACGAATCACCATCAACAGCGTCATATGCCCTCACTCCATATGAGCACTGCGGAGAGGTTTGGAATTTAATCCAGGCTTTTGGCACGCAATCTAGTGATTAGAAATTGTATACCACCACCTCCCCTACCCTGCCGGCCAACATTCTGATGGTGAAAATTTTTTCGACCAACGGGACTCGAACCGGCTAACCTCGGCGTTAGACCGTTTTTTTTAGACTTCAGCGCCTTAACGATCACGGCCACCAGGCGGGCTAAGGGTTAAAAATCATATATATCAGAATATTAATGATGAAAGTGTTAGTCGCTTAGCAACCTGCTAAGTACAAAATGTATTGCGCGTTGGGATAAGCCGTCGTCTGCAATTATTGGAGTGATCGTTTAATGATTTGATTTTATGATTAGTCAAAGTTGGCTGAACTTAACGTATCATGATTCACCGGCAGGTAATTGCGGAGGGAATGGAACAATAATGAAGCAAATCGGTCCAATAGAACGGGCGGACGGATTTGCCAAAACTGTTTTTAGTAAACTTTTTTAATACATTGAACCCATAATTCTAAAAGTTCAAGGGTTCAATATATATATATATAATTTTGCTTTACGTCGCACCAACACAGATAGGTCTTATGCCAATGATGGGATAAGAAAGAGGTAGGGGCGGGAAGGAATTGACCGTGGCCTTAATTAAGGTACAGCCCCAGGATTTTTCCTGGTGAGAAAATAGGAAACCATGGAAAACCATTTTCAGAGCTGTCGGCAGTGGAGTGTGAACTCACTATCTCCGCGACCCTAACCGCACGGCCAAGTCGCTCGGTCGGGAAATAACAACCAGGTATGCCAAGTTGATTGTCATTTTCACTGTCACTCATAACCATACCTCTATAAATTGTATACGTAACAACTCATTACTGTTACTCTCGTGTCTTTAGTTTGCTACAAAGCTGACTGCACAATAAGTTTGGAGGGCTCGCCCTTCTCCTGCGGGGCAATATGAGCATTATGTATCTGTCACATGCTACGCAGTACCAGTGGCTTTCGAAACTACGACTATTTGCGACGTAGTAAGGGCGAGCACATGAGCTTCTGCCAAGCTAGTGTTATATCAATCAATCAATCAATCAATCAATCAATCAAGCAAGCAAGCAAGCAAGCAAGCAAGCAAGCAAGCAAGCAAGCAAGCAAGCAAGCATTTAATCAATCACTACTTGATCTGCATTTGGGGCAGTCGCCCAGGTGGCAGATTCCCTGTCTGTTGTATTCCTAGCCTTTTCTTAAATCACTGCAAAGAAATTGGAAATTTATTGAACATCTCCCTTGGTAAGTTATTCCATTCCCTAACTTCCCTTCCTATAAACGAATATTTGCCCCAATTCGTCCTCTTGAATTCCAACTTTATCTTCGTAGTGTGATCTTTCCTACTTTTAAAGACATCACTCAAACTTATTCGTCTACTGATGTCCGCCCACGCCATCTCTCCACTGACAGCTCGGAACATACAACTTAGTCGAGCAGCTCGTCTCCTTTCTCCCAAGTCTTCCCAGCCCAAACTTTGCAAAATTTTTGTAACGCTACTCTTTTGTCGGAAATGACCCAGAACAAATGGAGCTGCTTTCCTTCGGATTTTTTCCAGTTCTTGAATCAAGTAATCCTGGGGAGGGTCCAATACACAGGAACCATACTCTAGTTGGGGTCTTACCAGAGACTTTTATGCTCTCTCCTTTACATCCTTACTACAACCCCTAAATGCCCCCATTACCATGTGCAGAGATCTGTATCCTTTATTTACAATCATATTTAAGTGATTACCCCAATGAAGATCTTTCCTTATATTAACACCTAACTACTCACAATGATCCCCAAAAGGAACTTTCACCCCATTAATGCAGTAATTACAACGGAGAGGACTTTTCCTATTTGTGAAACTCACAACGTGACTTTTAACCTCGTTTTTCACCATGCCATTGCCTACTGTCCATCTCACAACATTATCGAAGACATTTTGCAGTAACTTACTTATTACTCTGTACAGAATAGCATCATCTGCAAGAAGCCTTATCTCTGATTCCACTTCTTCACTCATATCATTTATATATATATATATAACAAAACATAAAGGTCCGTACTGCCTTGAGGAATTCCCCTCTTAATTATTGCAGGGTCAGATAAAGCGTCGCCTATTCTAATTCTCTATAGGGGATGATCTCAGCTACATGGAGATGCAATAAAAAAATATCGAGCACTGGCTGGTTCGCCCTTCTTTTCCAGAACGCCTCATTATGGTTTGACACCGTAGTTAGCCGGTTCGAATCTCGTTTGTCAAAAAAAAACATCACCATCAGAATGTTGGCCGGCAAGGTAGACGAGGTGGTGGTATACAATTTATAATCACTAGATTACGTGGATTAAATTCGATACCTCCCCACAGTGTTCACATGGAGTGAGTGATGGTGGTGGTGGTGGTGGTGATTATTGTTTTAAGAGGAAGTACAACTGGGCAACCATCCTCTATATAACATTAATCAGAGAGAAAAAATGGAAGGGCTCCAACACTTCGAAAAATGAAGGTATCGGCCAAAGGAAGACAAGGGCCACGAAGGGCGTGAAATGAAAGACTCCCTAGGTCTCCATACGTAATACCGTCGGGGTCGGGAAAAACAAGAGTTGACCAAGGGAGGTCGGGTAGGACAGATGAAAGTGAGGAGCCTGGCACAAGTAAGTGGAAGCAATGCCAACACTCAGCTAAGGGCCCCGTGGTCGCCAACCCACACTGCAAAGACATGGAGTGAGGGCATTCAGTATGCCGCTGTTGATGGTGATTCGTCTGTCAGATGGAGAGGTTAAGCCATGAGCAGGTCTATTGGTGTTATTCGTCAGGGGTAGGCTATGAGACGACACCAGCTTCCATCGTCTCCCTTCCTTACTGTCATCAAAGTCTAATAATCGAGATGATGTACCTCGATACAGATTAAAATCAACATTGACCCATCCAGTTATGGGTTTAAAATGTCTCAATAAATTGCCACCATGGCTGACAGAACTCCCATTTAACAGTTAATTCACGGAGCGAGTTGGCTGTGCGGTTAGGGGCGTGCAATTGTGAGCTTGCATTCGAGAGATAGTGCTTTTGAACCCCACTGTCGGCAGGCCTGAAGATGGTTTTCTGTGGTTTACCATTTTCACATCAGGAAAATGCTGGGACTGAACCGTGATTAAGTCTATTTCCGAATCCTCCCTACTCCTCTCCCTTTCCTATCCCATCGTCACCATAAGACCTATGTGTGTCGGTGTGATGTAAAGCGTATGTACATACACACATACCTCTTCATTATAGACTGTTACGCCTTTCAGCGTTCAGTCTGCCAGCCTCTGTGAATTTACTAAATGTGCCACAATCCTCTATTTGTAACTAGTACTGTGGCCTCGTTTGGTTCTATATCTCTTAAATCACTGGAAAATGAGTCTAACCATCATCGTCTTGGTCTCCCTCTACCCCTCTTACCTTTCATAACAGAGTCCATTATTATATTAGGTAACCTATCCTCCTCCATTCGCCTCACATGACCCCACAACCGAAGCCGGTTTATGCGTACAGCTTCATCGATCGTGTTAATTCCTAACTTAGCCTTAATTTCCTCATTCCGAGTATCCTCCTGTCATTGTTGTCACCTGTTTGTACAAGCAATCATTCTCGCTACATTCATGCGTGTTACTTCTACTGAATATATCTCGAGCCCAACCAGCTTTCACTCCCATGAAGCAAAGTTCGTCTGAAAACAGACCGATATAAAGATAGTTTAGTCCGGGAGCTGACTTCCTTCTTACGGAATAGGCCTACTGTTGATCACAACTGCGAGGAAAAAAAAAAACAAGTTGAAGTTAAAACATAAGAAATTATTAATCACGCAACTTTTTTTAATCTGTTCAAGACCGAGCTCGATAGCTGCAGTCGCTTAAGTGCGGCCAGTATCCAGTAATCGGGAGATAGTGGGTTCGAGCCCCACTGTCGGCAGCCCTGAAGATGGTTTTCCGTGGTTTCCCATTTTCACACCAGGCAAATGCCGGGGCTGTACCTTAATTAAGGCCACGGTCGCTTCCTTCCACTTCCTAGACCATTCCTATCCCATCGCCGCCATAAGATATGTCTGTGTCGGCGCGACGTTAAGCAAAATAGCCAAAAAAAAAAAATCTGTTCAAGAATATTTTGAATTTGATAATATTGTTGCTTAATATTGATGTAAGTAGTTGTGGTTCTTATCAATAAAGAGGATGCAATATTTGTATTAAATAAAATTTTTTATATTAAAGTTTGAAGGTGTTATAATGTCTTGTGTTAAGAGAGAGTATGGTAAATATGATCATTTGAGCGTATTTTAAGCTATACGAGATGTATCATTTACACTATCATGTTTTATTTTATTTTTCAGCTATTTTGCTTTACGTCGCACCAACACAGATAGGTCTTATGGCGACGATGGGGTAGGAAAGGCCTAGGAATGGGAAGGAAGCGGCCATGGCTTCCCATTTTCACACCTGACAAATGACGACTGAGGCTGTACCTTAATTAAGGGCATGGCCACTTCCTTCCCAATCTTAGCTCTCCCCAACCTCGAGTCACAGTGTTAGAGCGACGTTAAACCACTAGCAAAAAATAAAGAAATATATATAAATATCAGAACCCCCATCAAAGTTCATAAGCCGCCACTGACAGACAAGCATTGAAAAGGGCTCAGATTACAAAACAGGAAAGCTTCAAACACTCTCTCTTCTGTGTGTCTGCAACAGGTCATTGCCTTCTTAGCAAGGAAGCAAATAAATATATATGGAAAATTCCACGTCCGCCTCTGTGGTATAGCTGTTAGTGTGATAACTGCCTAACTGCCACTCCAAAGTCCCAGTTCGATTGCAGGCTCTGCCACGAAATTTGAAATGTGGTACGAGGACTGTAATGGCTTCCACTCAGCCTCGGGAGAAGAAGAAGAAGAAGAATTACATTATTAGAGCGTGCGTGGGGGTGTGTGTTCGATTCCCACCTCAGTCATCCTCGAAGTGGTTTTCCGTGGTTTACCCACGTCTCCTCCAGGCAAATGCCGGGATGGTACCTAACTTAAGGCCACGGCCGCTTCTTTCCCTGTTCCTTGTCTATCCCTTTCAGCCTTCCCATCCCCCCCACTACACCCCTGATCAGCATAGCAGGCGAGGTGCTGGTCCTACTGCTCAATTGTATACCAGATCCAAAGAAGTCTCACGCTCCAGGACACTGCCCTTGAGGCGGTAAAGGTGGGATCCCTCGCTGAATCCGAGGGAAAAGCCAACCCTGGACGGTAAACGAATTAATAATAATAATAATAATAATAATAATAATAATAATAATAATAATAATAATAATAATAATAATAATAATAATGCTATTCGCTTTACGTCCCACTAACTACTTTTGATGGTTTTTGGAGATGCCGAGATGCCGGAATTTTGTCCCGCGGGAGTTTTTTTACGTGCCAGAAAAGCTACTGACACGAGACTGACGTATTGGAGCACTTTCAAATACCACCGGACTGAGCCAGGATCGAACCTGACAAGTTGGGGTCAGGAGGCCAACTCCTCAACCGTCTGAGCCACTCAGCCCGGCAGAAAGAAAGAAAGAAAGAAAGAAAGAAAGAAAGAAAGAAAGAAAGAAAGAAAAGTAGCCTTAAGATAGGTTAGTTTCTTGATGGTTATGCCTCGTGATTTCAACGTATAACTAGGCAAGTTGGCAGCAATGAGGAGGCATTAAAAAAAGCGTACAGCCTTACGTACCGAGTATATATATAGACAACCACTGGTTGCTATGGTTGCAATGGTGACGCTTATAAGTCCAGATGGACCCCCAGCCCAGAAGACATCCACGTTAAAAAAAAAATTAAAGTCGCGCAAGAATAACGTTCTTGTCTGGAATGAAATGTCTCCTTTTGTTCATCATAGAACGCAGTCGCACGCCGTCCCCATCAGCGATGAACTGTCGAGTCACGGGTCAGTCTTAATGAAACTTCCGGCGCGACATGTGCTGTGCTAAGCAACCTCACAATCTGTTTGTGATATATTAGTGTTAAGTGATTGTTTCTGAACCTATTCCAGTGCGGAAAGTATGGATACCGTACCTTCAGGTAAGTTCATTATTATAGTCCATCCATCATTAGTTTATCTGTTGGCACCTTATACATTTAAATTGTTTATCGTAAGACGACCTTGCTGGAACCGGTTTACGAAGGAACCACTTGACTTTTAGTGCTGTTGCAAGCTTTCAAACCAACTCAAGGATTTAATACCAGTGTTTATTATTAGGTGCTCGGAGAAACCGGTTTATGCCTTCGTGTGCCATTTAAAATAAACCTGTTTTTGTATCCAGACTGAAGACATGGAGCGAGAAAATAGCTAACAGTAGAGATGCCGGCCACTGGTATCTGCCTCTTGCCCGGAGGCCTCGGGTTCGATGCCCGGCCAGGTCAGGGATTTTTACCTGCATCTAAGGGCTGGTTTGAGGTCCACTCATCGTACGTGATTATTAGACATCGGGTTTATATGCTGCGTAAATCACCAATATAAGCATGCGACTATACTGCAAAACGTAAAATAGCGGGGGAATTGGCCATGCGGTTAGGGGCGTGCAGCTGTGAGCTTGCATCCGGGATATAGTGGGTTCGAAACACACTGTCGGCAGTCCTGAAGACGGTTTTCCCTGGTTTCCTATTTTCACACCAAGTAAATGCTGGGGCTGTACCTTAATTAAGTACACGGTCGCTTCCTTCGCACTCCTACGCCTTTCCCATCCCATCGTCGCCATAAGACCTATCTGTGTCGGTGCGACGTAAATACATTGTAAAAAGGAAAACACGTAAAATATGCATTTTCATGCTACTAAACCCTCGTATGAAATGCAAACGTAACATTCCTTAAATAGACTCGCACGATTCCCCCCATACCAATACATAAAATCATGATCATGAATGAATAACTGAATGAAAAAAATCACCCTACTTGCAGTTGCGCCTGTTCCGCTAGTACAAACAAGCCGTGCGTAGTATGTGAGACGTATCAGTGTTCATTGTTAAAACAATATACACACGTGTCCTAGATAAGATACAGTGTGTTAATTAATACACACTAGGAGACCCGTGCGAGAAATCTCGCATGTTCATAAAGTATGTGGTGGAGTAGCCCCCTGGTGAACTAAGGAATACACAAATCAGTACAATATTAGACAGTCTTACCTACCACATAATGTCATCTTTGATTTTTTAACATTTACGGTATCCACTTGAGCGGAAGCAAATGCAAGTACATTATTATACTGACGAATATTCCGGAAGGAATTTTTGGTTTTACTATCATTCTTTTCTTAACCGATAATTACAGTAACTTATAATGAAAATAAATAAAGGCGTCCCAGCGGACAAAATGTGAAGTGGACAGCAATAATGGCGCGTATTTACCTATACAGCAACAGTATTTGCAAATCGCACACCTCGTACAATTCTTTTAAACTCATTTAAAAAATAAATTATCGATATTTATGAAACGAGAATGCAATTCGCCACTGCTAATGTCTATTCTCTTTCTTTTGAACGCTCATTTGTCACGATCGGTTACTTGTGAGCGCCGCAAAAGTTATTTATACAGCTGAAATAATATATATGATGATAAATCAATTAGTATGTTTCCAAGAAAACCGTATAAAAAATCCACGAACGTGAAGAAACACACTTAAATACCCACTCTTCTTTCATTTTACACTGCATAATTTCCTTTGCAGTACACTACAACAATTTTCTCCAAGTTTTCTGGTGTAAATTTGTAGCTTTTGTCTGTTAAAACTAGTTTCAGTGCGGAGAAAGATCTCTGCGGATATGATAGGTCAGTACCTGAATTCGGGAGCGAGTGTGTGTTGTTAAATATTCTGGTAGATTCACATTATCAGCACCAGCCAAATACTTGTTTATAGCTGCCATAATGTCGTAGCCCGGATTTCGTTTAAAACATCACGATATTTTGTTTGCAGACGGAGTCCGAGGTTTCCTTCCAATTCACGTTTCACATTCTCCATCATGTCCAGCGAATCGCCAAGACGCAACCCACGTGTTTCTAGTTTCCTGATTGATTCTGTTATGATTTGGAAGTGTGTCTTGATAAGTGGTAGTTCCGTCTGAACCGCTTCATTGCCTATAGACTTTACGGCATTAATTACTTTACATTTTCTTGAATACTGCTTGTAAAACACGTTACAATATGCAGAAGAAAAATTGAAAACATGCACAATAAATCTGGAATTTGAAATGAATGCCCTAATCTCAAATAAATGCAAATATGCATTATTATACTTAATCATTCGTCAAATTTCACCTTGAAACGCACTTCCTTATAGGTTTTGGAGGTCTGTATATAAGTAAACAAAATATGCATTTGCATAAAATCAGATGACTAGTGAATACCATTTTTCTTTTATCTTTTTTTTAAATTTGCTTTACGTCGCACTGACACAGATAGGTCTTACGTCGACGATGGATTAGGAAAAGCCGAGGAGTGGTGAGGGATTGGCCGTGGTTTTAATTTGCCTGGTGTGAAATTGGGAAACCACGGAAAACCACCTTCAGGGCTGCGGACAGTGGGGTTCGATCCCACTATCTCACGGATGCAAGCTGACAGCTGCGCGGCCCTAACCGCACGGCGGACTGTCTCGGAGTGATTACAATTGAGGAGCTATCTGCCGGTCTAGTGAGCCAAGAATAACGGTCGAGAAGATTCGTCGTACTGACCACAGGACACCTCGTAATCTGCAGGCCTTCGGGCTTAGCAGCGGTCGGTCATGGCCCTTCGGGGCTATTGCGCCATGGGCTTTTTTATACAGTAGAGATACATTTATCATTATTATTATTTTACAATTCGCTTCACGTCGCACCGATACAGATAGCTCTTACGGCGTCGATGGATAAGAAAGGACTAGGAGTGGGAAGGCAGCGGCCGTGGTCTTTGCCCGGTGTGAACATGGAAAATCACGGAAAACGATCTTCTGCACTGCCGACAGTGTGTTTGGAACCCACTGTCTCCCGAATGCAAGCTTACAGTTGCGAGCCGCTAACCGCACGGCCAAGTCACACGGTAGACACATTATTGATCTTTAATTCCAAGAACTGTTAAGAATCATGTTGTGTTATAGTTCAGCAGAACCTGTGAAACTGACCATCAGGCAAGCAACCAGAAAGTGGGGTTGGTGGATCGTCAGCTGAACGAGAATCTCTTGGGTCATCTGTTTACCCTCCAGGGTTAATTTTTCCCTTGGACTCAGCGAGGGATCTCACCTCCACCACCTCAAGAGCAGTGTCCTGGAGCGTGAGACTTTCGGTCGGGGATACAACTGGGGAGGAGGACCAGCACCTCGCCCAGGCAGTCTCACCTGCTATGCTGAACAGGGGACTTGTGCCCGAGGCTGAGTGGACCCCATTCCAGCCCTCGTACCACTTTTCTAATTTTGTAGTAAAGTCGGGAATCGAACCCGGGCGTCCTGGGGTGGCAGCTAATCACGCTAACCACTACACCACAGAGGTGGACGTATTTAGGATTTGATTTTTGAAATTTGATACGTATTTTTGTACATGCGTAAAAATAAGATTTTAAAAAAAAGTATTTTGCGCAGAGATCACCGCAACCCCAAGGGGAGCTCTCAGGAGAGGCCCATAGGACACTCTCTATAAGCGAATCCCCGCTATTTCCCGTTTATTTTTTAACTTAGAACAACGCTAATGATGTGTAGTATGTGTCCATGTGTTTTTATCGCAGTTACCTAAGCGATTTTAAGTTTTTAGACTGTAAGTTTGCTGTTTGAAAGGAGCAGTAATAGTACCAACAGCAGCAGGTGGAGCTGACAGCAACAAATGTACGGTTCACTTACTGAATGGAGAGGAGTGATAATGCATCAACGTTATGAATGATAGTACCGGGCGAGTTGGCCGTGCTGTTAGAGACGCGCAGCTGTGAGCTTGCATCCGGGAGATAGTGGGTTCGAACCCCACTGTCGGCAGCCCTGGATATGATTTTCCGTGGTTTCCCATTTTCATACCAGGCAAATACTGGGGCTGTACCTTGATTAAGGCCACGGCTGCTTCCTTCCCACTCCTAGGCCTTTCCTATCCCATCGTCGCCATAAGACCTGTCTGTGTGGGTGCGACGTAAAGCCAGTTGTCACATAAAAAGAATGATAGTAAACATAAGGTTAGTATAAATATCAGCAAATAAAATGGTGTTATTAATAATAATAATAATAATAATAATAATAATAATAATAATAATAATAATACCAGCGAGCAAGTGGCTGTGCGGTTTGGGTCACGTTAGCTGTTAGCTTGCTTTCGGGAGATATTGGGTTCGAAGGAGATTGTTTTTTGTTTGTTTACATGTTGCTTTACGTCGCACAGACACAGATAGGCCTAGGTCTTACGTCGACGATGGGACAGGAAAGGGCTATGAATGGGAAGGAAGCGGTCGCGGCCTTAATTAAGATACAGGCCCAGCATTTGCCTGGCGTGAAAATGGGAAACCACGGAAAACCATCTTTAGGGCTGCCGACAGTGGGGTTCGAACCCACTGTCTCCCGAATACTAGATACTGGCCGCACTTAAACGACTGCAATTATCGAGCTCGGTAAAGCAGATTGTAAAATAATAATAATAATAATAATAATAATAATAATAATAATAATTTAAAAACCAAACCAAACCCCACGGCACTTAACGCCCTTGAAAGGGCCTTGGCGTGCCCAGCGACCGCTGCTCAGCCCGAAGGCCTGCAGATTACGAGGGGTCGTATGGTCAGCACGACGCATCCTCTCGGCCGTTATTCTAGGCTTTCGAGACCGTGGCCGCCATCTCACCGTCGGATAGCTCCTCAATTCTAATCACGTAGGCTGAGTGGACCTCGAACCAGCCCTCAGGTGACCGTGACCTGGCCGAAAATTGAACCCAGGGCCTCCGGGCGAGAGGCAGGCACGTTACCCCTACACCACGGGGCCGGCTAACAATAATAATTACCAGATAGGAAACATTCAGAATTCATATCAGTAATGCTATTAATAACGCATGTTTGGTAAATAATAATAATAATAATAATAATAATAATAATAATAATAATAATAATAAGTAAACCCGTACAAAACCTTCACACATTCGAGTTTCCTCTGTCTTCCCCCCCCCCCCCCCCCAAATGATTTAGTCTGTCGTAGAGTTGAAATGAAACACTCAGCGAAGTGTACTCGATACACAAAGAGTTTATTCATGTGAACGTATTTTACAATACCTCGTTGTATACGATATTATTGATGTCAGAATGAAAACTTCAAATTTTGTTTGTCATTTTCAGTGATTGGTACAAAAATATTATTACAGTTTTTTCTTTTTTTTCTATAGTTAAGAGTACGATGTTGGTGCTGGTGTTGCGAAAAATGGCAACGTTGACTTGTTTCTGGCGCTAAACTGAGTGTTTATTTCTCATTGTCACTTGGTGTCCTCTCCCGACAAGTTCCCAACTTTGTGGAGAAAACATTACATTTTTATTCCATTTTAGCCGACTATCTATACACATTCGAACATGGCTCGGCGAACATGTTTCCTGAAGTTGGTTCGGGAAACAGGTTCGCTTCTGTTTCGCTACACACACGTTCGCTCAGTGCGAAGAACTCAGTCTCACACTTGTGGAAATGAGCATTTAGAAAGTTGCGGCTGCTCTTATTGTGCTTGATGAGTTGGATTCTTTTAGGAGGAGAAGGAAGAAGAGTACGTGGTGTAAGGACTCGTTACCTGAAAGACACGAGTGGTCACATATGAATCTTTTAAACATGCTGAAAGACACAAGTGAAAAAAGCTTCCAAAATTTTCTGCGAATGCCAGATATAGGATACAGAAATTTGTTAAACATGGTTGCGCCATTGTTCACAAAACAAGACACCCATACGAGATAAACAGTCGCTGCAGAAGCACGTAGATACACTTCGGTACTTGCCTACGGGAAGAAGTATGGAAGATTTAATGTGTTCAGCGGCAATTTCCCCTCAAGCCCTGGGGAAGATAATTCCAGAAACTTGCAAAGTGTCATGTCGATAGGACACGAGCCTGCGTTAAGTAGCATTACGGAATATAAGAAGTACATAGTATTGAGTTGTTATTTTTGGAAACGCAATCCATTGGCCTATGCTATCTAAGCAGCCATGTGTTGGGGTGATAAGGGGTGAAGTAAAAAACAGAGTCTTGTGAGGTCAGAAGGTCTTACGAGTAAGTCGATACGGGCAATCTAGATAGTCACGTCCTATCGTCTGGAGATAGCAAGCGAAGGGATAGTTTGAAGGGTCCCATAACTTAAAAATTAATGGGCCACCCCAGTCAAGTGATACGAGACGGAGAGTCATGTTTATGATGACAAGTATTAGAAAAGGGGGAGTTAGGTTATGAAGATAAGGGTTAGGAGGCGAGTAGTCATGTTTATGATAATTGCCACGTGCATAGAGTGGGAGTTGCGATACATGGGGGGGAGATGGTAGAACCAATGAGAGCCAGATAGGCCTTACTAAGAGTAGGGGAGACTCTCATATCATACTGCTAGTTTCTTTAAATACGGATGTAATTGAAGGAACAAGCGTCTTATTGCATTAGTCTTCGCCTTGGAGGCCTTGCCTTCCGCTCCGTCAGGGAATCGCGATTAGTGGTATTTAGTAGTTCAAGTTTGGACGGTGGTGCTAAGCTAACACTTGGTATTCATCATTTATACTTTGATTCTCGACGTAAGCCCTAGTTCTTCTGGGTTTGTCGTATTTGGCAACTTAAAGCTTGAGGAATCTCTGTGAGACTCCACGATACTCTGTTTTCACATGGCTTCAGCATTTTGAGTGGTATTCTAATGTTTCAGAGTCCACTTTCGTTTACTTGGAGTAGGCGTTCTGAGGAAGGCTAGTTCCAGTACGTCACATTAAGTGACCGACTTCAATTGTACGTGTATATTCTTTGTACATCTGTTTAATATGCGCACATATATAGGAAATCATATGAGGTTCAACTCTTAACAACCAACTTACCTAACGCCTATAAATTACCATCTTCAATCCCTTTCGTGTTTAGTACTGTTGTTAGCCATCAGGTGATTCCACTCACCGCTCGGCGTCTCACCTGGTGGTGTGGATGCGACACAAGGACGAGTATCTAAAAATTAGTATTTTGATACGTGGACACTTTCTTGCGACAAACCCGTTTTACTTTTCGACTCTAACTTTTCTCACTTACCTACAGAATCTTTGTTTCAACAAATTAACTCTCGCAGTTAAAAATGCTAAATCTCCCTCGGGTATCTTCTCTCTCGTCATTCGCAGTATCTCCTGTAATGCCTCCTCCCGCTTATATCTGTCTCTATATTAATTTGACTTCACTTTCCAAAGACAAGGAAGGCCTTGAAAGACTATAAGCATTTGTCAAGAAGCTAGGATGCATGAATTTCGCAGTGTCTGCCATCCCGAATACTGTACTTATCAACCATTCGTTGTCGATGCCTTGTCTCTTGTCATCAACTCAGCTGGTCAAAACCGGTTTCTACAGTTGACAGGAAGGTTCGCTGGCAACTCCACGATCCAAGTTTTCCAACTCGACCGATATCCATGTTCCCCACGAACGGTTACGTGCCAGATGCGACCGTGCCGGATGCGACCCGGCCATTATCGTGCCAATAGCGACCGAGTGGATAAGCATCGTGCCGCATGCGACCCATCAATCACTTACAATTGATCTGCATTAAGGGCTGTCACCAAGTGGCAGATTGCTTATAAGTAGCTAAAATAAAGGTCTGACACCGTGTTTAGCAGGTTCGAGTGCCGTTGGTCGAAAGAAAAATATAATGATGTTGCTGGTTTTACGTCCCAGTAACTACTTTCATGGTTTAAGGAGACGCCGAGGTGCCGAAATTTAGTCCCGCAGGACTTATTTTACGTGCTAGTAAATCCACCGACACAAAGCTGACGTATTTGAGCACGTTCAAATACCAACGGACTGAGCCAGGATCGAACCTGCCAAGTTGGAGTCGGAAGACCAGCATCTCAACCGACTGAGCCGTCTGAGCCACTTAGCCTGGATGAAAAAAAAAATCACCATCAGAATGTTGGCCGGCAGGGTAGGAAAGTTGGTGATAGTTTCTAATCACTAGATTGGATGCCAAAAGCCTGGATTCAAATCCAAACCTTTTCGCAGTGTTCAAAAGGAGTGAGGGGATATGATGCTGTTGATGGTGATTCGGTTGCCGGATGGCGACGTAAAGCATTGAGCAGACCCCTTGGTATTATTCGAGAGGAGTAGGCTACGTGCCGAAACCGGGTTTCATCTCTCCCTACTTCATTATCATAATCCCACATCCAGACGCGCAGGCCGTCCACAGGAGTCAGGTAGAAAGACCTGCACCAGGCAAGCCGAACACGTCCTCGGACACTCCTGGTACTAATAGGACACGATAAGTAAGTAGGCCTAAGTCGTAAATAATTTCAGAGAATTAGGATTTTTTTTGCTAGTGGCATTACGTCGCACCGACACAGACAGGTCTTAAGGCGACGATGGATTAGGAAAGGGCTAGGAATGGGAAGGAAGCGACCCTGGTGTTAATTAAAGTACACCCCAGTTTTTGCCTGGTGTGAAAATGGGAAACCACGGAAAGCCATCTTCAGGGCTGCCGACAGTGGGATTCGAACCCACTATCTCCCGGATGCAAGTTCAGGGCCGCGCGCCTCTAACCACATGGCCAACTCGCCCGGTGGGAAAAGACGTAAACGCATCACCATGTTTCGTGTTGTAAAACGATTTTCCCCCAGAAGTGTTATGTAAAGTAGGGGCAGTAGCTGCTTATAGGACTTATTGAAATGGCATTGCACTTCGTTTAGCCTACCTTATCTTGGGTGATGACATAATTTATTAAATGACAATTTGTTTGTCAACGCCGGTCGCATCCGGCACGGTTACAGATTATGCGGTCGCTAGTGGCACGGTCGCATCTGGCACGCCACCAGTTTTCTTATAGGTCCCATGGAGGGTAATCATCAGCGTTTGCAATATTCCCTGATTGATTTATGTGTGATTTTGTCTCATTAGAAGTCACCTGCGATTGGCTAAGTTCCTTATTCTTTCTCACACTTCTTTCAACATTGTATATTTCTGGACACATGACTATAACGTGCGTATTACCACAAGCTAAGCAATGAACATTTGATTTACAGTTCTTCGACAGGTGATTAGGTCACAAATAAGCAAAATAGCGTTTCTTTTTCTTAGCCTCCATCCTCCTTTCACCAAGGGGATCTGCACAGGCCAGGTTCCAAGTACTCACAGAGCGAAACTCAGATTCTAATTTAATAGACAGAACATAAACTGGACGTGTATCATTCTGCGTAACATTTGAAATTACCAATTTTAACATTTTTTCTAGTCCGCCTCTGTGGTGTAGTGGTTAGCGTGATTAGCTGCCACCCCCGGAGGTCCGGGTTCGATTCCCGGCTCTGCCACGAAATTTGAAAAGTGGTACGAGGGCTGGAACGGGGTCCACTCAGCCTCGGGAGGTCAACTGAGTAGAGGTGGGTTCGATTCCCACCTCAGCCATCCTGGAAGTGGTTTTCCGTGGTTTCCCACTTCTCCTCCAGGCGAATGCCGGGATGGTACCTAACTTAAGGCCACGGCCGCTTCCTTCCCTCTTCCTTGCCTATCCCTTCCAATCTTCCCATCCCTCCACAAGGCCCCTGTTCAGCATAGCAGATGAGGCCGCCTGGGCGAGGTACTGGTCATACTCCCCAGTTGTATCCCCCGACCAAGAGTCTGAAGCTCCAGGACACTGCCCTTGAGGCGGTAGAGGTGGGATCCCTCGCTAAGTCCGAGGGAAAAACCGAACCTGGAGGGTAAACAGATGATGATGATGACGATGATGATGATGAACATTTTTTCTAACCTACACCTGCAACAGAAGATCTATGCCGAACCGCTCTTTGAATCAATCAATCAGTCAATCAATCAATCAATCAATCACCACTGATCTGCATTTAGGGCAGTCGCCCAGATGGCAGATTTCCTAACTATTGTTTAGCTAGTCTTTTCGTAATTAATTGCAAAACAATTGGAAATTTATTGAACATCACCCTTAGTAAATTATACCAATCCCTAACACCTCTTTTTACAAACGAATATTTGCCCCAATTTGTCCTCTTGGAATTCCAACTGTATGCTTCATATTGTGAACCTTCTAACCATAAAAACAGCACTCAATCCTATTCGTCTACTAATATCATTCCACGCCATCTCTCCACTGACAGCTTGGAACATACCACTTGGTCGAGCAGCTCGTCTCCTTTCTCCCAAGTCTTCCCAGCCCAAACTTTGCAACATTTTTGTAACGCTACTCTTTTGTCGGAAATCACTCAGAACAAATCGAGCTGCATTTCTTTGGATTTTTTCCAGTTCTTGAAACAAGTAATCCTGGTGAGGGTCCCATACACTGGAACCGTACTCTAGTTGGGGTCTTACCGGAGAGTTATATGGCCCGTCCTTTCCATCCTTACTACAACCCCTAAATACCCTCATAACCAAATGCAGAGACCTGTACCCTTTATTTAAAATCCCGTTTATGTGAATTCCCCAAATTAAAATCTTCCCTTATATAAACACCTAGGTACTTACAGTAATCCCCAAAAGAAACTTTCATCCGATCAACTCAGCAATAAAACTGAGAGGACTTTTCCTATTAGTGAAACTCACTACCTGACTTTTAACTCCGTTTATCATCATACAATTGCCTGCTGTCCATCTCACAACATTGTCAAAGGCTTGTATATGGCTTGGGAATAATACTGTCTGCTGTCTGTGGGTAACTATCAACAATCTGATGTTGTTCAGTATCCTCTTCCATGGATTGTACTAATTACTGAAACTTATCACACTCATGTAAGGTGTTATCTTCATGGATCTTTTGAAACTGAGACCATGCAATTGGACTAGACAAAAGAGTGACTGAATGGGTTGCTATATTTCTAGAAAATAGATCTCGGAGAGTTAGAGTACGTGAAGCTTTGTCTGACCCTGTAATAGTTGAGAGGGGAGTTCCTCAGGGCAGTGTTATCGGACCTTTATGTTTTCTTATATATATAAATGATATGAGTAAAGGAGTGGAATCGGAGCTAAGGCTTTTTGCGGATGATGTTATGTTATGTTATGATAAATAAGTTACAAGATTGTGACCAACTGCAACGTGACCTCGAAAATATTGTGAGATGGACAGCAGGCAATGGTATGTTGATAAACGGGGTTAAAAGTCAGGTTGTGAGTTTTACAAATAGGAAAAGTCCTCTCAGTTTTAATTACTGCGTTGATGGGGTGAAAGTTCCTTTTGGGGATCATTGTAAGTATCTAGGTGTTAATATAAGGAAAGATCTTCACTGGGGTAATCACATAAATGGGATTGTAAATAAAGGGTACCGATCTCTGCACATGGTTATGAGGGTGTTTAGGGGTTGTAGTAAGGATGTAAAGGAGAGTGCATATAAGTCTCTGGTAAGACCCCAACTAGAGTATGGTTCCAGTGTATGGGACCCTCACCAGGATTACCTGATTCAAGAACTGGAAAAAATCCAAAGAAAAGCAGCTCGATTTGTTCTGGGTGATTTCCGACAAAAGAGTAGCGTTACAAAAATGTTGCAGTGTTTGGGTTGGGAAGAATTGAGAGAAAGAAGAAGAGCTGCTCGACTAAGTGGTATGTTCCGAGCTGTCAGCGGAGAGATGGCGTGGAATGACATTAGTAGACGAATAGGTTTGAATGGCGTCTATAAAAGTAGGAAAGATCACAATATGAAGATAAAGTTGGAATTCAAGAGGACAAACTGGGGCAAATATTCATTTATAGGAAGGGGAGTTAGGGATTGGAATAACTTACCAAGGGAGATGTTCAATAAATTTCCAATTTCTTTGAAATCATTTCGGAAAAGGCTAGGAAAACAACAGATAGGGAATCTGCCACCTGGGCGACTGCCCTAAATGCAGATCAGTATTGATTGATTGATTGACAAAATCCTAACCACACTTTGAGATCTCCATCTTTAATTCTACTTTACGCAATTTGAAAGTTATCTCGTTATTAAGCTGACACAATATCATTCCTTCTAAGACATCAACTTTCCTTATGGATGAGCTAATTTTATCACTACCTGAAATAACTTCATTTCTTCTGACATTAATAACCTCAAAATCGCCATAGCACTTCTCAGTACTGTGTGTTTCTGCTGATATAATTCGGCCATCTCAACCTCTGTCTATTAAGTGATCTATTATTTTTACATACAACACGTGTATCTTTGCCATTAAAGCTTGTAACCTAGAAACATTCGACTTAAGTAAATTACGGTTCTCAGGTTATTTATGTTGCCAGAACCAACTAAATGTCATTTAATTCTTTAATAATTTAATTTAATGCAGCCAATTCTTTGTAACACATTGCCGAACAGGCGTTCGACCTTTGTTAAGTCGTTCCATTTTCTGTCGTTTTTGAATACTTCACTTTCAACACCGCACTCACCTTTCCTTTCCTCCTTGGACAGACAAGCGAGATTAAAGTACACACGTATTCTTATCACGTTGGTGGTCATCAGTTGTTAACAAATAGGAAGTCGTAGGATTAATTATCTGACTCCATTTCATTTTATTTCTTATCACATTCATAAGAAGCTTAACCATTAGCGTACATATTATATCACATATTTGATAATAAAACAAAAGAAAACAATGTCAAACAATACCTCAACCAAAGTCACGTCACTCAATTTCAACCTGTTCAAATTAATCTAAAGAAGTTTTGTGAAAGAGAATACAATTCATAGGATGAAAAACAAAACTTATAGCTCCGTTTTCGAACGACCCCCATTGCAGCTTCCTCTGTGGATCTGTGGTAGAATGCCTGCCTCGGGATCCCCAGATTGCGAGTTCAAAGCCCGACAGGGGAAGCGTAATTTTTGAAGGGCATAAATTACCATTCAACACCCCACGCCGTTTGATATCGCCATGTAAACGATCATTGGTGACCGATGTGGTAGTGGTATAACTTAGCCGTAGACGTTCAAAAGAAATTCCGTTTACTATGCCATCTAGTAGGCTTAGAGTGAAACGGAGTGTCGAAATTGACGAGCGGACAGCCATATGGCGTCTAGTGGATATGCCTACACATATTTCTATCGATTTAAAATTGAAGAGAGTCCTTTATCTACGTACTATGTGGAATAGAGGATCAAACAGTTGATAATATATTGTTATTGTGGAAAATATGTAAGGAAAAGGCAATTATTAAAGAATAGAATGACAAATAAGTATGGAAAGTGGACATTTGTCAAAATTAAATATTAATGATTTATTTTAATAACAGAATTTATTCCAGCCAGTGGCCATATGTTACAATAAATATGGAATAAATAACTTGTCGCATAATACAAAAGAAAACAACGAAATATCAAAGAATACCTCAACCAAAGTCACGTCACTCAATTTCAACCTGTTCAAATTAATCTAAAGAAGTTTCGTAAAAGAGAATACAATTCATAGGATGAAAAACAAAACCTATAGCTCCGTTTTCGAACGACGCCCATTGCAGCTTCCTCTGTGGATCAGTGGTAGAATGCCTGTCTCATAATTCTAGTGCAAGAAAACAAACATTTTATCGCGAGAAATCGATAAAGACAAACTAAACATGGAAATTATGACCCTGGCATCGAGAGAAATCAAGGAAGGAAAATTAAACGAAACATTAAACATAATCGAAGAACAGTTAACGCATGCAGTAGTAAAGAAAGATAGAAAACAAAGGAGGCAAAACCTTGGTTCAACCAAGAGTGCTACAAGGCAAGGAAAGACGCGTTAAAAGCACTTCATAAAGCAAGAACCTCACAAACACAAGAGGACTTAGAGGAATATAATAAGGCCAGAAGATACTACAAACAAACACTCAACACGCATAAAAACAACTACCAGGGAGAAGAAGAAAAGAAACTTATCCAACAAGCCGAACAAAAATGGTAGGACTACAAGGCCTTAATGCCGAAGCCTAGGGACCTCCCATACTTCGAAGCTGGGTTTGAGTGATGTCATGGTCTGATTTACCCATGACGTAGGTGTAAACCATGTGACAATTAGTAGTATCTATAAAAGGACGTGTCTCCTATAGTAGTGAGTCAGTTGAATGAAGAGTCTGAGTGAGATGGTAATGAGGAGCCATATGGATAGTAAGGCCTCTGTCGGTCAGTTAGTTGGATGGAGAAACAGTTATATGGATACGGAGTATTCAGGGAGCATACGTAGTAGATGTTCGAGATGTATTCTGTATACTGAACCCTTTAGGTCCATATTGAGGGATACCTACCTTCCTTACCTATCAGCAAAGTTCATGAGATCTGTCTCTTGGATCGTATCGGGTTCTTCGTCACTTGCTGAGGTAAAGGTAGGGTTCAGTAATTCTAATCTATCTACTGGAATGAAAGGTCTATTTAAAAGATTCCTATTTATTCAGGAAAATTCTGAAGCCATTTGATATATCAATGGTATCATAGAAGTCAATTGTGTCCACTGGACACCACAATCATTTTTACATGAACGTCAGAACACTGGTGTGAGACTTTAACGTAACTGCCTGACGGGCATTCATACTAGAAACCACTGTCTCGATTATTAATCATTTAAGAAAGGAAAGTCTGGAAATCCTTAAATTCGGCTTCCATGTGAGACCACATGTACCATCATAGTGATTCGTTATGGTCCAGCCCTCGTAACACGAACTCTGGACTCTGGGTATAATTAAGGCCGTCCAATCGGTGTGTGCCACACAGTGGTTCTACGGCATGGACCCTTAATTGAATCGATGTGACCTGCGTCTATGTCATGGACCGACATCTAATCTTCTAAGTTACTTTAAAGTCATTGTGGATGATGACCGCAAGGAAATGATGCTACAATGGCATATGGCCCTAATCTAAGTCACTGAGGTTGATGACCCCCTGACCATCCAAGTTTCTAGGCTGAAGGCTAAACACAATTAAGTTACATCGGTTTATGACCAAAATTCCACTTTACTATCCCCAGCACATTCACTGCTCAATCAATCAAAGTTCAATAATTACAACAATAGCAATGCTCACAAACTTTGTGGCAGTGAAATCCATTTCCTTCGGATATGTCCCCTTAATCGTTACTTTACATGTTAATATTCCCCAGAAAACAAAAACGAAAATTTCCAGAATGCATCTCCAAGTTATTCGCTTGATTAAAGTTATTTCAAAATGCGGTTTCACTGAATTTAATAATTAAATAAATTTAAATGATTTAACGAAATGTTAAAGATCAGCAAATTTTATCTCCGCGGACTCTGGTTTCTTCACAAATTCCTACGCAGCTGTGATGTAAATTCAATATTGCGATGTTTATCTGGCTGGAAAAGAATTGTTACATAATTCATGTCCAGTTATATATCTTCTCTCGTGATCTCACACTTTTAAAATCTAATCTAGTCCTAACCATTATTAAAACTTGGATATCCTATGAATCTACGTACAAACCAAACAACTCGCCATATAATTACGATGTCATATCTCGTCATACCATTATGAATTTTGCACACCCCTCACAGACAAACCGATCATCACAACCATCGCTCTATATTTTGGACAACCCTGAATTTGGTTACTCTGTTCCTTATACTCCAGGTTCGTGATTTCAAATGTTCATTACGTCCCCAATTACAGTATTTCACAATACTCAGATCATTACCGGCTATGAATTTCAACTAAAATCCAGCATTTTAACGTTTCCCTGGCCGAGAATACAGTACAATCTCAATTCCACGCCTGTCCCGTTGTCACAGTTGAGGCCTCTCACCCAAGTTCGCTTGACAGTTACATGAAACACCCGGTTCGTTCTACCTGACTGACTTCTCAAAATGCTCCCTTTAAACTCTGCCGACATAATTAAACAAATACGATATTCCAACCAACAAAATGCACAGATTATGCTTCAAGATGCCCACACTAATTATACGCGTCGCCAATTAATATCGGTATGGATTTCTATGAATTTCTTTCCATTCCCAACATTATAATGACAGGACTCTAACCTGATTCGCACATCTCATCTCAACTCATATAAAATATTCCTCGGGCTTCCGTGTCCCGGCTTCAGTGACAGGTCCAGCCTGATTCACAAATCTCATATCAACAAAACTAACCTCTGTTTCCCAACTCCACAATTATTATCGACAAAGAACTGGAATAAAATCCTTACTAGAAATCTCGACGTCTAATATGGCACAATGCATTACTCATGAATAACTTCGCGTAAATGAGATCGTATTTAATAACTTGATTTTACGAACAAAATGACTGAAACATTCTACTAGATCTTTTTATTGTCAGTCAGACACAGTTTAAAATGAGCCTAGAAAAACGTTTCTCTCCGTGGCCAAATTCATCACCCTAGGTTCTCACCCGACAGCGCGCTTCCACTCGATTGAAAATGAGTAACCATGGATTATTATTATTAACATCAAATTGCAGACAGGAAAAATTTACGTCGACTGAACATCTTAATTTGGCATCACAAAATATAGGCAGTACACTTCGCACGGATGACGATCTACATTGGACGTGATATCACTTCGGAATCCTATTCAATAACTTTTTACAACATTATACGGCACTCGCAAGACTTCAAAAAATTTATCAAAGTGGAAAATAAAACAAATGACTCTTTTTTTTTAGTCGTATTCTCACATTTACAAAACTTAGTAGGGTGACCATTGCGTCGTATATCCCCATTCAAATACACTTTTTGAGATCAGGAGACAAGATATAAGAGGTAGTAAGATGGAAAGTCACCTACCTCATGTCGTCACGCCAGTGTTCGTCATAGGGCTCACCTGCGACCCTGGCATTTTATTTAGCCATTTTTACATTCATGGCTTCACAGTTCATTGTTAATTTTCTTCAGGTTTCCTGGAATAAAGCATAAAAAAAAGAAAATACCCTTCACTTGTTTGTTGCGCGCACACGATGGACTATAGGCCTAATTATTTCCGCACACGAATTACTTAATCACATTAGAATTTATTCAGTACTTTGACCGTCCTATCTGGTACAATTATTTCACTCAAGAAAACTATCTCCTCATGGAGTCAAGACTTAGCCGCAATGGCTAAAATCTGCAGTTGAACTCAGTCTACTTTCGTTGGTTTGATTTCGCAGAGCAGCTCAACAATTTTTCGTCCGCTTTGTATCACAAATGCCGGAGAAGGAGACTTCGTCATGGCGTCCCTTCATAGTTATAGCAGTTACCCCCTCTCTTCGGATCTCTCCCTTTGCCGCCAAGAAAATTTCTATAAATTTTCTGACTTACCTAAACTGTAATTTCAAGAGTTTTGAAAGTGACTACATGCTTGCTACATTTCTGGCGGTAGTGTTCATGGACATTTAAAATTTTTACGGGTTCGATTTGCGAGATGATTGACCCCCTTTGATAGGCACTATATTTTTTTGACTTGGCTTGGGTCGCCATGTACACGCGCTTTGAAATAGTTCATAAAAATGACTTGAGATTCTTCCGCCGTTGACACGTGTGGCTGACGTCACGTACCCCAGAGCGTGGGACCGAAGGTAATCACCTCCTCGTCACGTGTCAAATCCATGCTATCAAGAATCCAACTTTTAAATGATTGTTCATTTATGCATAATATTCTTAGGGCACAAAGGTCATGGGTTCAATACAATGTGTTCAGTCGAGTTCTTGTGTCGGTTCAGTGACAGCCGAAGATTGAGTTTTCGTAATGCAGACTAACAATTCGATGGATTACGTGTAAAGTTGATTGTACAGTGTGGTGATATTTTCAAGCCATACTATCTCGTTTGTAAAGCTAAAATGATACGTCACCAAATTAGGTTTGAGATACCTACAGCTGATACCAATTCCAAGCAATACGTCATAATAACACTTAAAGTGTCCTAGGTACCGTTATATGAACCAGTGAGGGATAGATTTCCTGTACAGATTTCAAATGTCCGGTCAGGGGTATTTTAGAGCTTCACTCCATTTTAATTTCAGAGTTTTATATTGTAACTTTATTATCGCAGCAAATCTTACATTTCAGTTCAAAATTTAAAGAATATCATTTGTTTAGTATCATGTACAGTTAATTGTTTCATTTCATGGTAGATCAGGTAACCTCAAATTTTAGTTAGGAAACTAAACGGCAATATCCTTTCCCCAGAACCTATATGTTATGCTGTCAAAATAAGCTTATTACCCTACACCCTAGAGATATTCAAGATTTTCATCCTATTATTGTTACATTTATATGTAGCTGGCGCCCATCATCAATTAAAGTGTTAGTATTTCTGGTTACTGTATGTGGAAACCCGAAGGTAAGTACAAAGTGAGACCACATAGTGCGACGGTCGAGTATTTTATATCCTGCATATTTTAGTAAGAAAAAGCGGTACCTGGTGAAATGGAAAATAAGTTGTGGAATATTGTCCAACACATGTTCACAACTGCAACCTAGTCCACTGGTAACTGTGATGTTAGGAAGATGATCTAGGTACTCCTGAAATATATCTCCCCATAAAGCTTCTGGTGCACTGATACTTGTAACTGCTGTTTTCTCAACATTTAAAAAAAAATAGTATCAACATTTCTTCCAAACGGTGTGTCAGGTGGTTGGATGTATTTTGTATTCTCCCAGTCTTGTTATAGTTGGGGATAAAACATGACGACCTCGCCTCACACCACTACCCTCCGGGCAGCCCAGTGTCTATTAGCGGCTTATAGGATTGACTACGTCTGCTGTAACCGAAGTTGCCAAATCGCATTCTGCACTCGACACGAAGAAAAGGTAAATACTGGAGAGAGTATGGAAGAAAGTGGTTTGGCAATCTCTCAACGCCAAACAAGGATCGCTTAGAACTCGTTAACACTGCATTAGTCGCGTGTTATCTGAGATATGCACAGTGGTGATTATTTGCTGTAATTTGAGTTTGCTTGAGGTTAGAAGTCCATCTCCCCTCCTAGCTTCCTGTCTTGGAAGTGGCGACGTCCAGTAGTTTTGTGACCTTCATGCAATACAAATGTCACGATCTGCTGCCCGCGTTATCTCACAGATACGACGCGAGTATTTTTGTAAGTATTCATGTTTAACTCTAATGCGTTTGATTTGCTGTGAATTAGCTAATTAATGTTCGTGCTAGTGCTTGTAGCTCGAGATCTATTGAAAATGAAGATGAAGATGATTTGTAAAACTGCTTTGTGCTGAGTGAGTCGTTTAACTAATCAGTAACATTAGGTACTGTCTCAAGATCCTGAAGACTATGAAAAGAACAATCAGATAATTAGTGTAATTGTTTCAAATATGCCAGTGTCCTTTCTCAACATTTCAATGGATATCTTGTAAATAAACCTTAAAGTACATTTTATGTTGGTTTATATCTTCCACAAATTATATAGGGGTTATGTAGACGGACTAAATGTATGTATCTCTCAGATAAGATGCGAGCACTGATGCTACTCTTAGGACGCGCCTGATGCAGTGCAAACTCAGCAGGGTACAGGGTGTGATTGACAGCTGGCTTCCAGCTCGCTTCCGGGAACTGAGGTCGCCATGTTCTGTTCCCAATTATAACGCCGAACATTTACTTTCTCTTGGTTCTTTTGAACTATCTTGAAGTGAACTAATGAATACTACACATTCAGTTTATGTTTAGTGCGATGTGCTATATAACCACAGAAAGTGATGAAAGACACTTATTTTCAGGTGGATAAACAACGATTGTTCTAATTCCCAGCTGAGTGATGGAGACTCTTCAAAGGTAAGTTTTCCACGGATTCCATATTAAACTGAATTTCTAATTTGTGAATTCTGTATTGCTATTTCGTCTGGCATTGTTCTGATCTGACTTACAAATGAGGTTAGAGGTACATCTTTATCTGGCAGTGAATTTTTTAGCGGGACGTAAAAGAAAGTGTTGCACAGTCATTAGTAGACCTCGGATTCTTAGGTGCTAAAAATGCCATTTTAGGTGCCGAAAGCAGGCTGTCAAATATGAAAAAATAGGTCCTAGAATATATTTTAAGCAGCTACAATTTTACATACTTTAATAAGCATTTAGCTTTCGTGGCTCAGGCAGCAGCGCACTGGCCTCTCACCGCTGGGTTCCAGGCACTGCATGTGAGATTTATGCTGGACAAGTGGCAAAATATCTCTAGAGGTCGACGCCACGAACAAATAGCATTTTGTGCTGGACAAAGCGGAGGCGGGACAGGTTTTTCTTACGGGTACTCCGGTTTTCTCTGTCATTTTTCATTCCGACAGAACTCTCCAATATTTTTTCATGTCATCTGTTAGTCATTAATCATTGCCCCAGAGAAGTGCTACAGGCTTCGGCAGCCGGCACAGTTCTTATCCTCACCGTTAGGCTTCATTCATTCCATTCCTGGTCCGGTCGAATGACTGGAAACAGCCTGTGGATTTTTCATGCATTTTCATTTTCAATAAGCATTTATCAATGAAAACACAATGTTTAATTTTTTAAATTGATAATCATTCTTCAGGGGAAAATATAAAACAATTTTACTCACCTCTTTGCTGCAAACGTCACAGAGAATAATTTTACCCATCCATGTGAAATGAGGTAAGTCCTGTAACCACGGTTAAATTAAAGACGACTTGGAACCTGACACTTTCGGCTTATGCTTCCTGTCAGGGGGAGCAATCTACCCCACGGGTAGTCAGAGCTGGGGTCCTACTGGGAGGGGTGGTGTTTCCCACACTGTACGGCCTGTATGCGAATGACCTTCCAACCCGTCAACGAGTGGAGGTTCAGCAATACGCGGATGACATAGCCATTTACAGCAGTATGAGTAGAAATGACTATGCTGTCCGCGCGTTGCAACAGTGGAGCTCGTCTTTCTGGGAGTGGTGTGTCCGAAACAAGGTGAAAATACAGTAAATCCCACGAAACCTCAGGCAATTATTTTCACCAAGCGTCAGCCTAGATTTGGTTAACTTACTATTAATAATGTCCGTTTGTTTTGGACAAACAAAATTAAATATCTCGGACCTACTATAGACAGAAATATGACTTGGAGATACAGTACAGAACAAGCCTTACAGCGTGCCGCGGCACGGATGAAAGCTCTGACACCTCTCCTGAGAAATTCCTCAAAACGACGCGCAGGTCGCCTACGGGAGTCAAATCAAAAGACCTGCGCCTGGCCAGCCAAACTTGTCCTCGGACACTCCCGGCACTAAAAGCCATACGCCATTTCATTTCATTTCCTGCGAAATAAATATATCTCTCCTAGTATTAAGGGATATGTTTACCTGGCAAGTGTCAGGCCCATCCTGCTGTATGGCTCTGAGGCCTCGGGCTATATTGCTAAAATTCCGCTTTCCAAATTACAAGTTTATAAAGTATTTCAAGAATATGCTGTTCAAGGTACTGAAAACGAGTCGGCAAATATTTTAGTTTCTCGGAATAAATTAAAATAATTTTAATTGATGTAGGGATTTAAAAATGGGAATATAGGCAAATATAGGTTCTAACGTCAATTTAGACATTTTAGGCACTATTGGACCACCATTTTGTGATAGTACATATATCACACCCTGGCACTGTATTCACAAATAATAGATATTATTATTGATATTATTCGTTTTATTATCACTATTTCATTTGTACTGTATATTTATTCTTAATATTTTAAGCTGGAAGGTCTTCATATGTGATATGAATAATTTGTTTTGTACAAGCGGATGGGAAAACAGTGCTATTTACAACTCGGAAAGTTTCCGTGAGTCAGGTGGAACAGCTCAGAGTCTGATGACGTGGCTTTGTTATTGTCTCGGGACCCAGAAGAGGTTCGGGGCGTGGTCTTGGAATGGCAAGAGAATCTTCCACTCGTGATTGGATGGCAATCTGGACCAATCTAGACGTGCCACGAGAGAGTAGGAGGAAGCTGAGATCTATATAGGCATGTGAGAAAACAGCGAGAGACGGGTCTTAAAACTTTTATGGAACGTGGAATGTGAAGTGTGGTACTGGCCTACAAACTATGAAGTGCTTAGGCACTTGGTATTACAGTATATCGCTTGTGGCGCTTTGGTGTCCTTACCACCAAGTGTCTTATATGTTGGTGAAAGGTAAGGGTTACTGTATTTCAGACTTTCCATAATTCATGGTCTGGAACAACAAGCGTGTGTTGCTCAAGTGAAAGTATCTTTAAACCCAGTGTTAGAATCAGTGAACACAGAAATATAAAGGTACAGTATTAATGTGATATAACATGTACCGATGGTGAGAATCGGCAGTTGTGTTGATATACAAAGACAGTGAAGGGTATTTATCTATCTATATATTTATTTCGTAATTAGTGCTCATCGAGCTAACTACAAACGGTAGCTTGGTCCTCGCTTTTGGATTCTCGCGGTTTTGTTGTTGTTGTTGGATAATTGTGTAAATATGGAGTCTTCCAGCAGTATTTGGTGAGTGTATTCTATGTATATGTTGGTGTGTTGATGAGGTGCTCATGCACGGATATTATTCAGAATATAGCTAGTCATTTTAGAATCAATGGAGTTATTGATGGACCTAGGAGCAGTTCCTACCTACTGAGTCGTTTTCAGATGGTTAGGTAAGGCCTGGATGTACACAGCTTTATGTACACACACTGGGAGAGAAATTTCATGGTCTATCCATTAAGGTGAATTTTGTCGCCCATATTATGGACATTTCGATTAATTATTTTATTAAGTTATTTGCGATATTTTATTTATTCGGACGTCGTATATATATATTACAAATGATGCCCAAGTGTGAGGCGATTAAGTATTTTATTATTTTAATCGTATTGCATTGGCACCCAACAGTGAGGCAATGGTTATTAATTGTTATTTAGATTTATTACAATGTTTAACCTTATAAATACATGAAACGTGTAAATAAAACTTCATTTTAAGTTCTCTCTTCAGGAACAAAATAGGTTTTTGTCTAAAATCCTCGGTATAGTAATCACAACTAACTGATCTGAGAGCACCTAAGTGTTGCTCCAAGGGGTTAAATTTGGCAGGAAGTAGACATATAAGATAAACCACGTTTCCACAGGTACTCTGCGAATTCTATCGTGCTTTGTAGTGTTACTCGTGGATATTCAAGTATTCCATCAGAAGGACCAGCGTCCTTCACAGTTTTATTTATTGTACAGAAATGATTGAACTTTTCACAACCAGCCTTACTAGGTATCCGAGCATTGGAAGGCATCAGCGAGGTCATTTGTGACTAGTGAAGGTTTCTGTAGTTTTACTCCCTTCAGATCCAATGGTGTGATTTTCTCTGAAAAACTTTATGGCGTTTGCCATGCTTCTGCTTAGCAGCTGGAATGCTAAGCGGAGCATTCATCTTCTGAAAAGTGGTGGTATTGCTGTGGGAGGAAGTGAGTTTAAGGTATATTCTCAAACTTGCGGAATCAAGAACAGTATCGTTTTCATACACAAGTACTTGCAGCTAATGGTAGATAGGTGGTATTTTCTTTGCCATAATAATAATATCTGACAGGGTTGACTCTTGGAGGTAGTGCCGGTGTGCGATGGCACCACCAATGTAATAAAGAATAGGAAACTGTTTTCTGCCCATGAACAGTTTCAATTACATTTAAATATCAAGAACACACATTTCAAGAATATGCCTTCATTTGAACGAGCGTTCAAACCGACAAGTGCTCTGGCGGCGCTTGTCGGAGTACGTGTGCCAGATCTCACGGGCACCGCTTCCTCACATAAAACACACTGTACAAAAGACTATGTGGCTCAGATTGGCTTCGGTTTTATGTTCTTAAGGGCTGAGAGTGTGCCTGTGGCCGCGTGATGCAACGCTTCAATTTACTTCACTAGAGTGCAGCATGTACAAGCACATGTCAATCACTAGGAACGCCACAGTACAGCACCCAGCGTTAGCAGTATGGTGATTTTGTCACTGTATCTGACGACAAGATATTCTTTTTTTTTTTTTTACTATGGGCTTTACGTCGCACCGACACAGATAGGTCTTATGGCGACGATGGGATAGGAAAGGCCTAGGAGTTGGAAGGAAGCGGCCGTGGCCTTAATTAAGGTACAGCCCCAGCATTTGCCTGGTGTGAAAATGGGAAACCACGGAAAACCATTTTCAGGGCTGCCGATAGTGGGATTCGAACCTACTATCTCCCGGATGCAAGCTTCACAGCCGCGCGCCTCTACGCGCACGGCCAACTCGCCCGGTACAAGATATTCTTGGTTCTCTCGTGTAAAGGGGAGTCATGACTGAAATGTTGCGGGATTTTTACCAACATTGATTTGTCAGTTTTAACCTTAAAAATTCCCGAATTCTTCCTCTTTCAAATCCCACTATCAGTTGTTTCCATCGCCATTTTTAAATATCTAAATGTGGAATTTAAATGGTAGCGGTTCGCCATACCCACGCCCCTTTCTGTCAGACAACATTAGCTGCAGAGTTCTTTCGGGCTAGCAACACAATAATACCGCTGGAATATATTTACCTTGTAGTAGTTCTGGACTGTGCGTAAGAGGAGACAGAAGTCTGAGGAAGTATCTTACTGTCCACAGCAGTTTTATTACAAGTATATTTCTTAAAAGTTTCAATTGTATTTTCTAGAAAAACATTATCTGCTCTCTGCCATGCATAAAATGCTCCTTGTTGCGACAGAGTTTTTATCAGATTCACCTGAAATTTTCGGATAAAATTTCAATATGTACAGAAATTAAAAGTATTTCTGCATTTTATTACGAGTTGAATACAGTGGAACCTCGATGTCTTGAATCACATCGGGAGTAAATTTTTATTTCGAGTTATCGGAATGTCGAGATATAGAGAATACCGATTTTGAGCATGTATAGCACGTAATTGAATCATATGTATCTACGGGCTTATACTGAATATATTATTACCAACAGTATTTAAAAATATACAAACTGTTTTACGGCATCACTTTAATTATAACCTTTATTATACCGTAGTAAATTTTTAGAAGATAGGATACAGTACATACAGCAGTGAAACAAAAACATACCTCCGTTAACACATTTGGAAACAATCCGTTAGTCACTTCTATTTGTTACTGTTAACCTCTCCTCCCTTCACGTTGAAACTTCCCGCAAATACCACACAGCCGAGATTCGTAAATGAAGCTTGTCACCCGCGACTTCGGGGGTTGCTTTCGTACGTGACCGGTAGTTAATTCACACCCGTGAAACAGCGAGGCTTTGCTGATTTTCCGATCACTTCGAAGTTTTAGTTTCCTGATTCCCGTCATATTAGCTCCCAGCATCACTGTTAATTTTTTTTATACTTGTTAACTGTTCCTCACAAACCACAAATGCCGTATTGCACAGTTAATGTTGCACAAAATTCGAGTTACAGAGTATTTTTTGCTTCAAGGGAGGAAATGTTTGCTTCGAAAATTCTTGTAATCGAATTTCCAGTAATAGACAAACAAAAATACACGCGAAGAACAGTACATACGGCCGGAAATTTTAAGTTACTTCGAGATACTGAAAATTCGAGTGATGGAGGTTCGAGATATCGAGGTTCGACTGTATTACCTTCATATTTCTGTTCCTAAAATAACACCAAACTGCAATTTTTCCTGTTGTGTGAATAATGAAAAATTGAAAAACTTATATCTCCAATAGTTTATACCTGGCTGCAAAATCCAGAGTTATTATTAAGTATATGAGTATTTTTAACATATCTGTCAAATGATAACCCAAAAAGAATGAAAACTGTGCCGCAAGGAGCGTTTTCCATGTAACATATACAAATAAATAGTATTTGTCAATAACTTTGCAACAAATTAACTAATCGACTTCAAATTTTATTAATATATGTATATATTTTAAATTTGTTTGTAATAAGTGGTAAGTTTAATAAGTTCCAAATTTGAGTCATGATTCTCCTTAAATAGACACCTAGCGAATTTTTTGAAACTCGTTTTAGCGACAGAAAGAAATCTTTCACAATTTGTAATATAATCACCGAGGATTTTTTGCAATGAATTTTGCTCTAATTCATTAATGTAAGTTGGCGACACAGTTACCAAAACGCAAGCACAAAATATCAAAATTGCTAACTTTTTTGGTGTTTATTTCATGCCTTTATGAATAGTTTTTTTTTTTTAATTTGGGAAACCAAAACAGCGAGAAGCCGAATTACAGAGTTCCGCAAAGGAAAAATATATTTACAGTGGTGTAGCACAAGGCAAACAACATTTAAAAAAAATAAGTGGAAGAACAATGACAAAATAACATCTGATGTTAAAAATAGAGGACAAAATTAAAAACTAACAAAATAACTGTAGAGACACAACAATTAAGAACAAAATATAAAGGCAAAAGAAACAACGAGGAAAATTGAAGATTGAACTTAAAACGAAGAGAAGAACTTATAGAAATAACTTTTGTGTTTAACAAACGTTGATACTCGGAAAATAACCGCCAAGAACGGCCTGTGCGATACTAAGATCAGTCAAGAGCTACGAGAACGTGAATTCACCTCTGGCGTTCACTACAGCAAAAAGGACTCGGAGTAGAACTTTACAAAGAGTATTCTACACCAGCAAACTCTTGGGTGCGAGATCATACCGGACTGTCTTCTAACGAGAAGAAAGAGGCTATAAAGATGACCACTAATATTTCTGCGGTGCGCTCGGTGCCAGGAAGATTCCTGGACAACCTCTGTCCGCATTGCCACGGAGAGAAACAAACGCTTGGTCATGTCCTGGGATTCTGCACGCGCGGGGAGCTCCTAAAAGAAATACGCGGCATCAACAGATTAGATCATTCATTGCCGACGAACTGAGAAAAAAGGGATTCAATGTAGATGAGGAGGTACGCGCACTGGCCATAAACGGCAGTTTGCAGAGAATTGACATCATAGCCTTTAAAGACAACAGTTCTCAAGGGTTCATTTTAGATCCGACTGTCAGGTTCGAGCACACCACGAACCTTCTACGCCGGCGTAGCAGGCGGAGAGGTGATACTTCCACGTGGCGCGTCCCAGGTGGCGGATAGGGGAGTGCTAACCGGCTTGCCGTCGGACTTGAGGGAAATAAAATACCTCTCGCGGATCAAACACACTACTCCCTGCGGGTGCGGGACGCACATGTAGAATACACCCGCGGTATCCCCTGCCTGTTGTAAGAGGCGACTAAAAGGGGCGACCAAGGATGATTGTCTTAGAACCATGAAACTACTTTTGATTAGTACCATCATGCGGGGAACACCATGGGTCGCCTTTGCTTACGAGTAGTACCACTATATTAGGTACGAAATAGGTTTGTGATTAGTATAAGCAGTGAGTTAGTTCGCCTGTGGGTTTCCAGTACCCGCGAGTCGTACCCATGTGAGCAACACCGCGGGTCTGGGCGCTGCCTATGAGCGACACCGTGAGTCTGCGTTGCCTGTGATTAGTGCCCACTATGTGAGGAACACCACGGGAATAGCGGCACCCGTCACTAGTACACCTAGGTGAGGAACCTCATCGGTTTGCGTTGTCTATGAGTGGCGCCATTGTGTGAGAAACCCATAGATTTGCGTTACCTGTACGATGTACAATACTTGTGAGTAGTACCATTATGTGTGGACCACCGTGAGTCTTCGCTACTTTTGATTAATACCCCAACATGACAAATGCCATGGTTGTACTTTACTAGCGATAAGTACCATTCTGAGGGGCCTTAGACCTGGATTTTGGACCCCTTTATACATCAAGCTTCCTCGATTCAGGATTGTGCTTTATATGTGGTCCCTTGGTCAGTAATACTCTTATTTATGATCTTTTTTGAGTCGGATCCACTATTTTTTGTTTTTTGGGTTCATGTCCATCCATTCATTCTTCATGACATTTTTTATTTTGGTCAGTGGATGATTTTGAACTTTTTGTTGACATTTCATTTCGTACCATTAGGGGCTGATGACCTCGATGTTAGGCCCTTTTAAACAACAAGCATCATCATCATCATCATCATAAGGTTTGAGCACCATAGAGGTCAGCCAGAGGAGGTTAATCTAGAAAAGATTAAAAAATACAAACGCACTGCCCCTGACTGCAAATCTAAACACCACCTTCAGGAAATTGAAATGATAGGGATAAAGGTCGGAGCTCGCGGTACCGTACCTCGTCAGTTTGTCATCACGTGGAAGCGCTTCCAACTTCCAATGAAGGTTTTACCCAAAATTGTAACTCTCGTCCTCCGATGATCCATCAAGATCGTGAGACACCACCTCTACAGCTCTGAAATGCCGCATTAATTAAACTGTTTCTTTATAATTTAGAGTTTTCTTCAATTAATAGAACTGTACAGAAAATCTGATATGTTTTAGCTTGTACTTAGTGGCAGCCTGTAAATACAGGAGGATGTTCCTAAATAAATGGAAGTGTATACACATAGGGTACAATGGATATAATACCAATATGAATGGTCCGTTATTGGACATTATAAATTTTCCAATCATACTGGTATTATAAATTTACTCATTCGGGACGAATATTTCAGGTTCCCTATGGGAATCAACATCTATATCATACAATGGATATCTCTTCCAATTTTTTAATAGATGTGTAAAGTAGCCTTGAAGTTGAAGATAAGGCATTTTGTAAATTTCATTTTAGTGGCTTCTGAATATGTGACCAAGTGCTTGTATGTGCGCGTAAATTGGCGATAACTGTGGTTATTTATTCCTATGTGAGGCAAGCACGTGTTACTTTCAGTACCGTTCTTATTTGTTCATTTGAAGGTATCGTTCGGGTTTTGGAACGAACGCTTTCGGCGAGTAGCTCCAAAATATATTTTCTTTATGTTTCATATTCAACAAATGTCTTATAACTGGAATTTGAAGAAAATGCATGTGGATTGAAGTAAATATTCATATTTATAATTTATAAATTAGTTTTAATTTGATAGTTCATTAAAAGAACGGTCTTGTAACATAGCAAAGTTAATGTGGATTCATGTAACTTACAGCATTAGGTAAATTTCTACTATCTGTACATGTAGTTTTGAAAGATTTGTTTACAAATGTAGTGGCTCGACCAATAGAATAATTACCAGCCGCCATTGATTTCTGATGCATAAATGTACCTGAGTTAAGTTTTTGTAGTTTGGATTACTACACGGACCTCACAAGTTTGACCGTAGGTGAGCAGTACTGACTAGTAGAGAAAAAGTCACAGGTTTTGACAATGTTTCATTCTCAAGACGAATAAGACCTGGTGGTCTACAGACTAAGCTAAGGTTGTGAACCCCCATATACTTGTGGAACATGCTTTTATACCATGATATCTTTTACTTATGGCTGGTTTACACAGGTAGAGTAGCGAGGCGAAAAGAGTAGATAGTAGAGTAGTCATGTTACTCTACTCTCCACTGTCTGGCAGAGTTGACACTTGTATCGTTCATACGGGAGTAGAGTCATACAGTAGAGTAGAGTAGTAGCACCATGTCAAGACGCAAGCACATCGTAACGAAGAGTTTAAAGACATTTGCAAACATATTAATGCAAGAGGTTAGTGAAGCGTTAGAAGAAGCAAATGAGGAAAGAAGGGAATGGGTAAGAGGCTGGCTTAGGAGAGATACTCTCGTGGCATCAACATTAATTCTGAGAGAACTTGCGACAGAGTATAAAGAAGAATACAGAAAGTGTATGAGATCGAAGCCTGATACATTTCAGACACTGTTAGATGCTATAACACCGCAAATTCAAAGACACGACACAGTGATGAGAAATGCAATAACACCGAGATTTAGCTTGAGGTGACTCTGAAGTTCTTGGCCAATGACAATAGCCATCAGTACACTGTAAATCACGCTGGCGTAGGCCTAATTTGTAGTAGCTTTTTGCCATAAATACCCCGATCTACACTGACTGACAGAGCAAATGCAACACCAAGAAGGAGTGGTTCGAAAGGGATGAAAGTTGGGGAAAAAAACAGAGACGGCACGGACGAATAATTGATGTTTATTTCAAACCGATATGCAGGTTACACAATGCGCACGGCATCGACTCAGTAGAATGTAGGACCACCGCGAGCGGCGATGCACGCAGAAACACGTCGAGGTAGAGAGTCAATAAGAGTGCGGATGGTGTCCTGAGGGATGGTTCTCCATTCTCTGTCAACCATTTGCCACAGTTGGTCGTCCGTACGAGGCTGGGGCAGAGTTTGCAAACGGCGTCCAATGAGATCCCACACGTGTTCGATTGGTGAGAGATCCGGAGAGTACGCTGGCCACGGAAGCATCTGTACACCTCGTAGAGCCTGTTGGGAGATGCGAGCAGTGTGTGGGCGGGCATTATCCTGCTGAAACAGAGCATTGGGAAGCCCCTGAAGGTACGGGAGTGCCACCGGCCGCAGCACATGCTGCACGTAGCGGTGGGCATTTAACGTGCCTTGAATACGCACTAGAGGTGACGTGGAATCATACGCAATAGCGCCCCAAACCATGATGCCGAGTTGTTTAGCGGTAGGGCGCTCCACAGTTACTGCCGGATTTGACCTTTCTCCACGCCGACGCCACACTCGTCTGCGGTGACTATCACTGACAGAACAGAAGCGTGACTCATCGGAGAACACGACGTTCCGCCATTCCGTCATCCAAGTCGCTCTAGTCCGGCACCATGCCAGGCGTGCACGTCTATGCTGTGGAGTCAATGGTAGTCTTCTGAGCGGACGCCGGGAGTGCAGGCCTCCTTCAACCAATCGACGGGAAATTGTTCTGGTCGATATTGGAACAGCCAGGGTGTCTTGCACATGCTGAAGAATGGCGGTTGACGTGGCGTGCGGGGCTGCCACCGCTTGGCGGCGGATGCGCCGATCCTCGCGTGCTGACGTCACTCGGGCTGCGCCTGGACCCCTCGCACGTGCCACATGTCCCTGCGCCAACCATCTTCGCCACAGGCGCTGCACCGTTGACACATCCCTATGGGTATCGGCTGCGATTTGACGAAGCGACCAACCTGCCCTTCTCAGCCCGATCACCATACCCCTCGTAAAGTCGTCCGTCTGCTGGAAATGCCTCCGTTGACGGCGGCCTGGCATTCTTAGCTATACACGTGTCCTGTGGCACACGACAACACGTTCTACAATGACTGTCGGCTGAGAAATCACGGTACGAAGTGGGCCATTCGCCAACGCCGTGTCCCATTTATCGTTCGCTACGTGCGCAGCACAGCGGCGCATTTCACATCATGAGCATACCTCAGTGACGTCAGTCTACCCTGCAATTGGCATAAAGTTCTGACCACTCCTTCTTGGTGTTGCATTTGCTCTGTCAGTCAGTGTATGATTCGTTTGTTCGTTGCTTGTACGGCCCAAGTGTAGAGATTAAGCTTCAAGACTTGACATTGTACTGTAAACAATAATTATTTTGGATATTCCAAACAAAATATGAAAATTATTCTATTTGTTGTGGACATTACTGTTATTGCTTAAAATTAATGGCATTGTCAAGTGATATGGATCCCTATGTATGTTATTAATATGATTAAAGTACACAGTCCTGCATCATTGTCTAACTTAAACACGTCGAGACACATGATGAACACGCTGTGTAACTCTGAAACTTGAGAAACCTTCATCTAAAGGGACAATCCAGCTGACACCTGTTTATATTTGTTGTTGCATCTTCGAAACTATTATAGGTTTAGGTATTTTTTAAATCCTTCTTCCATCGAAAAGAGGGAGGTCTGTTCTCCATTATAGGACAATACACCTGCATTTGTTTGACCTCCAAAGGTGTACCTCCCCTTAATATCACTGAGCTATAATGTTACGTTGTGGCTTTTAATATTCTTATTTCTTTATTAATCTGCTCACCCTCCAGGGTTGATATTCCCCTCGGACTCAGTGAGGGACCCACCTCTACCGCCTCAAGGGCAGTGTCCTGGAGCATGAGACATTGGATCGGGGGATACAACTGGTGAGGATGACCAGTACCTCGCCCAGGCGGTGTCAGCTGCTATGCTGAACAGGGGCCGTGGTGGGGGATGGGAAGATTGGAAGGGATAAAAAGGAAGAGGGAAGGAAGAGGCCGTGGCCTTAAGTTAGGTACCATCTCGGCATTTGCCTGGAGGAGAAGCGGGAAACCACGGAAAACCACTTCCAGGATGGCTGAGGTGGGAATCGAACCCACCTCTACTGAGTTGACCTCCCGAGGCTGAGTGGACCCCGTTCCAGCCCTCGTACTACTCAAGGTAGTTAAGAGTCTAAAAGAGGTAGGGACCACGCGCAGGTCTCCCCACCACGCTTGGCCGTCGGTAACGTCAACGCGAACCCTCAGCGCCTCAGGCTAATACACAGCTGTAAGCTATTCTGTTTTAGCCACAAATTAGAGATAAGAGAACTTCATTGATATTCCACTTCACTATTACAGTAGAGTAATAATAGATCAAATACAGTGTGAATCCAGCAGCGTTTCTGAAGTATTTCGATCTGTATAAAAGGTTGTAACAATGCCAAGACTGTGATCGCAGTTCATATGTTCATGTTCATGTTCATGTTCTCAACACCTATGATAACAATAACAAGAGGCTCTAATTGTTATAGACTCGAACATTAAAGCTTGATGACTGCAAGAAATATGTCCGTTGATACAAGCAATATTGGGAAACCATATACACTATCAACAACACAAACAGCAAATGTTAGGAAACTGTCCACAAAACAAACAGTACAGTAAATGTTCTCCTCCAAGTGCCAGGAACTGACAAATTCCACGTTAACATTAGATAGGCCATATAAATTAATGAGCCTGTATATTAACATTCTTAGCACTGGTTTCATATACAACATAATAAATTGCCTTTCATAAAAAATAACAGGCTTGTTATACACAAAGAATAATGCTGATATTAAAAAAAGGATATCAAGCACACGTATCCATAGCATCAGTGGAATTTCTTTGCTTTTCTTCTTTCTTTACCGGTATCGTATTAACTGAAACTCGGTCTCTTGAATGTCTTACTTTTGTTTAAAGCATCCATTCGAATAAAAGAACGGCTTCTCACGAAGCAACTTGCAAGCCCATAAATTTCGGGGAATTCTTCTTCATGATATCCGTAAGGTTTGTGATGATGTTAGAACCCTCTTTCAGTTCTTTCCCGAGCTCGGTAGCTGCAGTCACTTAATTGCGGCCAGTATCCAGTATTCGGGAAATAGTGGGTTCGAACCCCACTGTCGGCAGCCCTGAAGATGTTTTCCGTTGTTTCCTCATTTTCACACCAAGCAAATGATGGGGCTGTACCTTAATTAAGGCTACGGACACTTCCTTTCTGTTTTCTCCCCGTAATTGCTTTCTATATTGAGGTTCTTCTTCTTTACCCTAAAAGCTATATAGCCAGTGAAGTTTTCAAGCAGCTCATCACGATCCTTTGTTTCGCGAATGTCCTCGAGCTGTTCCACTAGCTCTTCAAGGCTTTAACGAACCCTTGCTCATCCTCCGGTAAAGAACAGGATGTTGTGGGCTCAACGCTGGCCTTAAACTGGCACACGATATCCGAGTTTGGATCGAGTTCATCAGTAGCATGTAACATATTTGGGCGTAATGTTTCATAATCATCCGGAGAACAGTTGGAATTTCTTATTGCTTCGGAAGCATTGAGGCTAAGAAGCAATGATTTCACCTTTCGCTTCACAGCTGTCTGAAGAAGATGGTCATAAAGCCTTCCGAACCTTCGAAACTGATATGGATAGGTTCGATAATGTCTTGATTACTTCTGTCACCATTTATTTAGGTCAGTGACTGTAGGGAATACATGAAAGTTTATGTTTTCGTTCCTTTGCGTGCCTGCTATGATTTGTGCAGCCTGCAATGGCATGGCAAAGCATGGTACTGGAAAGTGTACACTATTACTGATTTTTACATTTTATCCCATAAAATAAACACACACGGCTTCTTATACACCACAAATATGTTACTATCGTGTATTATTAGCACCTAGCTTCTGCGTGCACAGCTATTCTTATTCGAACTACCTCTACCTCGTTCAGAGCAGATTTAATGCGAGGGTCCTGCGTGACGTCACAGCTCTGCTTTGCTACTGCACATCTCTCTCGTGATTCCTACCTTGTATTCTACGTACCTTGGTACTACTTTTCAAATTTCGTGGCAGAGTCGGGAATCGAACCCGGGCCTCCGGGGGTGGCAGCTAATCACACTAACCACACAACAGAGGCGGACGGCTCTCTGTATTACCATGCATATTATACTTTACTAAACCACTTAAGAGAGGGAGTGTAGATGTCGGCGGCACCACCTCCAGACTTCTTGGATTTACGAATTTTCGTCAGTTCTTGGTTGTAGGTACATCGTATTTTTAAAAAAAATCTGATTAAGTTCCATAAAACCCAGACCCTCTTTACCCATTTTCGTAATCAAGTCTTCTTCCGCCGCCCGTCTCATATTTCAGTTTCTGTAAATAATGCTGTTTATGTTCCATAAACATTCTTTTTTCGCTGTCAGTTCTACAAATTTGCATGTTTCTTCTTCCGTACACTTGATTTTGCCACCAAATAAACGCACAAAAATGCTCAGTTTACTCAGCGGAATACCGTCAGTACACACATGGAAATAAGCGAATGACGCGCCAACTGAAAAATCGAGCTTCCTCGGCCGTCTGCGCCAGCTCTCGGAGCTCGGTTCCGGTGGAGGGGGAATTATAGTGGTAGATTTACTTTAGGGCTGGTTTACACGGGTAGAGTAGCGAGGCGAGTAGAGTAGTTAGTAGAGTAGCCACGTTACTCTACTCTACCGCTGTCTGGTAGAGTTGACACTCGTATCGTTCATACGGGAGTAGAGTCATACAGTAGAGTAGAGTACAGTAGTAGCACCATGTCAAGACGTAAGCACATCGTAAGGAAGTGTTTAAAGACATTTACAAACATATTACTGCAAGAGGTTAGTGAAGCTTTAGAAGAAGAAGTGGCATTAATTCTGAGAGAACTTGGCAATTTGGAGAAATATGGGGGGAAAAACTCGACACAGTTGGCCAAGAACATGAGGGATCGTCTCAGGAATCATTTTGTTAATGAAGGAGCAGTTCCCTGGCAGTACAAGCATGTATTTTAACCCAGGAACACAAACGATTGAATTGTTATGACTTTATTCATTATTGTACAGAAAGTAACGACAGTGTAATCATCCCCTCAGGATTTTACTAGTCTTCGTCTGTAAATACTGTAGTGGTGATTTCGAAGATAAAACTATATGAACGAGCTCCAGTCTAATTATAGATCATAATTCTGGCGAAGGTTTTTGTTCCACGGTGAAGGGGTGAGGTACTCCTTTCCCCAGTTAGACTGTAGTGATGTTTCTATTTCCTTTTTTTTTTCAGCCAACCTAAATCTTATCCGAATGAAATTTTACAGAATTCATTTCAAAAGTTATAGAAAGAATACCCATTGGCCATCAATGTGTCGTCTCAGAACCCACGAGTCTCAAAACTCACGAGTATCAAAATTCACGAATTCTAAGAAGAGGATTAGCAAGAATAGGTTTCTCTATCTGGGCCAGTCTCAAACCTCACGAGCAGGACCAGTTCTTCTTTGAATGGATATGTGCCCACCCTACTAGTGATGATATAATCGGATATTTTTTAAAAATCAAATAGCTTCCATCCGGTTATTTAAATAATGGAATAAATAATCAAATGAATTTCATATATCATTCAGTTATATCGCGTAGAATAATCGGTTGCGTCATGAATACATTTTTCGGTGTGTGTCGGATGGATAATCGATTGAATTATGTGAATAGATGAAAAATAGAAATACGCCTCTTTTTTTGCAATCCATGAAGTCCAATGCTGAAGACGGCACAAATACTCAGTTCCCGAGCCATAGGAATTAACAAATGAAAGTGAAAATCCCGGCCAGGAGTCGAACCTGGGACTCCCTGGACCCATTGGACCACAGACCAGCATGCTAACCATGTATCCATGCATCCGGACGACATAAAATTAAAGTAGGTATATTGCCTGCTGCTAGTTAAAATAAATTTTCAGTTGGTAGTAATTACCGGGGCTTAGTTCTATTATGAGGCCAGAAGACGGCATTTACTTATATAAGAAACTTTATTTTACCGATATTAAATATTACGACTGTTAATTCACTCATTTAGTTTCATTAGAGATTAATTTGGTCATGAATCTCATCGCAGGGAAATTAAATTACTTATCTCAATTCCCTTCAGAAAGTGGGCGAGTATGATGAACGGTCTCTGATACGCTTTCCGAAAATAATATGAACTCATGCTCCACACGTATGACTGAGTCATGTACTCCCAGATGCCTTACTTAGCATAGATTAATATATTACATCACGCCCCCACGCGATTACACGATACGCAATGTTATATACTTGTAGTATTGACTACTTGGCTCACCAAATTTATAAAATCATAAATTAAAATGTGTCAGAATTTTATCTGAAATATAGCGAAGTAGCCAATCGCTATCTTTGACGTTCTGTTGCTATATGACTTAAAAAAGACTCCACAGCGCTGATGCTGATGATATTTTATGATGGTGGTTCTTTCCCCAGCCAAGAAAATGTGGAAAGGTTCATTAAAAATCAATAAGTGTTGAAAACAATGAAGGAAAAGGTGGTGGTGGTGATTACTGTTTTAAGAGGGAGTGCAACTGGGCAGCCATCCTCTATTAATACTAATCAGAGGGAAAAAATGGAAGGTGGCCCATACTTCGAGAAAATGAAGGTTTCGGGCAAAGAAAGACAAGGGCCTTTTCTAAAAAATGTAAGTACCCCTGGGGCCCCTTTTAGTCACCTCTTACGATAGGCAGAGGATACTGTGGATGTTACTCTGCCACCCCAACACACAGGGGAAAATAATGGTCGATGAATGACACAGAGGTGTATTATTATTATTATTATTATTATTATTATTATTATTATTATTATTATTATTATTATTATTATTATCATCAAAACATTTTTCTGTGGTCTTAAAGGTAATATAACGTATTTTTCCTTTTGATATAAATTTAATGTTAATGGTATTGTGGCCTCAGGAGAGGCCTGGTCAGTGAGTCACCGCTCACCTCACCCCTCCTGCCGCCATCGCAGGCACCTGCTATCCGGAGTCGTGGATTTTGAGACTCATTGGAATATTAATTTAGCTATTAGTTTGCAGTCGTGAGTTTTGATACCATTTGCTACTAATTTTTGCACGTGAGTTTTGAGACGAAACCGGCCATACGTACACTGTAAATTACGCTGGCGTAGGCATAATTTCCAGTAGCTTCTTCACCATAAATATCCCAATTACTGATCTTTTTTTTCTTTTTTCTTTTTGTTCGTTGCTTGTACGGCCCAGGTGTAGAGCTTAAGCTTCTAGATCTGACACTGTACTGTAAACAATAATTATTTTGGATATTTCAAACAACATTCAATTTGTTGGGGAAATTACTGTTATTGCTGAAAATTAAAGGCAGTGGCAAGTGATATGTAGAAGATCCCTATGTATGTTATTAATATGATTAATGTACACAGTCCTGCACCATTGTATTGCCTAACTTAAACATGTCGAGACACATGATGAACACGCTGTGTAACATTGAATCTTGAGAAATCTTCATATTAAGTGAAAATCCAGCTGACACTTGTTTATATTTTATGTTGCATCTTCGAGTGTAGATGTCTGCGGCACCACCTCCAGACTTCTTGGATCTTCGTATTTTCATGAGTATTTGATTGTATGTACATCGTATTTTTTTTATTTTCTGTTTCAGTTCCGTTAACCCAAAACCCTCTTTACCCATTTTCGCAATCAAGTCCTCTTCCGCCGCCCGTCTCATATTCTTATTTCTATAAGTAACGCTGTTTATGTTCCATAAACATTCTTTTTCGCTGTAGAGCTCCACAAATTTGCAAGTTTCTTCTTCCGTCCACTTCATTTTGCCGCCAAATAAACGCTCGACGTAATACCACCGCATGTACACACATGCAAATACAGCAGTCGAATGACGCGTCAGCTGAAAAATCGAACGTCCTCGGACTTCTCCGCCAGCTCTCGGAGCTCGGTTCCGGTGGAGGGGGAAGGATAGTGGTAGAGTTACTTTACCGCAGCGGAAACCCACTCTACTCTACTGCCTACTAACTACTCTACTCTACTTGCTACTATCCCGGTCGTTTACACGATGCTAGTAGCTCTACTATCCACTTTACTCGCCTCGCTACTCTACCCGTGTAAACCAGCCCTTATCATTAATGGGAGAACAAAAAGTATGACAATTTCACATGAGCGGATGTTGGTCAGCAGTGCCGCTGCCGATAAGAGATAAACAGTCAACTCAAGCGATTAGTTGGCGGCAGCTTCCTTTAGAAACGTGAATACAATGAGTAACTATTTACAATCTTAGAATTGGGACAAACACATTATCACATTAGTTGGCGACAGCCTTCTTTGGGTCTTGGGACATGATAACATTAATCAGCTATTTACAGTCTGAAGGTCGGAACAAACACATTCCTTGTGTCTTGTGATACGGTAATACTAATCATCTATTTCCGTTTAAAATTGACACCTGGTTTCCTCGAGCGGTCTTGGGTCAATATGACTTCCCGTCTCAGAAACTGTAGGCAGGGAACATAACTTCTCCCCCCTTAGATTATCGTTACTATCCTCATTGACTTGTAACTTTCTTGTTTTAACATACAGTTTTTCACATATTTGATACAATGTTTTTCTACATACTGATAGTATAATACACAGTGTAATACAAATAATTATTCCATTAATTGGAGTAAATTCTTTTACAACATATTTTGGAGTAATTGGTTTTAAATCTAGTGTCAGTTCATTTGCATCGAGATGCGAATATATGAAGTTTACTTCATGTTTTATGTAGACTTCTTTTTGTACATACAAAAGAGGAAATTGCTTAAAGTAATTCGTTGGTTTTGGTTCCAACGTGATTCCCAGAGTGGAAATTGATCACGAGTCATTTGAATACACAACATATGGTCCTGTAACTCGTACAGTCTTTTGGTTATTAGCACACGTTTGTAACAGTGTCCCTTGTTTGGCACTAAAGAAAAGGAGGCGCTCAATATTTAGCGCTTTAAATATTTGTGCATTATTTTTAACACTAGCAAATTCATATCCAGTAGTTTTAGTTAAATTACAAGGTGTTGCTCTTATTGTATAATGGATACACACATAAGTTTGTGTTCCTTTAATACACGGTATGGTGGACCATTTTGATGTTGGTCCCGGTAAGTAATATTTTTCAGAGGGAATAAATACAATATTGTCAATAGTAGGTGCAGGGTAAATCTGATACAATTGATAATTATTTTAATCAGTAATAGGTACAGAAAGGATTACAATTAACTCTGTATCCAACATTATTGTTTGGGTTTTGGTGAATTTTAAATTTTCATACAGGTGGTAGGGATCAGCATGTATTAGGGATTTTGTAGGATAAATAGAATACAAATGTTTTACAATATTTCGTACATGTTCTTGAGAAAACAGTTCTTCATTGGTATGTCATTGAAAGAAAGGCTGATGGTGTCTTCCATAGTCTTGATGATTCTTCTTAAGTTGTTCACACACATTAACACGTATTGATGATGTTCCAATGTGCTTATTTTGAAATCTGCCTTCTCTAACTTATCTTTAATTATACCCATATTGAGGTTGACATGGCTCATTTCTTTATAAAATATATTAGCAATAGAGTTACTAAATGATACAAGGCTATTTATGTGTTGCATTTCTTTAATATTGCCTTGTCTTACTGATTTAATTTGTTTTTGTAAATTGTCTAAATCATCTTGATCCAAATTACCTGAAATAAATTTACCTTACTTTGGCCATTAATGAGTCCACGTTTATTTCTGTTTTATTGAGAAGTTCATTTATCTCATCCTGCATATCTTTTAGTGCATTAATTAATTCTTGTGACAGATATTGGAAGGTATTATTAGAATACGTTATAAGAGATGAAACTACACTTGAGTATTAATGTAAGATTGGAATAAATTAGTTCGGTTGAAATGAAACATGAATTTGTGATAGTTGTTGATTATTACCGCAGGTCCAAGTGAATCTGCGTAGAATCCCTGGGTTTTTATTTTTCTGATGTTAATCGAACCGTATCCTGAGAGGAATCTGGAAGAGAAGGGATTTTCCTCTTAGGTTTTATGTCTCTAAAATTTCTGACATGTATTTTGCCATTTTTCATTGTACAGTGTACTTTATTATCATCTTCTATTTTCGTTATGATACCTTCATTCTACAAATTCTTTGACTTTTTATTTCTGGTCAATGGATTTGCTACGTAAAAGGTTTCTCCGATCTTGTAGGAGTGTTTAAAATTGGGATTGTTTGGTTTAGGATTCTTTTCGTTTAGGATTCGAAATAGGTCACTTTGTCTCTGAATGTATTCATTGATTTTTGGCGTGGGAGAGAAAACGTGATCTAATACGTCATAGTAGGGTCCATAGAGTATATTAAAAGGTGGTTTTTTGGTTGTTGAGTTTACTGAAGGGTTGTAGTTTATGATGATATTTACTAAGAGTTGGGGTATAGGAGTGAACTTGCCATTATCCCTTGAGATGCGTATTTTTTTCGAGCAATGTAGAATTGAACCTCTCTACGGGAGAGTTAGATGAGTTCGGTGGAGTGGTTGCGTGATACTCGATGTTTGAGACTTTACAATATTGTTTTATAATGTTGTTTTCAAATTCTCCGCCTTGATCGTGTGTGATCTTTTTGGGTAGGCCATGTTGTGAGAAGTAAAGTTGTAGCTTATTTAATACAGCAAGGGCTGTGCCATCTGACAATATGTAGGCTTGTCCGTATTTGGAGAATACATCTAGTATTGTCAAAATCCGTATTTGCTCAAAATGAAATGTATCTATGCGAACCTGAGCGAAAGGGTGGTCTGCTGTTATCGGACCTTGGTTCTCAAACCGGTTGGGATGTCTTTCATACTTATTTCGCTGACATAGAATGCACTGATTGATAGTGTTTCGAACTTGTTCTCTTAAGTGAGGCCAATAGTAGTTGGTTTGCAAGTGTTTATGCTCTCTGAGGTTCCATTATGATTAATTGAATGGTATTGCAAGATTAAATGCTTTTGTTTTTTTGGAGTTTTCGACGTCTTCCAACAGTTTTGATGCTTTGATAATTATGTGTTCGGAAGTGAACAGTTTCTGGCAAATTCTAATGACGGGAATTTCTAAGGTTATATCGTCAAAGAAAACAACATATTTGTTTTAGTAGCAGATATTTCAAGTCTTGGTAAAGGTTTGTTTTTGTGATTATCATGAAGTGTCGTGTGTTTTTTCTGAATATTGTCTGTTTAATTAATTTGGGAGAGTTTCCCATTTTACAATGATTTGATTGCGGTTTTGATTTAAATTCCTTTCAGGAGCTTTTAAAGTGAAAATGGGGTCTTCCTGGTTAGAATGTATAGTCTGCTTATCATTGTCGTCCTGATATCCGTCATTTTCAGCTATGGCTAGTTTATAGTCTGTTTCTTCTTTTGCGTTTATCTCAGTGCAAGACAATATTCACATAATTGATATCGATATCTAGTTTGATTTTCCAGCGATACAGTCTCGAACTCCGGTCTTTCAAAGTGAAGAGCCACTGTAGTGGTCTGTTCACTTTCTACTTGGAAATACCTTCCATATAAATGGGGCTTGAAATGTTGCAACTATCTATGGCGAGTAGTGCTCTTTTAATAGTTGAATATTTTCGTTCGGTTGGGTTTAGGGTCCGTGAATAGTAAGCAATAGGATGTCCCTTTTGTGAGAGAACACTTCCAATTGCGAAATCTGAATTATCAGTTGTCAGAGTGAAAGATTCATTAAAATCTGGGTAGCTTAGGACAGGGGCGTTTATTAGAAGGGTCTTGAGTGTTTCAAATGCACTTTTATATTCAGAATCTTCTGTATCAATCTTGGCTCCTTTCTTTAAATGTCGTGTTATCGGTTGTGCAATTTTCGCAAAGTTCTGAATAAATCTCCTATAAAATTCGGCCAGTCCGAGAAATTGCTTAATCTCTTTTGTGGTTTTTGGGAAGGGATATTCTTTGACTGCTTTAATCTTGTCTGGATTAGGTATGATTCCAGTTTGTGTCACGACGTGACCCAAAAAGGCAACTTCATTGTGAAGGAACTCAGTCTTGTCCAGCTGTATTTTGAAATTGACTTCTCTGAGTTTTTGAAATACTTGAGACAAGTGGTGCATATGTTCTTCTAGAGATTTGCTAAATACAATTATATCGTCTATATAAGTGAAACGAAACTTGTACAGAAATGGTCGCAAAACGTTATCCATGACGCGTCGAAATGTGGCTGGGGCATTCTTAAGCCCGAAAGGCATCCTTTTGAACATTAAGTGCCTATTATCAACCTAAAAACGGTCTTCTAGACTGATCTGGGATCCATTCCTATTTGATGGAAACCCTGTGCCAGGTCTAAGGTGCTGAAATATTGGCAGCGCCCTAGATTGTCGAGAGTCTCTTCGATGCTGGGAAGTGGGTACTTATCTTCTATAGTATTTTTATTGAGCTGGCAGAAGTCCGTGACTAAACGCCATTTTCTTTGCTCTGATGCGTCTAGCTTCTTGGGGACAGTCCAGACTGGGTTACAACAAGGCGACTCGCTAGGAACTACTGCGCCTTGTTCTAAAAGCTTTTCTACTTGTTAATTATTTCCTTCAAAAGGGGTGGATATCGATAGTTTCTTTGGTATACTGGTTCTACGTCAGTAGTCCGTGTGTAATGTTTTACTACATTGGTAAAGGATAAATCGCAACCAGGGTAATAAAATATATCAGAGTATTCAGAACAGAGACTGTGAATAGCGTCTCTTTCTAGATCATTTATGTGTTGTGTTCTGAGGTATTGCTTTATGTCTCTATCTGTTATGGAATTGATTTCTAGTGGTTGGATGTTATCGTTTTCAAGTGGTTCTACCAATATGGGCTCTTTGAAACTCAGCTTTAGATGTGTTTTACTTGGGTAAAATACTTGATAATCCTTCGCATTCAAGACTGTTTCAGGAAAGTGAAGTCCATTGTGCTCAAACTGGGGAATATATACATCTCCCTGTTTGATATGAACTGGAATTGAGATGAGGCGTGGGTCTTCTACAGGCTGTGTGAGTTTCTGCTCGGTAAGCGAGTGAAAATGAAGTGGTATTTCTTGTCCTGGTAGAGGAAGTTTGTTGGTGCTGTAGTCTATCTTTGCGCCTAGTCTGGCGAAATCTGCGGTACCAATTATGGCATCGAAATATTTATGCCATTTCATTACTCGAAATTTCACCGGAGAGTCAATATTGTATTCAGAAAAATTGAAAATCTTACATTATCATTGACTATTGTTTGGGCATGAACTGACTGAATACAAAATGGTTCTTTAAATAAATGATCAGCAAAGCATGTGTTTGCCACACTTGGATTCATTATAGAGTTACACGCTCCCCTATCAACTAAGATTTTAAGTCCGTACAAACTAATAAATGGTAATTGAGGTGCATCATAGATATTGTTTAGGTCTTCGATCGTGACGGCCGGGCCAAGCGAAAACCCTGATTCTGTGTTTCAATTTCTGATTCGAATTGTTCTACTGCTCTAAATACGAGTCGTAGCGGTATTGGAGATCTTGTGCCAATTCTTCGGCATGTGGGATTTCAGGTTGAGAGTTTCCGAATTGTGTGTGCTGAGGGTTCTCTATTAATTCCGCGTGAGAATTTAAGTTATCTCTGATTGTTGAGACACCTGGCATGGGTCTTGGAAGGTTTCGATCTGATGGAGCGAAACGTCTCCCGATATTATTCGGAGTAGGGTAAGGGCGATTTGTCGGCTGTGGCAGCCTCATAGGTATTGTGTTTCATTGTTCTGGAATTTGTGGTGGTGTTTTGGACCAACCTTGTCTCATCTGATTGTTGGGTTGATTTTGTGCCTTCTGTGGTAGTGGGTTATGCGTGTTATGCGTAAATTGAGGAACTGACCTCGGTAAGAAACTCTGAGGTGTGAATGGATTGTGATTCGTGTTACTGAAGTTGTTAGGCAGGTGTTTGGAAATAGGTTTGTGGAGAAATCGCTTATGTCTTCCTCTTAATTGATCCATATAGCTTTCATGTGCTCTATCATTATCATAAGATCTGCAAATTCTAAGTGCATGGCTTAAATCTGGGACATGAGCTTAACGTAAGTATGCTCTGTATAGTTCTAATATTCCGGCTTTAAGTGTGCTCAGACCTAATTATTCTATTTCTCTCAATTTTAAGTCTAGAACCTGTTCTCTGTAGTTGAGTTTACACAGGATCTTATATCTGAGAATTAATGCTTCTAAACGTTCGTGGTAGTTGGTATAAGATTCATTATCCTTTTGGAAACAGTTAGAAATTTCTTGGAGCAGAAGTCGCTCGTTTCTAACATCTCCGTATTTTGAGACAAGCTTTTCCTTGAATCTGTCATAGTGAGTGTTAGCGTCCGAGTCTAGTATACTTCGCGCTTCTCCTTTCAATTTTGATTTCACTACATTGAACAGGAAATCGTTAATTAAGTCCTCATGAGGGACTGTTGCTACTCTTCTGAAATTATTCAGAAATGAGTCGCACCTAGCAATAAAATAATCTAAGCTACAAGAAGATTTGCCATCAAATTCTGGCAATAATTGTATGTGGGCATATTCAAATGTAGAAAGTTAAAAAAAATGTTTTGCCATAAATACACTATTTTAATGAATGACCTAATGTAATTGATGGTGAAAAGTAACGTATCTGTTCGATCCTACTAACTCACATTCAATTGAAAATAAATATTGGTTAATTAGTTAGTAATTTATTGGTTTAATTCAGTTGACTTTGAAAAGTAAGGAATCTATTCGATCTTACTAGTTTGCGTTCAATTGAAAGGAAATTATGCTTATTTCTTGTATTAGCGGTGTTTATTTGAATTGAATTTTGAAAAAAGCAACGCATCTATTCGATCTCACTAATTCTCATTTCGATTGAAAGAAATATGCTTATTTATTCTTTTTAGTAAACTTTAATTCAATTTGATATTGAAAAAGCGATGCATCTATTCGATCCCACTAATTGAAGGGAAAATATGCTTATTTAGTGGTTAGTAAAGTTAATTTCACATTTGATTGAATAATATTATTATTCTTATAAAATTAATTGAATTTAATTGAACTTAAAAATGAACCAGGCTATTCTGAACTTGAGCTCACAGAATAATATTTCTAAAATGTGAAGGCGGCAGTTTACCGTTGGCACTTATTTAGAAATAGCACAATGTAAAAACTAGTTGATATTCACTTACAGGCTTGAAAAGATGAACAGCAATTTCAGCATCATCGATTTGCAGTGGATAGTAGGGCGGCTTCCCCTATGATGGTCAGTTGCGGCGGTTTGGACGGATAGGCAGATGGCGGATCGGCAGGCGGGCAGCAGCAAAGGCCAACTAATGTGGTCTCAGCCGAAAGCTCCTTGTAGAAGTTGTCGCTCACCTCCAATCTGCTCTGTAGTCGATCCGGCTAGGATAGGCAACTTTGTCTATCCCGGTCGGGCCCCCAGTTAAGTTTTTATAGTTTGGATTACTACACGGTCCTCTCAAGTTCGACCGTAGGTGCGCAGTACTGACTAGTAGAGAAGGAAGTCACAGGTTTTGACAATGTTTTATGCTCAAGACGAATAAGACCTGGTAGTCTACACACTAAGACTTAAGCTAAGGTTTTGAGCCCCGATATACTTGTGGAACTTGCTCTTATACCACGATCTCTTTTACTTATCATTAATGGGAGAGCAACAAGTACGACAAAATTTCACATGAGCGGATGTTGGTCAGCAGTGCCGCTGGCTATAAGAGATAAACAGTCAATAAGAGGAAGTTGCCTCAAGCCATTAGTTGGCGGCAGCTTCCTTTAAAAACATGAATACATCGAGTAACTATTTACAATCTTAGAATTGGGACAAACGCATTATCACATTAGTTGGCGACAGCCTTCTTTGGGTCTTGGGACATGATAACATTAATCAGCTATTTACAGTCTTAGGGCCCTTTCACACGGTCCACTTGCTTTCCTCGCCTCGCCACGCCACGTTACTCCACTCCACTTCTCAGACACTTGCTGTCCACTTCCGTCAACTTACCGTTAACTTCTAGTCCCCACCACATATTTTGCGTCACGGTTTGAGTCTGGTCCTTGGACGCGCACGTTATCCTTGGGATTTTCATTCTTACGAAAAGAAGGTTGAGGTGAAAGAGGAGTACTAAGGTCCATTGGGTCCATCCATTGAATTCATATCACCTAGGACGAGGAGCTCATCGTTCTTCTAGATGAACCAACCAGTGATCAAAAAATGTTCCTTAATTACTTTCGTATGAGTGAGAATTTGTTTGAATTGTTGTCAATCCTTGAAACAAGTTTACAGCGTCAGGACACCAACATGAGAAAATGTATTCCGCCGATATTTTGAAACAAAAACTTCGAACATGTGACGCACACAATGTTGACCGTTTGAACGACTGATTTAGTGAGCTACCACTATGGCCTTGCTACCTACACCTAACTTCTGTAAATACAACACTGATAGTTCTCACGAATAAGATTGTTTTTTTACAAGTTGCTGTACGTCGCACCGACACAGATAGGTCCTATGGTGACGATAGGACAGGAATGAGCTAGGAGTGGAAAGGAAGTGGCCGTAGCCTTAATTAAGGTACGGCCCCAGCATTTGTCTGGTGTGAAAATGGGAAACCACGGAAAACTGTCTTCAGGGCTGCCGACAGTTGGGTTCGAACCCACTATCTCCCGAATACTGGATAATGGCCGCACATAAGCGACTGCAGCTATCGTGCTCGGCCCTAATAAGAAAATGTTATTATGTAATTTAATTGGGAGCTCTGAAGATGGTTTTCCGTGGTTTCCCATTTTCGCACCAGGCAAATGCCGGGGCTGTACCTTAATTAAGGCCACGGCCGCATCCTTCCACTTCCTAGGCATTTCCCATCCCATCGTCGCCATCAGACCTATCTGTGTCGGTGCGACGTAAAGCAAATAGAAAAAAAAAAAGGAAATTAATTGGAAGCAGTTCTTTTGAAATGAAGACTGCTAAAAAACATTGATTAATTATTTTTCAATGACCCATATTATTGTAATATCGAATAAATAGTTAACATATAACACACATAGCCTATTACTGTAGTTATCAACTTCTCTCTCTTTGGGGTTGTCCAGTTCGGCAAAATTTGGAATCACTTCATGGGAAACTTCATTCCACATTTGAAGCCTTTTATTTTATTTGAATAGTCTGTCGTTCGTTAATCCCACAGACAAGGACGATTTTGTATTTCTCTTATTAACTTTTCAGTATCTATGAATGGAACCGCCATTTTGAAACGAAATCTTCGAACTTGTAGCTCATATGTTGACCGTCTGAACGAGCTAATCTGATTTAGTGAGCTTCCGGTCGCCCAGAGTGGAAGGCACTTCAGGCCGGTTGACAGCAGCCTGCTGTTGACGAGAGTGGACGGAGGTTGCGCCACACGAAGTGTCTCGTGTGAACGTTACCGGCCTTTCTCTACACCTCTGGTGGAGTGGAGTGGAGTGGCGTGGAAAGCAGTGGATCGTGTGAAAGGGCCCTTAAGGTCGGAACTAACACATTCCTTGTGTCTTGTGACACGGTAATACTTATCATCTATTTCCGTTTAAAATTGATACCTGGTTTCCTCGAGCGGTCTTGGGTGAATATGACTTCCCATCTCGGAAACTGTAGGTAGGGAACATAACTCCTGTACTACGTTACAAAATGCACAGTGTGTTCGTAAAGGATGTGCAGGATTTGGAATACTATAACTATAAACTGCAAAGTTGTTTGTTTTGCCAGCATTTATCCAGACTTTTTTTAGACTGAATTCCATCGCACATAAATTCAACCACTCAAATCCCAGCATTTTCCAGCTGAATAATTGTCTGCATAATTATTTTAGAGAGTGTATATGGCCAGGGGTAGAATTTATGCTTGCATACACTGCGGTAGGTTGAACCCAGTACTGCAGGAGTTTCTCTACGGGTCGGATATGAAGTGAGATGTATATTCGCAAGTAGTTTTTACGACCGGGTGCCTTTCCTGACGTCAACCTCATCAGAGGAGTTATTGAGTCAGTTACTTATGATTAAATAAAATAATTTGTTATGTATTCAAATAACAAGAGTTTTCAAAATTATGGAGAATTGTAAAAGATTTATTGTGATAAAAATGTAACGACTATGCCATGACTTACACCAGTGTGGGGACCAGTTTTTCTTCTGCTGGGAAACACTTGTTTAGTTCTTTGTCATTTCCCGTTATATCTTCTTTTATCCAGCCAAGCAATTAGCAAAATGACGATGTCGACATGCGACGACAATTGAAAAATTTACTGTAGCCCGGAATTAGATCGTCAACCAATGTATATATAATATAACCCTCTAGTCAGTCAAGAAACATACGGTATATAGGATGTTTTCGCATTTTCCTAACTCTCCGGCTTTACGTTTTTAATAGAAGAGCAAAGAAAATGAAGTTCATCATAGGACACCATTCTCTCTCTAGTGACTATTCCTTGGTGTGAATTGAGCAATTATTCAAAAGTTGCGCCACCGATTGCCCGGTACTTAAATCCTCCGGCGTCTCTATACACGTTGACGGCCATCACGCTGTGTCAGGGGAAATCTGGACTCGTCTGTGAACATGTAGCGATTCCACAAGAGACGGAGAGACATGGGGATCCACAGCAACACGACGAAAAGTTCATCCTTCGTGGATCAAAGTGATGGCCCTTGCGACTTGAACCTCGTCAAAACGTCTCATGGGCTGTCCTGGTTTGCGTACAACGTGCTCAAATGACCGCAGAAGTGTGTGTACCTCACAATGACACACGGACGCACCGCTATTCACTTCGTTTCGAGGGGTCACCTGACAGTTTAATGCGTGGCTAAGCATACAGATGGAGTTTAACTTCGATTTGACATGCCCTGAGTAGTTAAGGTCTCAAGGTATGCTGTACGACCATTGGAACCCCGCGTTAAATAAACATGTTCCTCTAATTTTTTTGAACTGTGTATTTACCCCATTGATGGGTTTCAGCTAGTTATTATTGTTATTTATTAATTTATTTATGGCTTTTAGAGTCGGTATTGACCGAGAGCATGTTCGACTCGCCTGATGCAGGTTTTTCTATTTGACGCCCATATACGACTTGCCCGTCTGGATGTGTGGTGGTGGTGGTGGTGGTGGTGGTGGTGGTGGTGATGCTGAGGTAGGGAGAAGGGGCTTGGCCTACCAAGCGACCGCTGCTCAGCCCAAAAACCTGCAGATTGCTGGGTGTCGGTTATTCTTGGATTTCTAGACCAGGGCCGCTATCTCACCGTCAAATAACTCCTCAGTTGTAATCACTTTGGCTTAGTGGACATCGAACCAGCCGTCAGATCCACGTAAAAAACTTCTTGCACTGGCCGAGAATCGAACCCCTACACCACAGGGCCGACTAGCCTAAGACGGCAGAGGGACGAAAATTCTACAACACACAGTCCATGTTACCTGTCATCTTAAAACTTGACTGGCAAAACGGACGCTATGAGGCCCCGAAGTCATGCTGTGATTCATACAGTTATTTCGGGAAATAACAATAATTGGTTCCTGGTGTGACGCAATACACATAAATTTCAGCTGTGGCTAAACATTACTTTCAAAACATTACAAAAATTATTTTGATAAATGAATCAAAAAGAAAATTACAAGAAGCCATGGAAATGATGTAGTAGTCCACCTCAACAACTTAAATTTACATATACTACACTGCCGCCTATTATAGTCACATTAGTTCATAAAGCTGTTTCTGGTCGTAATGTCACGCGTTATTGCATGTATATTTTTAATAGCGAGACTCTGTTTCATTATCTTAATATAAGAGTCAAGCAGCTTGCCTTGATAGTGGCTTTCGAGAAAAATTGTTTGTCTTATGACCTTAGAAATACAAGTGTTATCGTATCTGTAACTGTCTCGAGTAAATACGAGTTTATCAACAGAGGTCATATTCGTGTCGAACTTCCCGTCTCGCCGTGTCAGAGACCTTGATCCATGGCTGATAACCTCTGTGTAAACATGTCATTAATGTTGGACTTTGGTCCAGTAATGTTCTTATCGAAGCTATATATTGAACTATAAAATTATTACCATAACCAGTGTACCACACCGTCTTCTACGTGTAGCTAGTACGCTGGAAAACTTCACTTAATAAAATCTATCTTCTCTTTCTTCAAACTCTTCGACTTCTTATTTAAACGTTATTAAAGTGTCATAAAAACCTTGACTTTGGAAGGTGTGATGTACTTGGAATTTTAAATAAACTGCCGGTATCATCTGTACGACTTCTTACCTGAAAGACCCCGACATATTTTCTTCTTCTAATAAACGGAGGCCGACGCGGTCCGCCCGCCTTCTGGTGTTGGGAAGGTGCGAACTATCAGTTGGGGTTGATGAGAGGACACAACGCAACTACACTTCTTAGCGGTGGAGTTCGTCATTGGTGGCAAGTAAGTAAGTAAGTCCTCAGCGTTGTTGTATCTAGCATTGGGTGAAGTGAATAAAACGTAGCAACTACTGAGTAGAAGCTACGGTGTACTGATAGCTTTAAGTCAGATGGAAGTGAATAAACAAATGCTAAAACTAGGTAGTTAACATCTACGCCGAGAGGAATGCTAACCGGAAAAACTGGAGATATACACTTAAGAAAATGGAAATTGCAACACCATGAAGGCATTGGTCGTTTGTGTTGATTTTCAAGATATGAAACGATGCCATGTAGGTATGAAAACGATCAAAGTTTCAGACCCATTGGATTGTTGCTACAGGTCTCCCCACGTGATTGGTCGCGGAGGAATCAACTCCAGTATACGGACTGTGGTGTAGCGTAGTTGACTTACAGTCTGTGCAGTGAAGTGTCCCCCGTCAAACATGCCTCGACGACAGAGAAGAGCACGCTATCAACTGTCGCCGTTTGAGAGGGCTCTGATAATTTTGCTGTGTGAGGCTGAATTATCGCTAAGGACTGTCGCTGCACATGTTGGCCGACAGGCATCTATGGTACAACGTGTATGGCAGCAGTGGTCAAATAAAGGTACTCACACTCGTAGACCTGGCACAGGCCCAGCGCGACAGACAACTGTGGGAGAGGATCGTCGCATCATTCGGATGGCCCGGATGGAACCGCATGCAACAGCGGCGCAAATTCGAGCAGCTGTGGCACCCCACGTTACACAACAAACAGTTGGTAATCACCTGCGTGCAGCTGGTTTACGAGCCCGTGTCCCTGCAGAAGGTGTTCCATTGACCCCACAACAGCGACGTGTTAGACTGGCCTTGTGTCGAGAAAGATCGACGTGGGTCGACGAATGGCATAGGGTGCTTAGTGCTTGTTGAGGGCACTATGACTGCTCGACAGTACGTTGATAGGGTACTCAATCCAGTGGTTGTCCCTGTGATGGCGAACATTGCTAATGGGATGTTTCAGCAGGACAATGCCCGGGTTCCACACTGCACGCATCTCCAGAGAAGCTCTCCACGACATCACAACCTTAGAATGGCCCGCCAGATCCCCGGACCTCAGTCCTGTTGAGGATGTGTGGGATATGATGGGTCGACAACTGGCCAACCGTCCTCAGCCACCCACAACTCTGGAACAACTGACCCGTGCAGTGCAGCAAGCATGGGCCACAATTCCTCAGGAAGAGATCGAGGGCCTTATTGACTCCATGCCTCGACGAATTCATCAATGTATTGCAGCTCGTGGTGGGCACATCCTGTATTGATTGTTGTCCAAACTTGCGGTCAGAAGGACCTGAAAGTGTAATCATCGAATCACAACCGAACACTCGTCCTGCATGCTAAATTGTAGCAATGTAGCACCACTCCTTCTGGGTGTTGCAATTTCTATTTTCTTCAGTGTACTCTGTGCATCTGACAAGAAACCGCGGCAGCTTGTAGACATGGCACGAGTAACAAGTGCTACATTCTTAGTCGTGACAGACAATGCGAAAACTGTTCATTATGCTGTTAATTGTAGTAAATGTGTAACTGAAGTACGATTACCACCTCGAAACTTCACGACACCGCCTCACTTGTTGCAATTACAAACTTCATTGATACAGCTTAATTAAGAACTAGTATTAGGTTTTATGGTCCACCCAATCAATGCACTTCACTTTACAGGTGAGAACACATTCAGTGTTAAAATATGTTATACATGCTTTGGTACATGTTTCGTCTAATGTAACACTTCTTCAGCCATAGTATCTCGTATCTAATAAAATACATAATTATTACTCCCTAATAATTTAAAATGGATGAACCCATGGCCTTTCTGAAATTTTTAAAAATACTCCAAAAATAATACATAGTTTTTCCATAAAACTGTCCATCACTTTCTTACAACATGCTTCTACATGATGAAATTTAATTCTAAATTATATTTCATGAGATTTGGCATACGGTAGCTTCAGTGTACTAAGGTAGAATTTGAACTTTGGCCTCGGAAATGGGAGAATGCAATCTTCTCATAAACTAAAGAATACTGAAGCTTTAAATCTAATGATTTTTTCAGAAGACAAAGGTCCTCAAAACTGGTGTACCTCCCTACAGCCGGTTCCCATCCGAGCCTAGCTGTGACCTGCTTCTCGCCACGCTACTACGCGTGTTATAATTAAGGCCAAAGTTCAAATTCTACCTTAGTCAGTACATTGAAGCTACCGTATGTCAAATCTCAAGAAATATTATTTAGAATCAAATTTTAATATCTGGAAGAATCTTGTAAGAAAGTGGTGGACAGTTTTATGGAAAAACAGAGTGTACTCTTTTAGTATATTTTTAAAAATTTCAGAAAAGACATGGGTTCATCCATTTTAAATTATTACACAGTAATAATTATGTATTTTTATTAGATACGAGACGCTATGGCTGAAGAAGTCTTAAATTAGACGAAACATGTACCAAATAATGTATAACATAGAGGGTCTTTCATAAAGAATGAACCGACTTCATCAAACTATATTTTCCCAACAGTCAGTAGTACAAGATTAAACCTCAGACACGTCCTACAAGGGTTTAGTATGACCACTACCAGCAGCACGGACCACATCAACGCGATAGGACAATTCCTCCCAAATCCGTTGCAGCATATCACGATCCACTGAGTTGATCACACGTGTTATCCGCTCTTTAGGGTTATCCAGTGTAATGGGTAGTAGCGGAACATAAACTTTGTCCTTGACGTATCCCCACAGGAAGAAGTCGCAAGGAGTGAGGTCTGGAGATCTGGGAGGCCATACGATTAGAGCACGATCCGTAGCAGTGTTGAATGGAGTCGATGGGAGGAGCGGGTAGGGGAGGGGACGGGAGGAATGCGCGGAGCACTTTACTGACTACTTATAGAAATGTGAGGCCACACTCTTTGTTATGATATGCGACTCGTTCAGAAATGCGAGGCCACGGCCTTTGTAATTATATGCGACTCGTTCGGCTGCGTGGCTTGAGTACGGCGCAATAAGCCTTCAAAATCGGTTCATTCTTTATTTAAGGCCCTGTATTTTAACACTGAATGTGTTCTCACCTTTAAAGTGAAGTGTATTGATTGGGTGGACCATAAAACCTAATACTAGTTCTTAACCGCCTGAATCCCCAAGACTCACCGCGGACAGAAGTGATGTCTACTGTCAGGCCTTGAGAATTGAGATAGGCGCATGCGTGGCAGACATATTTATCTCTCGCACCTCTTACCCCGCATCCATGAGACTTCTCGTCTGGCGACCCTAATAACTACGGTTAGTTTTATAATCAGGATTTATAGGCACAAACAACAGTTCAAATAGGCAGGCATATAGGTACTAAAATAGCCAAAATAGGCATGGAAAAAATGCATATAATTTAATAGTAAACTCAATGACTATGGAAGGAAATTTACAACTAACCAGTTTTCAATATTTTCAGGTAGCAATCGTGTTCGATTGTCATGAAGAATGTTTCAGTATTGTGAAAATGATCTCTCAACATCACATGAAGTGGTACTTTTAACTATATCTTATCACCCTGGATTTCGTTGTGGGACCATATCAAACTTTTCAGTGATAGCGGCTACCTTCCGAGATGTTTGCTCAAGACTTTCCTGGACTTCTTTCACAATCACAATGGACTCCACAAAGGGCATGCCACTTCTCTCCAACTCTGTGATGACTCCCGGCAGCTTGCAGAAACGCTAAATCTGATCGAACCGATGGGAAGGACATGGCTTTCTTGTCTTCTTCCATACAGACAGCATCCTCATCGCCCATGGCCTAAATTATATAGCGTTACAACAAAACTTGTTACAATACATAAATTAATAGGCCTATAAACTCTACAACAGAATTAGATCATAGTCCTCAGTAACAAAAAGATAAAAGGGACCTCCTTATTTCAGTCTTGGCAGAAGACTACCCTTCCATCCGTACTGAAGTTGGAATCTCCAGTGATCCACTGCCTCAGCCAGTATGACATGGGAAATTTCTCTTTAAGCATTGTCAAACACATTTCTTCAAAGTATATCTCAGCACGACCAAGATATAAAGCGCCCAACAATTTGCAGCGAGAGGGAGGTAGGTTATATGGGCCTGTACAACACAGTTTGTTTGGTTCTCGCATACCATTTTAGAAGGCGGGAGGAGTGGAATGCTTCGTGGTCAAATTGTTCCGTGTTTGTCCTGAAGCATATTCCTCAAGTGCTATTTCTGGTGACTTCCGAGAATTCTCGTTACTTTTAGTGGGGTAAAAAGATGTTGAGAAATGCGAAACTCATTATGTCGACCACACCATCTAGAACAGGGACTCTCAAACTCATTTAGTAAAAAAAAATTTAAACATTTTTTCAACTAACAAAATGAATAACACCTATCAAGTTAGTCACTATATACTAATATTTGAAAGGCTGTCTGTTCTGTTCTTGAAATCTCCTGTCCCTAAATCCTTATTTATACTGCTAAAGTTCTAAGACCTTTCATATAAACCGGAATTTCTCCTCTTAATCTTGTCCGACCACGCAAGCCATTTTTAACCGTCAAGTTATTCAGTCTCAGCTGGTACAAAATTTGTCAAAATTAAAACAAAATTACACTTGTCTGAACCAAACAAACATACCCTTCCTCCTGTGCTTGCTTCCATTGGCCTTACTAAATGACATAGTAAGGATTAGTGAACATTTTAGACACAAACGGGAAGATTTACCGATTTCGAGATATTGTATCGTATTGATTTTTGTTTGATGTTTTGCAGGGCTGATGAAGGGAGCAGTTGAGCTCTCGAAACATGTACGGGAGGTAAAATAATAAAATGTGAAGTATTGAAAGGGAGGAATATTTTTTTACCGATAGAATGTAAGTCAGTACGGACAAAACTGAACCACCATGGTTAAAATAATCAGTTCGGAAATTCTGATGTTAGAAAATCAAAGGTTTCATTCGCAGACCGCATCAACTCCTTACTCTACTTAAAGCTCCTCTTTCATAGTACGTTTTCTCTCCCGTACATGCAGTAACGTCGTCATTACGAAGTAAACTGTTCACTGACAGAAGGGGAGTGTGTCAGACTACAAAATAATGAAGTTGTAACTCCACATACAGTACAATGAAGTGACTTCGCTTTATTCGCATCAAAAGTGAAGTTAAAACTACCGATTCTGATAAACGAAGTTACAACTATATAGTGTGGTGTTGTTATCTATTATTAATTCCAAAGGAAGCTATAATTTCAAAATACTGAAGCGGTAGCATTATCTACTTTTATTCACATCGCAAATTGTATTAGATCAAGTAATTTATTAGAGAGCAAGTGATAGTAGTAGTTGCATTAATATGCCTGATAATTTAGTAGGAAGTTCAGTTGCCAGAGCAAATGAACAGTCACTGTCGATACCGCAGTCAAATTATTGAACACCACTTTAAGTGGAATTCCAAATAAATTGCAAGGATTCGCTCATAACGTTGAAAATATCTATGAGAGAGCATAAGTGTCTTGTCACATTTATGCTTTTGCCCCTCTTTTCGGCGTTTTCTCGGTTTACTTTTGCAACTTTGTTCTTCACAAAGGCCCAGATCAGTTCTAAACCGTTCGTTTCACAGTGAGCTATTGGCAGCCCGGCTCAGCCTATGCCAGAAAACCTTACGTTCCGTATCGCCTGAGCTCTGTATAAAATCTATACAACATGCGGCAGAAATTAGAATATGCGGGAAAACGCCTTCGTGAAGAGATTGACGGCCAGCCAGTTGTAGAAAGCGATTGGTATGAATTAGAAATTGAAGACGATATTCCTAGTGATGAATTGTAACCTTACTAAAACCAACGTATGTATAGAAAATAGATATACGCAAATAAATCCTTCTAAACATTGAAAAAATATATAAAACTGAAACAATATAAAACAAAAATAAAATAGTTTCAAAGCTGTAATTGGAGGTCCAAACCCCTCATGAGAAACGTTTGATATAAAGTGTTTTTCATGACCTCTTAATGCCGTTTGTTTGAATGCTAATCACAGGAAGAAAGCTCCAAGCAAACGGTGAAAAACGTGACTGTGAATGCAAGTTGTAATCAGTAATTTCAACTCCGAGCGAGGCGCGTGCTATCGCAGCAACGTCGCTGGGCCTTACCTGCACCGGTTAGTTACTGATCCATGTCATTCTACTATTGCGAATTGATATACAAAGAAATTTAATTCACTAACGTATTTCAGTCATATAGCATAACCATACAATGTATGAAACATCCCACTGTATATCGTGTTAAAATATGGATTCGATCAGATGACGGGTTTTTGAGAAACGATGTCTTGATGTATGGTTGAAACAGTGTAAAAACGGGCACATTTTGCGTTCCACCTGGAATAAAAAACATGAATTTAAAATTCCTAAACTACATGACCTAACGTGGAATGAAACGAGGAAAATGATGTAATTGCATTTTCTGTAGGCTTATTGGTTATTTCATAAACAACCTCCAAACTCGAATGCACATACTATTTTGGTCCACAGTAGACAAAATTGGTTAGAAATTTCATGTTGGGTAAGGAATAACTGTTTCCTATAGTGATCTCATTAAGGCAGAGGAAATGGTGGAGCAAAATATCATAGCACCCAGTATATCCCCGTGGGATTTTCCTGTTCACAGAGTTCCGAAGAAACTTGATGCTTCAGGCGTTTAAAAGTGGAGGACCTGTATAGATCAGCGAAAACTTAATAAGATCACTATAGGAGGCAGTTATCCTATCCTTATCATTCAATATGTACTGGATAAATTAGGTAGATACGTTTCTGCATTATATTGTAGCAGACACCGATAGCATCGAAAGACCCATGCAAAACGGCTTTTAGCATCCAGAGAAGACATTTTGAATTAACGAGTTGCCGTTTGGTCTCAAAACAGCACCTGTCCTATTTCAAAGATTAACGAATACTATTTAAAATAAATTAGTTGTATTACGTTGTTTAGTTTATCTAGATGGTATGATGATATTTTTAAAAAAAATTCAGAAACATTATGCTAGACTGTAACAAGTATTTTAGAAACTAGGAAAACATAAACATGCAGTTGGTACCGGCGATGTTGGTACGATGTTTTGGTAAATGACTGAACATTTGGGATCAGTTTATTACATTCCCTTCCCCACAAAGTGTTGCAAAATTTACACTCTGTTAATTATTGTTCGGTATAAAGTTAAATATGCCAGAACAATTACGGAAGAGTCCTCAACCCTTGTATAATTATGAGAGTTTAGTTTAGGTGCATAACATTAAATGAAAGGTCAAGCAGCATGAGGAAAGGCGAAGGAATGGTAAAGCAATGTGGTAAGGTAAGTGAAAATAGAAGAGGAAGAAAATTTGAAGTAGGAGACGTAATATTGGTTTAATGAACAGAGAAAGAAATTAGTTCATTTACGGCGAGCTCCATATGCAGTCCAAGAATTCAAGGGAACGAATGTAACTATAATTAAGATAGGTACGACGGGTAGAAAAATAATACAAACTTGTGTTTATAGAACGGAACGGCGTGTTTCAGATCCGAACGAAACATGACGATGAGGCAAATATTACTACTTATTACTTGGTGGACACTTCAGTTAACAGGAGCAGAATCCGAAACAATAGATCTCAACAAAGGGTCACAAATCACCAAGATCACAAATTAAACAGGTGTTTACATTGATAATATAGGAAACATACAATTCTATTCTACTTAATGGATTTTACTGACGTGTGTAGATTGAAGACTCATAGGAATGTATGTAAAGAAACAAAATAAATCTAATGATATCCCTAAATGATACATATAGCAGACTGATTAATAAGACGTGGTTTACAGGTACTGATAGCAGACCGAGTACACCTTATTTCTAATCTAAAAGATGAGTTGTAGATAGATGAAAAGATATATTAATTGATTTACCTGAAAAAAAAATCAAGTTTTAATAGACGTAAGAAAGATATAGGTGCTAAATTTCCGAGGCAAAATCTTAAAATTCCTTTTCGGGACACCTACGGAATATGAAATAATTACTAACTTCGAACACACAGATTCAGTGGAAAACGACAGTAAGAAATTCTTATGAACAGCTTCGGAACATCTTACTAGTTTTGAAATCAACCAATTTGATATGAATTCGACTTTAAAAGATGTGTAAGCAAATGAACATGAACTAACGGATGTTTTACAGATATTAAATGCAGAGACAAGAATGCAAATCGCAGAATTAAGAAGGAAATTGATACTTGTGTTAAATGAACTGATAAAAAAATTGAGCGGTGAATCGGAGAATGTCACTGCACGTTTGACTAATTAATACATGTATATCTGCATGTTTAGGATGGTATTCTCGAACCACTGATTATAACAGTTCAAAGAATAAGCGAACTTCTAACGGAGCAGACAAAGCCAGAGTTGGCAATGTGACCAACTTTTACCTTTTCCAACTCCTTTCCCTAATGCAACCAACTAACTATACCCTTGGATCATACTTAGTCTATACAGTGAAAATGCCTTTGGTTGTAGAAACCAAATTTATATGACGTAAGGTAATACCCTCTCCTCTTACCATGAAATCCAACATGAAAACAATACTTTTAAGTGTACTAGAAGGGTATATCCTTGTGGATATTGTGCTAAATGAAAAATATAGATATATGGCTCAGAATGAACTGTATAAGTGTATTCAATCCAAGCACTTTAATTACGTATGCACATAAAGAAACCCAATTGTTACATATATTCCTAACATAGAATGTGTACCAACTTATGAGTCCTAGTACTTTTCAGGTATGTGTTTGTACTTTTTAATTAGCTACCTTTAAAGGAAGCTGTGTGGTTACCTCTCCACAGTAATGGTTATATGTAGCACCTCTGATGGAGCTGTTTACAACAATAGGTCAAAATGGGGAAAAATACTCCAATCCATTGCAAGATAGAGGTATATTTTAAGGAATATTGTAAAGGTTTAGTCAGCACTACTACCTTATTTCCACTTTCACATCATTAAATTAATTTAACAAAAGATAATATCTTCTGACTTGTAAACGTTGATATCGATTATTGTTTGAACCTTCCTCAACGAGAAAATATAAACGATGCACTCTTGAAACTTCCTTTATCAGATATTATGTCGTCATTGAACGATTTAAAAATGTCTAATTTTAAAATAGATGTTGACAAATTAATTTATTGAGGAACAAAAGATTAGATAAGAACAAAGAAATGATTCGTGGAAACGAAAATTGGTTCCTCTTGGTACACATTATTTCATTAATACTATTCTTTTTTTGTTTTGTGGATGTTGCTGTTGTTCTTGCTGTGGTAAATTTAGTTTTTCGTTATTTACTCGATGTGCCCCTAAAATGGTGGAAAGAACCATAACAATTTTGTTGCAGAATTGAATTTACTAATAGACCATTAAAGCAGATTAATTTGTCCATTAAAAGATCTCACTAATCCAGCTAGAAAGACAAATTGTAATGGAAATTCAAAAACTTATAAGCATAAAATCAGTGGAGAAGATCGGACTCAGTGCGATCTTTGCCTTCAGCGCCAGAAATGTTTAAATTCGATAAAGCTGATTTAGAAATAAAGTGTGGTCAACCTTTTAAGAGGATCAGATAAAGTCCAGAAAAGAGAATTATGGTCGATATAGCCTACAAAAACTGAGCTCTTCAAAGACTTACAATGTTTGTTTAAAAGAGGGAAGGTGTGGCGTAACCAAAAGTTCTTACAATGTTTGTTTAAAAGAGGGAAGGTGTGGCGTAACCAAAAGTTCTGTTGCCTATTGTTGTTCCAGGCTAAAATCTCATTTTTATTGTGTTTATACACTGGTGTCCAAAAGTTAAGTATAAGTTACGAGTAAGCAGGGCAACAGGAAATAGACCGCAAATCACACGACATATGCACCTACCAACCTTATGTATTCGCTCTGTATAGGAAGGGAGTGGTCCCTGCTTTGATTAGCGGCGTAACCGCAAGGTAAACAGAGCCTGTGCCTGCGCCCCATTTTCCCTCAGTCGTGTTTGCCCTGTTATAGTGTGCGGAGTGTAGCCTCGTGGTTATTATTAAGCGTATGGAATTTACAGAATGGACAAGTATATACAATATTATACAAAAGAAAAACCTGCAAAGAATACATGGTAAGTAGGGAACAACTACACATGAATATCTAAATTGTTTATCCACTGCACTAGGGATACTGAGACATCAGCAAAGTCTTTTCGGTCTCCACCATAAGCACGCAGAGGGCATTCGTCCATTATATGATGCATGGTCTGGACTAAAGCACCACAATCACACGCTGGAGAGTCCCTGAAGCTCCACTGGTGAAGGGAGAATGCAGATCTTCCACAATTTGTGCGGAACCTGTTTAGTGATGCCCACGTTCTTCTTGGCAAGCTGAAACCAGCCGGGGCGTGGTTTGGATTAAAGAGGCTTGGCCACTCCGGAGCTGTACGAATCCATTGCTCTTTCCATTCCTCTTTTAAATTGAAACCAGCATCCATTAGATTCTTAGCTGTTTTCATCGGTGGCTTACGGGATTTCAGCCTTTGTCTCCAGAGATCTGCAACATCTCTATGGATAGGTAGAGTTGGATTGGACATGATCTTATTATATTCTTGAACAAGGACTCTTGAACGTCGCAGGCTTGGTGGAGCAATGTGGGACAGGACTGGCAGCCAGTGCGTTGCAGTAGGCTTCAGAGTACCAGTGAAAGTGACATAATGCCACAACGACGCCATTTGGTCCCCGTTTTGCAGGGTAAAATACTCGGCCGTCTGGAAACAGGCCAGACGGACCGAAGTCGCCTTATCCTTGAATGTGCCACAAAGTGTCATTTCCAGGCTTTGGAGACGATTTCGAGACACAGGAGATGTTAGTCGTAGGCCAGTACCAGGTCGACCAAGGCTAATCACCCCACAGCAAGCCCGATATCTGGCCTTAACCTCCCGACGAAATCGGAGAGCACCTGCAAGACAATTGTCGGCGAAGCTTGCAGCCGTCTCAAGGGTTACCTGGTTCGAACCCCACTGTCGGCAGCCCTGAAAATGGTTTTCCGTGGTTTCCCATTTTCACACCAGGCAAATGCTGGGGCTGTACCTTAATTAAGGCCACGGCCGCTTCCTTCCCACTCCTAGCCCTTTCCTGTCCCATCGTCGCCATAAGACCTATCTGTGTCGGTGCGACGTAAAGCAACTAGCAAGGGTTACCGTTTCCCGGCAAACTGTATACCACAGGCTCAGAACAGCAGGGCTGTCTGCCCGACGTCCAGCGGTGTGCGTCCCGCTCACTCCGGCACAGAGACGAGCCCGTTTACTTTGGAGCAGTCAACATTGAAACTGGACCCTGAATGAATGGAGGCATGTGCTCTTCACATATGAATCCCGCTTCAGTTTGCAGAACGATTACCGTCGCACATTAATCTGGAGAGAACCGGGGAGCCGATACAACCACAGGAACATCATGGAACGGAACCAGTATGGTGGTGGTGGCGTCATGGTGTGGAGCGGCATCATGTTGAATGCCCGTACGGACCTGCACATCTTCATGGTTGGTCCGAGGAACACTGTTAATGCTCGGAGATACAGGGATGAGGTACTGAGACCACATGTGCGACTCTTCAGAGGTGCGGTTGGTCCAGACTTCCTCTTAATTGACGATAATGCCCGACGGCACCGCAATTCTCTTGGATGGATTTCTGGCTGGGGAAGACATTCATCGCATGGACTGGCCAGCGAGGTCTGCGGATCTGAATCCTATAGAACATGCCTGGGATGTTTTCGGGGGGGGGGGGCGAATTGCATCCCGTCAGCCTCCACCAAGGACCCTCCAAGACCTTCGCATTGCCCTTTCGGAGGAATGGGATCGACTGCCACAAGAGCTCTTGGAACATCTGATAGGGAGCATGCCACGTCGCTGCGAAGCATGTGTGGCTGTTAGGGGCAACCATACACCCTATTAACGGCATATTGTTGTGGAAGACATTGCCAGGTTTTGTTAGTTGCTATCAAAACTGTACCGTAGCTATCAGAACCTTTCTGACACTGTTTTTTGGACAAGTTGTGTGACATATGGTGTGTGATTCAGCTTCCTTGGTTCAGCAATCCGTCTGACATTCCCTTCAGGCGGTATGGCCCCGTTTAATAATTATGCTTAACTTTTGGATACTAGTGTATTTTCAGTAGTGAGACTCGGTTTTATTCATTCTTCCTGTCTTGTATTCAGTACTAAGACTGGTCTGTTGCAATGAAATTTCTCCAGATGGCAGCTCTCTTGATCGTTACGTACGGTAGTTATTTGTGCCCGCGTCCTCCATGATCTGTTTTACAACCGCTTACCTTCGCCGTTTTCTTGGTTTCTTTCCAGTAATATAGACCTTAAGGATATCGTAAGGTATAGTCCACACCCCCAGACGTAGTCAATTTCATAATCTTAAGGTAATATAAGAGACAGGCGACTTGCCTTGATCAAGACCAGGTACAGACCTCAGACCTCAAGGCAGGTTTCGATTAGTGGCAGTATGGCTGTGGGTGCGGGCCAAGCGTAGGTTAAATGTGATCGTGGATATGAGTTTAAAGTAATAATTGTGAAATAAGCATTTCGAGTCTGCATGAGATCGTGCTTCGTGATTTTCAATAGTGATAAGGAAGTATTTGTGTCGCCATTTGCTTTTACTTAGAAGCTTAAAATTATTTCGTGTTCGAACGTCATACCGCATAGGTTATGTGTTTGTTTACTATTGTGTTTGAGCGGTGGTGTTAAAATATTGGTGTTTTCTTAGAATGCAGAGTACATATATTAGACTAACATGAATCGATCGTGTTCTGTACCTCACTGCAGGTCAAATTACAGATATTTTTCGGGTATGTCTGCCTCACCGAAGGATAGAGTCTTCGACAGAAATGGATTCGGTGCATTGATAGCGAGAATTTTGTTGTAAATAATGAAGTTGTCGGGTGCATCAAACATTTTAACTCTTAAGTTTATTGTCCGCAAAAATATAGTTCCCGTTAAGAATAGTGGACTTATTCACATCCCTAGGAAATATTTTAAATTTCCACCTGAGACCTATTCAATCGTATTGTATAATCAGCTTTCGCACAACATTTATTTACCTCGAGGAAGAAAGTGCCATAAAGAGCGTGAACAGCAACTGCCACTGAGACACGAAGAACCATTTAAAAGTTGGTGTAAAGAAGATAGATAATGTTCAGTCTTTTACGACAAAAATGTGAGTCTATTCAACGTGATTCTGAAAGGTTATAGTGTTATCAAGACCTACTATAGATATTCCGTCGATATGAAAGTGACGAGTGGCCTAGAAGTGCATCTGTGTTTTCAAATTATTGCTTTAATAGCAAAATAATAATTAAAAAGTTGATATTAGGATGTTAAGGACAAGACGACCTGAAGGGTGTCAGAGAAAATGTGAAATTCTGGTAAGTCGTCTCCGTAGTTATGAAGAGAGTAGTATTGAAATGAGTGACAGAGTCTTTATTTTGGGGAACTTTTTGAAAAAATAAAGCTTTTATTTTAGCCTTGTGGTAGCCTTGAAAGGAACATTAATAATAATAAAATGATGTGTGGAAGCGTGGTGTTCCTTCGACAAAAATATAAAGAATTGTGTAAAAATTCTGGCTAATATTTTTACCAACAATTATACGATCTCAAATGAAAAGAAAATATCAAATTAAATTGCCATGAATCTTCGAAAGCAGGGAACCAAGATAAATTGTTTGTTGGATGTGTGTCGTGCTAGTTTTAGTTAACTTTATTTTGGCGAATGATGCATAATAGGCCCACGGTGGGATCCGAAACCCTTTTATCTTCCGAATGCAAGCTCACAGCTACTCGTCCCTGACCGCGTGGCCATCTCACTCGGCGTAATGCTTTTTAGAATCCCTTCAAAGCATCTTATTCTCCTAGATACCTAGCGAGTTAGCCGTGAGTTTAGGGTCGCACAGCATTCGGGAGATAGTCGGTTCGAACCCCACTGTCCACAGCCCTCGAGGTGGTTTTCCGTGGCTTCCAATTTTCACACCAGGCAAATGCCGGGGTTGTACATTAATTAATGCCATGGTCGCTACCTTCCAAATCCTAGCCGTTTCCCATCCTCCCATCACCGAAGGCCTTCGATGTGTTAGTGCGAAGTTAAGCAAGAAAAAATCTATTTTCGTAAATAACATTGTCGTGACCATTATTAGGTCATTCCAAGCCACATCAGCTTTGGCCCGGCACGGCCGCCATGTTTTTTCTGTATTGAGGTCTGAGCATTATAGTTGGTCTTGCCTTGATAGTGGCTGTACAAAGAAATTGTTTTGTCGTAAGACCATAGCAATAAAACTTTTATCGTATTTATAATTGTCTCGAGTAAATACGAGTTGATCAATTAAGTGAGTTATAATCATGGTAAATTAATAAAGCCGTTGTTCAACAGCGCTGATGGTTCGATTTAATTAATTTTTCAAAACAAGTCTGTATCAGCACACTACATTTAATATTTATTGCCGGATTTCAGAATTGAAATTGCATCATCAGTGATTACAATAGCATTAGAATATCCAGGTTATATGAACGAATCGTATCCATGAAATGTCATTATAATTTTTGTCCTAAATGAGGACGATAATTGGTTTCACGCAAATCAACAGTAAAATTAGCGGTAAATTAATACATACCATTATTACTATAGAAATATACATACGTAGAGTACGTACGGCGACTATTTTGCTGTAGACACGACTTTCTTCTATGGCATTGCGTTTCATCGTGCCGCCTTTTGTTTTTTCCTTGAGGTCCAACGAATGGGAGTGCTATGTCTGAATTCTCAGTATCTTTGTCCATCATAACTAACGTGCGCAGTTCAGACGGGAAAATGGAGGTGAAAAATATATCATAAGTAACACCAAAAATGAGATGTATTGAAACAAAAATAGCATGATCCCTGGAGCAAGGCAGAAACAGGTTCCAAGAAGGACATTCCAGGAATAATTAATGAACATGGGGAGTGCGAATGCGAGGATCTTCAAAAGTCAGAAGTATTCAGTCAGCAGTATGTAAAGATTGTTGGTTACAAGGATAATGTCCAGATAGAGGAGGTGACTAATAATAAAGAAGTATTAAAATTTACCTATGATAACAATGGCATTTATAGTAAGATACAAAAGTTGAAAACTAGAAAAGCGGCTGGAATATATAAGATTTCTGGGGATATACTACATAGTACCATATCTGAAGTACTTATGTTGTTACTGTTTGCATGAAGAAGCCATACCAAATGAATGGAGAGTTGCTATCGTAGCCGCTATGTATAAAGGAGAGGGTGATAGACATAAAGCTGAAAATTACAGGCCAGTCAGTTTGACATGCGTTGCATGTAAGCTTTGGGAAAGGTTTCTGTCTGATTATATAAGACATGTTTTTGAAATTAATAACTGGCTTGATAGAACGGAGTTCGGATTTAGGAAAAGTTATTCCACTGAAGCTCAACTTGTAGGATTCCAGCAAGATATAGCAGATATCCTGGATTCAGGAGGTCAAATGGACTGTAACGCAATTGACCTATCTACGGCACTTGATAGGGTACATCATGGGAGACTACTGGCAAAAATGAGTGCAATTGGACTAGAAAAAAGAGTGACTGAATGGGTGACTATATTTCTAGAAAATAGAACTCAGAGAATTAGAGTAGGCGAAGCCTTATCTGACCCTGTAATAATAAAGAGGGGAATTCCTCAAGGCAGTATTATTGGATCTTTATGTTTTCTTATATATATATCAATGATATCAAGAATTGGAATCAGAGGTAAGGCTTTTTGCAGATGATGTTATTCTGTACAGAGTAATGAATTAGTTACAAGATTGTGAGCAAATGCAAAATGACCTCGATAATGTTGTGAGATGGACAGTAGGCAATAGTATGATGATAAACGGTGTTTACTGCGTTGATGGGGTGAAAGTTCCCTTTGGGGATCATTGTAAATATCTAGGTATTAATATAAGGAAAGATCTTCACTGGGGTAATCACATAAAAATGATTTTAAATAAGGAGTACAGATCTCTGCACACGATTATTTATTATTTAGGGGTTGTAGTAAGAATGTAAAGGAGAGGGCATATAAGTCTCTGGTAAGACCCCAACTAGAGTATGGTTCCAGCGTATGGGATCCTCACCAGGATTATTTGATTCAAGAACTGGAAAAAATCCGAAGAAAAGCAGCTCGATTTGTTTTGGGTGATTTGCGACAAAAGAGTAGCGTTACAAAAATGTTGCTAAGTTTGGGCTGTTAAGACTTGGGAGAAAGGAGACGAGCTGCTCGACTAATTGTTAATGTTCCGAGCTGTCATTAGAGAGATGGCGTGGAATGACATCACTAGACGAATTAGTTTAAGTGGTGTCTTTAAAAGTAGGAAAGATCACAATATTATAAAGTTAGAATTCAAGAGGACAAACTGGGGCAAATATTCATTTATAGGAAGGGGAGTTAGGGACTGGAATAACTTACCAAGGGAGATGTTCAATAAATTTCCAATTTCTTTGAAATCATTTAAGAAAAGGCTAGGAAAACAACAGATAGGGAATCTGCCACCTGGGCGACTGCCCTAAATGTAGATCAGTAGTGAATGATTGATTAATTGATTGACTAATTATATAAATTAATGAGTTATGGGCACAAGTCAGGAACTCGCCCTAATGAAATACCATAATGCATTCTTTTCTTGAGAATAACAGTCAGTTCTTTTTTCTTCAACACATTTTTCTAACCATTTCCAAATTCCGATAAATTTTGAAGTTTTCTGGGGAGTTAACACATGAGACTGCCCACAACCTTTCAAAAACTCGATGAAAAAGTCCATGGGACAGCCATAAACGCTGTCAACAGTAACTTGTCTCTGTACTTCAGTTCACTAGCGCACAGAATTTTTTGCCACCAATCATTCCTTGCATGAAGTGGTACTATTCGCGAAATGACATATTTGCTATTTCTTTACAGCTCTACTGGGATTAGCAAGAATACGAAATGAATTTCAACTTCTGTAAATGATAACACTAGGCGATGTCAAGCAAAGCAAAGAAGTCCAAAGTATTCAAGTGTGCAAAGACTTCACACACAAAAGTATTACATGAACAAAAGACATACTGAATTCATAGTCGTAATATAGCGAAAAATGTATGTATATAATATGTCTCTAGTAATTATGGTATTTATTACGGTAATTTATCGCTAATTTTACTGTTGATTTCCGTGAAAGCAATTATTATTCTTCATTTAGGACAAAAAATATAATGAACGTTCATGGATACGATTCGTTCACATAAGCGAATATCCAAACCAAACTCCATGGCGCGACAGCGACGACCACTGCTCAGCTGGAAGGCCTGCAGATTACGAATTAAAGTATCTAAGGCATTTTAAAATCCCACATAGATGTATCGTCGCACAGTTGAGTCAGCATGTCCGTCCAGTCCCTCCGCAACTAGCGCTTTCCACCTGGCCTGTATTTTGATTACTAACGACACGCCTATGTGGATTTGTAAAATGCTTGGCTATTTTAATGCCATTTTAAATACTGATGATGCAATTTAAATACTGAAAACCGGCTATGAATACTGAATAGATTGTGCTGATGTATACCATTGGTATACTCATTAGTTAATAGCATACCTACCAACCCTTCCGATTTACCCGGAAACTTTCCGTTTTTAACTCATCTTGCGGTTTCCTGATTTAATTTTACTTCTTCCTATTTTTGAACAATATAACCTCGACTACGGCCAATACTCTTCCCCATAGGATAAACTGTTATGTGTCTGCCTTCGTGTGTCGTGTTTCCTTCTCAACAGTGTGTTTGCCTTACAGCTGGGAATTCGGGACGGCAATCGTCCTACAAGCGAGAGAGGCCACCGACTTCGTTAATATTAATCTGGACGAAAGAATGAGCTTTTTATTGTGTGGTTCGCGCGCTGTTTAACATCGTTCTGTGACTAATTTCGTTGAAGGTATAGGCTACGTGATTTTTCTTGCGGTTGTGTGCTTTTTCCCCTGTCGAAGTCGTATGTTTTGTATGTGGTAATTCCGCGTATTTCAGGGCATTAATGCTCATTCTTACTTCATAATTTCATTGATTTGAATGTATTTCAGGAAGTTGTGTCGGTGACAGTTTCTGGTTATTTTCTCTTCACGTTATGGCCACCAAACATAAACGTTATCTCCAAGTGTTCAGAGATACCTATATAATTGAATTTCCGCTCATTTTATAGTTTAATAAAGGAAACTATCATGCTTTTTATTCCGTATGTCGGCGTGATATAAATATGAATCGTATATGTGTGTCATAAATGAGAATGATTAGGCACAATTTCCTGTAACCATTTTTATGTATTCTTAGTTGAAGATTTTAAATTTAATGGCCAATTCGCCTTTTATCTTGTCCTTTTTTCATCGAAACCGCGGCTCAATGTACGAGATGAAATCCAAGAATTTAAAAAAACTTCCTATTTCTGATTTCTAAAAGTTGGCAGGTATGGTTAATAGTATTAATTAGCTTTCTGAAGTGTAATTTCGTGGGCTCATTAAGGAAGTTACTATTGAATCAGCATGGGGCGAAGCAAGCAGTCCAGCAAATGCAGCGATTGCAATAGTGCCAACAGCATTGAGGAGTCTGTACTAAAAGTACTGCTCCGGGAAGATTCTAGAAAGAATTATTGAGGTCATATCTTGTGGGGGGAAAAACCGCAAACGTCATTTCAGTTCAAGACTACAGGCAGGAAACGGAAATAAATTCAATCTCTTAAAATGATCTAGGGCAGGGTTTCCCAAATCTTTTGTCTCTGAGGACCCCTTAGCCACGGAATATATACTGCACTCAGTAAACAAAAACAGAATTCTGCAATGATACCATGTTTGTTTTTATTCTTAAACTCATTCCTCCCTGCGATTTATTTACTTACAATATCGGGTACGATGTTCATACCACCCCATATTATCAGGCTCTCTCATGGCTGAAGCCTGATAAACGTCGGCAGCTACACATTTTAACGATGGTGTTTAGAGTGTTAGCTGAAACTCAGCCACTGTATATTTCTTCTAAATTCACCTTTTTATCATCATTTCACAACTTAAATACACGTTCCAGATCCTCTCTTTCTATTCCAGTGCACCGCACAAATAAAATTAGTAGATCGTTTGTAGAGTGACCCGGCGCCAGATTATGGAATTCCCTGCCAGCTCAGGTCAGAGAAACTAGCTCTTTACAAAGATTTAAGGTCGCCTGCCGAGACTACCTGCTGAGGACAGCTGACTGAATGGTTGAACTATGAATGTGTGCGTGCCTGAGGACTAGTCATTATTAAGAGTTTAATATTAATTAGTTTTAGTATTAACTTAGTAATTTATCTAAATTTATTCTCAATTCCATTAATTTTTTGTGGTTTTAACTATTTTAAGTATCTCAGTATTTTATTTAAGATTATGATTAGTATGTGGTTAAGTGGAAGAGAGGGCATCGAGCCGTGACTTCGCCACTGTAAAAAGGCAGTAATAAATAAATAAATAAATAAATAAATAAATAAATAAATAAATAAATAAATAAATAAATAGACTTAACGACAAGATCAACAGGCTGGTGCAAGCAACCTTGCACAATACCACAGCCAGAGTAAAGTTTAGAGGACAACTCTCGGAGAGTTTCGCCATTAAAACAGGGGTGAGACAAGGAGATGGCATCTCATGTATATTATTTAACTGCGTTCTGGAAAAGATAATTAGAGAGTGGATGAGATTCCTTCCAGAGAACACTGGATTACGGATGGGGATTAAAGCAGACAACCTGAGGATACCATGCCTAGCCTTTGCAGACGATCTGACTTTATTGGCAAATGACATACAGGAGGCTACTACTCAGCTCCAAACACTGCACTCAATAGCGGCTAAAACGGGTCTTTTGATCAACATAGGAAAGACTGAGTTTGTTACTAACATCAAAGATGCCCCTGGAAAGATGAGAGTCAGTGATAATATCTACATCAAGAGAGTCAAAAGTGTAAAGTACCTTGGGGAATGGTTCTCAGAGGACCTCAGTGAAACAATGGCTCTTGAACACAGGAGACTCAAACTAGATAAGGCTTACCATGCCTGTAGAAAGCTGTATGCTTCAAAAAATCTGTCGATGAATGTCAAACTAAGACACTACAATGCAGTAATCAGACCGTCAGTCCTCTATGCAGCAGAGTGTCTATATTTAACTAAGAAGACCCCACTAAGAGCCCTCGAGGTACAAGAAAGAAAGTTCCTGAGACGGATAGTGGGACCAAGAATTTTACCAGATGGAAGCCGATGGTATCAACCAAATCGTGAGCTATATAAACACCAAGAAAATCTCATAGATGCCATCAGAAGAAGGCGACTGGCTTTTTACGGACACCTATCCAGAATGGACTCAAATAGATTATCTCATAGGATCTTCAAGGCTGCTAACAAGGGCAAAGCTACTGGGTTCGTGTGGATGAAGCAAGTGGAGAAGGACCTTTCGGAACTCCACATAAATCAAAACGACATAGCTGATCGGAGTAACTATCATACAACTCTTAAAACTAAATCCTTTGTAACATCCCTCACAGAAGTTACCCACAGACCAAAAGACGAGACCAGGAAATGGTCTGAGGAACGTAAGATTGAATTTAGCCGGAAAATGAAGGACTACTGGGCCATCAGGAAAGCTCGAGGTACCAACAAGAAAACAGCTGCCAAACCAGCCGCTAAGAACACCAATTGTGGCAAACAACGACGATGACTTCAAGAAACAGCTAAAACACAAGCACCGTGGTCCATAGATGGCCCTAACGAATTAAAAAAAAAATAGACATTGACCGTAGCCACCGTATCGGTCGCGAGAGCCATAAGCCGCGACCGATTATCGCGAACTTCACGTCGTACAGGACAAAGTAAAACGTGTACATAATAAAAGAACTGAAAGGTATGAAAATAACTATTATAGAGGACACGACATCCACTAGACTCTCGGTTCTGAATGATGCAATCCAGCAGTTTGCACTCAAAAAGGTATGGACCTCTCAAGGTGAGGTTATATTAAAATATCCGATGGTTCTAGAATTTACATCAGTCGAATGAATGAATGAACTGCCAAACTGAAGGATAATATAATATATGTGATGCACTTAATCGAGGGGAATGAACAATTTGTTTTTTTACATAATTTCCCTCCATTTCCAAATAAGCCAGTAATGATAATCCGTTTTATGTCAAAGTTGTATTACCACTAAATTATTTTCGTAATTAATTAACCAACTGACTTAAATAGGTGCAATTTCTACTTGCATTTGCTTTAATACTTAACTGCCTTTTATTTTTACAGTATAGTATCTTGAGTGGCGGCGATAAGGACCCCGCAGACCCCGCGGGGCGGGGCCGTGGATTGTGATGGGCCCAGTATTTGAAGAGTGATTTTACAAAGTGATAAAGCTACAGCACACAACACAGTATTATTTGTCTGACAGAGAGTTATTTCAAAGTTCGGCCGTCATAGTGCAGAGCTTCTTTCGTCAATAGGAGTACGGTACTTATTTCTGAAAGAATGTGGGTTTCCCAACCTGTTCCAATAATAACCATCCCTTGCTGCCACTCAAACAATCAACAAAGCTTTTGAAGTAATTAGCCAGTTCTGAGAACCCAGTAGTCAGGGAAGATGCGATGACAAATACATCTTATCTAAATTCTAAATACTGAAGTTTTGAGCCTGTTTATAACTCTCGGCAGTCAGTGTAGTTAAGTAGCCTACGATGAACGGTTGAGTTGTAAATTATTTGGTCCTAGGAACGAGATGATTTCTTACGGCGACACTCCGGAGATAAAAATATATTTTTACCTAATGCATGGATTTTCAATTATTATTATTATTATTATTATTATTATTATTATTATTATTATTATTATTATTATTATTATCGTCGTTGCTGTTCATTGTAATAATATACAACCTTGTACTACGAAATAAACTTGTAACTTTCTTTATCAAGAAACGAGGGGCCCATTTTCAATTATTGCCGGGGGGGGGGGGAGGTGGGGCTTAGCGTCTTAGCGCCGCTACTGCTTACCGGTAGTTATACTGGTAATCATTTTTAGGTCTATTGTAGTCTACTAATATTAAAAGAAGCGTTTTGACAGCTAGCTCAGAGAGGATCTGTTTACCATCTGCGTGCCTGCCTGGACAGAAGGGAGCAGGGGTGTGGTTGCCATAGAAACGTGCCTGATCCTCACCTGTAGTTGCTTGAAGTTGCAAAACCTTTCACTTCTCAGTTAGATCTCATCACACACTATAGTACACGCCATAGGGCTATAGATTAAAAAGCAAATATTGCCGCCCTATTCTCCTTTTTTAATAGCTTGTCACTGCTGCCAACTTGTCTAGTTACATACTAAAATTACGAAACATAACCATCAACAAACTAACCTCAATGTAACACTATGGAGTTTCCCTTACCCAAGTGAATGATCAATCACGACTATTAAGTCGGTTTTCAAGCTCAATGAGGAATTAAGGAAATACACACTCTCAGCCTAATTCAATTTAATTTTATATATGTCTGCATTTACTTCGATATACGCATTACTATAACCGTATATTTCGGTGTTTGTCTGATGTAAATAATTCAACTCCCTTCATGACATTTGCTATGGTTGTGTCTTGATTGCGTACAGTCCAGATTGCGAACAAGAGATTAGTGTTGCCGCGAGGTACATAAACCAGATACAATTTTCAGCCTCCTATGTAATTTTTGTTCTAGTATTATTAACTTTAACTGGTACATTGGGATGTTTTAGGTAACCTAACCATATTTTTTTTAAAAAATTCTTATTGAAAATGTTTAATAATTTAGTTTGAGGTAATCTTACCATTTAGAAGAATATTTTTTATTGTGTAACATAACTAGAGGGGTAGTTGTTTATGGTGCATTAGTGAGATTATTATTATTATTATTATTATTATTATTATTTGCTAGTGGCTTTACGTCGCACCGACACACATAGGTTTTATGGCGACGATGATATAGGAAAGGCCTAGGAGTTGGAAGGAAGCGGCCGTGGTCTTAATTAAGGTACAGCGCCAGCATTTGCCTGGTGTGAAAATGGGAAACTACGGAAAACCATCTTCAGGGCTACCGACAGTAGGATTCGAACCCACTATCTCCCGGATGCAAGCTCACAGCCGCGCGCCCCTAACCGAACGACCAACTCGCCCGGTATTATTATTATGCCAATGAAAGAAATGAGTGGTTGCATCGACAAGGCATTAGCCTTTAGAATATTATTATTCAAAATAATACATAAGAAGTGAAATAGTCAGTTTATTTGGAAACAAGTGGGTTTTTTCTTACATGCTGTTAACTTTTTTTTGTGTATTACTCAGTATTCCAATTGTGTGTACCAGAACTTGGTGTACCAAGGGTTAATTTTTCTACAGCCCCCCCCAAATTAGAATTTTGTTCATATCCAAGTCAACATTTCTAGTCAAGCGGGTTGGGCAACTTGGTATTTTCTACTTGTTCGCAATCTGGACTCATTAATGTGTGTCAAACCCAAATCATCCCCTTCAGGTACCCACTTGTTCGCAAACTGGACTGTTCGCAATCAGGACGACACCTTTACTATTACTTGTCGGACTGATGTGAAACCACGCTGTAATAACACACACAAGAAAATATATAGCCTGTACATATGCCGTAAGTCAATAAGAATACACAAAGGCTAAGTCAGCAAACCGCACCAAAGTCGTGATGAGACACGGTTAGGTTAGGTTAGGTTGATAACGAAATTTCCTTGCATTTCAACTGAACTGATCTTTATAGATGTTGCTTTCCTTTTCGGAGGAGAGGTAAGGTAAGGGTTCTTCTGCCCGAAGGCAGGTCTGAACCTCCGCAGAGGTGTTCCTGAGCCGGAGTTTACGTGCGGTAGGGTGGCCAGTTCCTTTCCGCTCCTCCATTTCCTTACCCTCACCAACAGCGCGTGGCAACCCATCCAACTCCTGACCACGCCCAATGTTGCTTAACTTCAGAGATCTCACGGGATCCGGTGTTTCAACACGGCTACGGCCGTTGGCTTCGGAGGAGTTCTTGCAGATTTTTCTTGCTTCTAATTGCATTCTATACATACGAATTGGACGAAGTAAGGCCGGGTTATTAAAATGTTGCGTTCATCATTTAACACCAACGACGTTATTAAATGCATCTTTCGAACTTGCTACAATTCTACTCACCTGGTATTACCCAAACAGATTTATAATCCTAAAGAAAAAGAAAATATGTTTTCCTTATCCCCGCAAATGTAACACGCTAGTGATTTTCATAACATGGCAGTGTCAATACATAAATCTGGCGTGCCACGAAAAAAACAAAAAAACAAAAAAAAACATGATTGTATAGTGCCAACGTGCAGAATTAACAGTAACTGTAAGAGGTGGTATCGCCAAGTAGGGTCCCGGAACTGTATGGTTAGCCACACTGAATCGAACCGAACAGTTAGAAAATACAAAACAACCTCGTTTATCCGGACTAAGTGGGACCGGAACTGATCCGGATGATCGAAAATCCGGATAATCCGGAAAAACAAAAAACAAATACAGTACATGTCATATAATATACACTGACTGACAGAGCAAAGGCAACACCAAGAAGGAGTGGTCAGAACTTTATGCCAATTGCAGGGTAGACTGACGTCACTGAGGTATGCTCATGATGTGAAATGCGCCGCTGTGCTGCGCACGTAGCGAACGATAAATGGGACACGGCGTTGGCGTATGGCCCACTTCGTACCGTGATTTCTCAGCCGACAGTCATTGTAGAACGTGTTGTCGTGTGCCACAGGACACGTGTATAGCTAAGAATGCCAGGCCGCCGTCAACGGAGGCATTTCCAGCAGACAGACGACTTTACGAGGGGTATGGTGATCGGGCTGAGAAGGGCAGGTTGGTCGCTTCGTCAAATCGCAGCCGATACCCATAGGGATGTGTCCACGGTGCAGCGCCTGTGGCGAAGATGGTTGGCGCAGGGACATGTGGCACGTGCGAGGGGTCCAGGCGCAGCCCGAGTGACGTCAGCACGCGAGGATCGGCGCATCAGCCGCCAAGCGGTGGCAGCCCCGCACGCCACGTCAACCGCCATTCTTCAGCATGTGCAAGACACCCTGGCTGTTCCAATATCGACCAGAACAATTTCCCGTCGATTGGTTGAAGGAGGCCTGCACTCCCGGCGTCCGCTCAGAAGACTACCATTGACTCCACAGCATAGACGTGCAGGCCTGGCATGGTGCCGGGCTAGAGCGACTTGGATGAGGGAATGGCGGAACGTCGTGTTCTCCGATGAGTCACGCTTCTGTTCTGTCAGTGATAGTCACCGCAGACGAGTGTGGCGTCGGCGTGGAGAAAGGTCAAATCCGGCAGTAACTGTGGAGCGCCCTACCGCTAGACAACGCGGCATCATGGTTTGGGGCGCTATTGCGTATGATTCCACGTCACCTCTAGTGCGTATTCAAGGCACGTTAAATGCCCACCGCTACGTGCAGCATGTGCTGGGGCCGGTGGCACTCCCGTACCTTCAGGGGCTGCCCAAAGCTCTGTTTCAGCAGGATAATGCCCGCCCACACACTGCTCGCATCTCCCAACAGGCTCTATGAGGTGTACAGATGCTTCCGTGGCCAGCGTACTCTCCGGATCTCTCACCAATCGAACACGTGTGGGATTTCATTGGACGCCGTTTGCAAACTCTGCCCCAGCCTCGTACGGACGACCAACTGTGGCAAATGGTTGACAGAGAATGGAGAACCATCCCTCAGGACACCATCCGCACTCTTATTGACTCTGTACCTCGACGTGTTTCTGCGTGCATCGCCGCTCGCGGTGGTCCTACATCCTACTGAGTCGATGCCGTGCGCATTGTGTAACCTGCATATCGGTTTGAAATAAACATCAATTATTCGTCCGTGCCGTCTCTGTTTTTTCCCCAACTTTCATCCCTTTCGAACCACTCCTTCTTGATGTTGCATTTGCTCTGTCAGTCAGTGTATTAACATAAGTTGTACAGTAATACCTGTTTTTCAGTTTACAAAAGAATGTATAAGAACACTTTGCTTATATTTACGACTTTCTTTCATGCACTAAAATAATGTGTTAGCTTTTTCTGTTTTACATTTGTATAACAATTGCGCGCAGCATGGTCTTGAAGACGTTTTATTAATAACAGTTCTGCCGGTGTGTTTTCAGTCTGGGATTCTAAATAGGCCATCAGTTTGTCCAGCTGCATTGTTGCATCTCCCTGAGTCATTGTTTCTTCTGATGGAGCGCCGGTTTCATTTTCAAATTCACCATCACTCTCGTCATTACCTGCCGAGGAACAAGAGGCAATAATTTATTAATCTGTCATTATGCCGTAGCCTGAATTACAGTCATTTACGTCGTTCACATCTACGTCCGAGCATCCGGGAATGTTTGCAAATGTGTCAAGGAACTCACAAGAGTCCACGGTTTCCCATTCTCAGTTTCAGGCAAATGCCGGGACGGTACCTTTGATACACCGCGGCCGACTTGTTTCCAATTCCTGTCCTTAACTATACTTGGCGGAAAAGACATTCAAGAAGAATCGACCCCGTAATAGAAATACTATACAAGTAAAAACACATTTTTATTACTTTCGATCCGGAGGTGTAGCTCCCGTATCAGAAAGGCCACATACACCATCTCGAAAGAGTACAGATAAGGTTCATGAAGTGGATTAGTTTAGTATTCCTGGCCATGCCACTCTTTTCAAGCAGGTATGAATACGCTGGCAACGCGCCGAAAGTGTGCGAACGCAATGTTAGCGATTAAATGCTTGAAGACTAAAGTGGACAGTCCGGCTATACTGGGCTTGATCCCACTTCATGTTCCAAGCAGACGAACAAGGCAGAAATGTACATTCCACCTGCCCAAATGTAGGACGGTTGCGCATGAAAATTCTTGGCTCATGCAAGCCCTTAGGACAATAAATCAGCTGGAACGGTCACTCGACATTTTTCAACACCCTTCCACTGCAATTCGTAAAGTTCTTCTCAAGGAAGGAACGTGATAATTTTGTAAATTATGTGAATAATCTGTATAAAACCTGTGAAGATTTATATCTGCTTGTATATATATATATATATATATATATATATATATATATATATTTGTATGAATATTATTTAATTTATTCTTTATTTAATTTAATTATTTAATTTAATTTTTTATTTAATTTTTCTACTACATCATCTGTAACTGGAACATTCTGTAGGTGATAAATAAATCTGTTCTATTCTATTCTATTCTATTCTATTCTATTCTATTAACCGAAGATCCGGATTAATGAGGGTCGGATAAATGAGATTCTTGTGTAATTATAAATCACTACCTTCAGTATTAACAGCGGAAAAAGACTGAAGTTGTGCCCTTAGTGAATGCGCTCACATGGCAGAGAGTATACAAAAGAATACAGCGGTCTGAATAAAACACGAAAGCGAGGAGAAAGGACTGTAGGAATGTGGCAACACCGCGCAACATCACAGTAGACCCCTCCTCCTGCGCTGTCTGAAGGCTTCATTTACTGGTGGTGGTGGTGATTATTATTGTTTTAATAATAATAATAATGTTGTTTGTTTTACGTCCCACTAACTACTCTTTTACGGTTTTCGGAGACGCCGAGGTGCCGGAATTTAGTCCCGCAGGAGTTCTTTTACGTGCCAGTAAATATACCGACACGAGGCTGACGTATTTGAGCACCTTCAAATACCACCGGACTGAGCCAGGATCGAACCTGCCAAGTTGGGGTCAGAAGGCCAGCGCCTTAACCGTCTGAGCCACTCAGCCCGGCATGATTATTGTTTTAAGAGGAAGTACAACTAGGCAACCATCCTCTATATAACACTAATCAGAAGGAAAAAATGGAAGGGACCCGACACTTCGAAAATGAAGATATCGGCAAAAGGAAGACGAGGGCCACGAATTGGCGTGAAAATAAAAGTATCCCTAGCTCTCGCAAACCTAATAGCGTCGGGGTCGAAAAACATCAAGAGTTGACCTAGAGAGGTCGGATAGGGTAGATGAAAGTGACGAGCCTGCCACAAGTAAGTGGAAGCAATGCCAGGACTCAGCTAAGAGCCCCGTGGTCGCCAACCCAACTCTCCAAAGTTCAGAGCCCCTGAGCCCCCTTTAGTCACCTCTTACGACAGGCAGGGGATACCGTTGATGTTATTCTACCGCCCCCATTCACAGAAAGAAAAGGCTTCATTTAATATTAGCACTATAGCTGTATTTGTTTTAATTAATTTGTCACTTCATTTAATGTAGTGTTTTAATAACTTTTCTCAGCTTGCATCATATTTCATCTTGCTTCAATTTTGTAACAGATAGAGCACGTTCTTAGTTGTATTGAATAATTTCGAGGTTTATTTAAGTTACTCTGACCCTGTGTCTCATCTCTTCGTGCAATTGTTCGGGTGTCCCTGCTAATAAAGGAATTCCGGCTGGCGACAATGAGCCGTCCTTGAAAGATTTACTTTCTCCTTACCCTCAGAATGCATTGTGAGTGAAGTCGTCCACGCTAATGTACCATCACTTCTATCTCACTTAAATGATGTAAATGAAACACTTTCCCCAAGTGATGGGCATACTTTTCTATTCTTGGAAACGTGTTTGAAGCAATCTCTGCCCATTTCATTGCTTAATTTAAATGGATTTGCGGTCGAAAGTTGTGCCAGAGAGGAAATACGTGGAGGAGGTGTATGTATGTATATACGTAACGATCTAAAGTATAAATAGTTTAACGAAAGTGGAACATCTACTCTTCAAAACCTGAGTTCATGTTTGTTGAAACTGAAGTGTCTGGAACGAGGATACTTTTGGATGTGATGTACAATCTCCCTCGAATAAGTCACACTGCGGATTTAGGAGGTCCCGGTCGATCTAGCCCCCAGATATGAATATATTTTGGTACTAGAAGACTTAAACATCAACATTGTAAAGGGCACCAATGAGACCACGCAACTGAGCAACATTTTTATATTTTGCAACATGACGATTTTGCCCTTAGGACCGACGTACCACACCAATACTTCCCATACTTGATTTGATAGTAATACACACTCTCGACAAGATCATAGCACATGAACAACTTCTTATTCCTAGAATTTTTCATTATAATGCTGTATGTTGTATATTCACTCAAAATTCGCAAATATAAACAAAAAACTGTCACTTTCGGAGACTATGAAAAATCTGAGGTTGCTCTTTGTATGCTTTGGCGCACTATTCAGCATTAGTTACTTTCAGCCTTCACTGTATTGTCGACACGCCCCATTGAAAATAGCACACGTCACTCGGCCAGCAGCTAGACCAAGATATTCGTGAACAGATGACTATTAAAGATCATCATCATGTTCTTTGCACTTATTGGGGGGGGGGGGTGTCTGCATTCTTGCAATGTTTTTTCCACTTCAGTTGATGCATAGTGTCCCGAGGGCTGAATCTGGTAAGCCCCAGTTCATCTCTTATCCGGTCCGGCCAGCGTGTTTGAGGTCGCCCTCGAGTTCGGCGACGCTCCAGTTTAAGGGCAGGAGATACCCATACCGTCGCAGATGTGATTCACGCATTTTCTCTCTAATTGGGGCAACTTTGAATTTCTTCCGCACAGCATCGTTCCTGACATGGTCCAGTCGAGCCAAGCCATTTGACACCGTAGCATCTTCATTTCCACTGCATGAAGGGCCTGTTGTAGGCCATCGGTCTGATCAGTGTGTGGTAGACTTATTTAGTGCAGTGGAACTTTCTTATTGTACGGACTCCAGAACCTGGTGCCATTTCATTCATGTGGCACTGACTCTTGTCTTGACATTGGGAATCGCACTGCAGTCCGATGACTCATAGAGATAGGGCCTATAAAATCTACAGCAAAGTTAGTTAACTGGTAAATCTAGAGTCTTACAAAAGAATACGGAACAAAGTAGCACAATGTATTTGAAGGTGCCCAAATACGTCAACCTCGCGTCAGTAGATTTACTGGCACATAAAAGAACTCCTGCGGGACAAAATTCCGGCACCGCGCCTTCTCCTAAAACCGTCAAAAAGTAGTTAGTGGAGAGTAAAAGCCAATAACATTATTATTATTATTATTATTATTATTATTATTATTATTATTATTATTATTATTATTATTATTATTATTATTATTATTATTTTGCCTGGCCATCGACTCCATGTGGAGGTATGTTTTATTTACATTGCGTATTTATGTAGTGTCGGTAGTATGGTGAATAAATGGCCTCCAGAGAGACCTGTTGTTGGTCTTTCGAATTGACTTCAGTGGGGGACCTGCGCTTCTTTGTGGATCGGGCCCTACCTAGGGTGAAATCTATTTTTGAAACGGCACACCCCCCACCCCCACCCATGGACCAAAGGGCAGTGTGGTGTGTTGTATGTAGATGAAGACGAACACAAATACCTAGTCTCCAAGCCAGAGGAATTAACTGTATCTCGACTCCGGGGCACTCTGACCCGAAGGCCAATACGCTAATCATTCAGCCAACAGCCTTGAGAATGAATGCTGTAATAATATTCGAAACGTTGGCAACCTGTGCATATTGTTCATAGAACAACGACGCTATGGATGTAACACACCGAGCGAGTGGCTGTGCGGTTTGGGTCACGTAGTTGCCAGCTTTCATTCGGAGATCGCGGGTTCTAAATCCCTGAAGATGTTTTCCCGTGGTTTTCAATTTTCACACCACCCAGATACTGGGGCTGTACCTTAATTAAGACTACGGTCACTTCCTATCCCATCGTCGCCATAAGACCTATATGTCGATGTAACGTAAAGCAAATAGTAAAAATAAAATAAAAATGTGACGGTATTCCAACAGACCCCAAAGGCCTTACCCCATCAATACTTGCTCTCTCACTACCCAGCACTTACACATTCACGTACGCGCGGAACGACTGTCCTTTGTTTACTTCTCGAGGAGGACGTGGTCCACAAGGCTGCCAACCTGTCTACTTAGGAACTTAAGGTAAGCACTTATGTGGGCTAGTTGTGGAAAGGTGAAATACATTTTTTTTTTTTTTTTCTTGCCGTGCGGACACTATTACCGTCGCCATAGATAAAAGCCTCGAAGGGGCCACACTGTTCTCATGTCAGAGATTGGCTTAGGGCGATAGCAGCGCATTCTATGTCAGCTAGTGGTGGAAAGGTGATGTATCCTCCTCTACATTAAGGTAAGTTTCATATAACATTATTGTTGTTCTGTATTCCACATTGTTTCCTTTATATATTCTAATTATTTGTGTGCTTTTATTCTGCCGGAGTTGGTAATTCCCCTCATTGCTGAGAATGACGTCACATCCCATTTTTCGTTGGCCAATAACAATACAAGTAGTTACTTCAGCAATGGAGAATGCTGTGTGCTGCTCTTTATTAGGTTATAAAAGCAAATGCACTTCTGAAGGCGTACTGTTGTGTTCCTGACATCACAATGAATCCTTCTCTCCTCTGAAAGGAATTCCACGTAAGATTTACATAATTTCTACTTCATTATAATGTTATAAAGCTTGGGTAGTGAGGTGTCAATTTTTACCCTCGCCTCTAAAGATACAACTGAAGAATTTATTGACAGCTAACCCAGAGGTTCCTAGGACGACCTTCCTTGTTGATGCTTCCTTCTGTATCGAAAAGGATTGGTTCGGAGTGCAAGGAACTCTCATGATGAAGTTTATTTACCAATGCTCTTGCGACTTCCACATTTTTATCATTTATTAAACATTACCCCATCACTCTGACTGTGACCCAGTATCAACCTTTGCTCCTTTACATAAACCCCAGCACCCAATAATAACTCTTATTTCCCAAACACCAGTAGCTTTGCTTAAACATTGGTGATTTCATCTTACATCAACAAGACTTGTGTTCTCTCTTTGGGACCAACCGAATCAGTGAAACATGTATTAAGCGACCAGTGACCGTTCCGCGAAAAAAAAAAAAAAAAAAAAAAAAAAAAATAGATAGGGTTACTATATTCGGAAATCATGCACCAACTTGGTCATTTATATCAGTTTTCATCATTAGAAGTAATTTTTTTTCACAATTCCTTGTTGCTATTCAGATAGTCAAACATACGTTCTCATGGAATACGTCTGAAAATACATTTCACCAAAGAAAGTCCTTAGTACATTTAGTTTTATACGATAATAAAGAGCAGCACACGGCATTTTCCATTGCTGAGTAGCTACTTGCATTCCTGTTGGCCAACGTAAAGTGGGATGTGACGTCATTTCCGTCAATCACGATAATATTAGATTCCGTCATCAACCCCGGCAGAATAAACGCACAAATAAATAGAACATGTAAAGGAAGCAATGTGAAATACGGAGCAGCAAGAATGTAAAATGCGCTGTTATCGCCGTACGACGATCTCACTCAGGAAAAAAGTACGGAAGAAACTTGTAATTCACCATTGCACCACTAGCCTACATAGAATGCGCTGCAATCTCTGTCAGAAAAATCTACTGAAGGAACTTATAATTCACCTTTCCACCACCAGCCTACATAGAATGCACTGCAATCTCTGTCAGGAAAATACTACGGAAGGAACTTGTTATTCACTGTTCTACCACTAGCCCCCTAGTTCCTAAGTAGACAGGTTGGTAGCCTTGTGCACCGCCCGACCACGTCCTCCACGAGAAAGCCGCGAGGAGTAAACAAAGACCAGTCATTCCACGCGTACCTGTATGTGGTGTAAGTTTGGTAGTGAGGGAACAAATATTGATCTTTCCTTCATCCACTGCCCTTTTATTACAAGAAAGACCCTTTTATTACTGGCATTGTGGCCTGGTATTGCAAGAAAAAGAATTTATCTCTCATCGCAGTCTCTTTATAATGCTCTCCACTTTTGCAAAGCACACCAGTTCTTTTTTCTTGGCTTGGCTTCGCCTATTTGACATCCCATTTCGAAACTAAGAATATCGAACCACAGAATAATCGAACCATCGAAGTTGCTGTTCAGTTGTCAATTCCATGGATGTAATGCCAACGTCTGTGCTCTTATTCGCGCAGAGTTAACACCCATGAACAGAGAGAGAACGCCGTCATTCATACCTACGAAACACATGTAGCTCACCTCCATCGGAGGTGCACCACCTCGGGACGAGGACACGAGTTCACTTACTACTTAACAAAAATGAAACAAAAAGACTTCTGTATGAAAAATACGATCGAATGAGAGGATTTGCAAAAATCTATGCGGACGGCATACTTTTATTAAAAAGCAGACGTCCGCATAAATGCTCATGAATAGTAATCCAGCTCTTGAAATAGAGAAACATTTAATTAATTAATTATTTAATGTAAGAATTGCGCACAAGTTTGCATAATGAAAGAATATCTCATCTTACAATAGAAGTTGATTGAGTTTGTTCCTTTTTTATAGTTTTAATGTTGTAAACATTTCTTAAGATAAAGTAGGAGTCCCCATGCTACGAGAAACGTAAAATTAAGCAATTTCCTCAGTTGTGCCGAAAGTTGAAGCGATAAAAGGCCCGAAAAGGATTTTAATTGTGCGTCCTGGGCAGCTTTATCAAACTAAAACGAACAAACTTTGAAAATCACTTCCGGCCTAAATACAGTTTCCAAAAAAAACAGCCCAAATCCTAGCTAGCCAAATAAACTTATTTACATAATTCTTTCTGTAATGTGTTCCTTGGTTCAGTATTCTCAGGCGGTTTTTTTAATGTCCACAGCTAATACATAAGGGCTTAAGTGTAACTCTGCATTGACTCACATTAGCGCTCGTAGTGGTAGATAAAGGCAAACTGCTAATCTAATCGCCCGGATAGGGATGAGTTTCCAGCGAACAATCATCAGTCTACCGCTTCTCATCATCACTGACTCACACTAGCGCTCGTTGTGGTAGAAAAGGCAAACTGCTAATCTAATCGCCCGGATAGGGTTGAGTTTCCAGCGAACAATCATCAGTCTACCGCTTCTCATCATCATTGACTCACACTGGCGCTCATAGTCGTAGAAAAGGCAAACTGCTAATCTAATCGCCCGGATAGGGTTGAGCTTCCAAAGAACAATAAAATTATCAGTCTACCGCATGTCATTATCATTGACTCACACTAGCGCTCATAGTGGTAGAAAAGGCAAACTGCTAATCTAATCGCCCGGATAGGGTTGAGTTTCCAGAGAACAATAAAATTATCAGTCTACCGCGTGTCATCATCATTGAATCACACTGGCGCTCGTAGTGGTAGAAAAGGCAAACTGCTAATCTAATCGCCCGGATAGGGTTGAGTTTCCAGAGAACAATAAAATTATCAGTCTACCGCGTGTCAACATCATTGAATCACACTGGCGCTCGTAGTGGTGGATAAGGCAAACTGCTAATCTAATCGAGCGGATAAGGGATCATGCCGGCACATCGTAAGAAACGTTCAGGACACACAGAGCCATTCTTTTTTTTCTTTTTTTTTTTCTGTTATACAACGGCAGTTGGAATCTCATGGACGGAAAATGAAGAAATGAAAGAGGCTTTAATTAGAAATTGCACCACCACCGGATATAGAAAATGATAAGTAGAACTGGTCAACACCTAATCATTATTCACTTTTCTGCTGCTGTTCGAGATGGAACCTTCTTCTAAAACGAGGTGGTGTTTTATCAGCGTGACGATCGTGCATGCACGTACTATACACTTTGCATTCGATGATTGTCCGACTCGTTGGCTGAATGGTCCGCGCACTGGCCTTCGGTTCAGAGGGTCCCGGGTTCGATTCCCGGGTCGGGGATTTTAACCTTAATTAGTTAATTCCAGTGGCTCGGGGGCTGGGTGTGTGTGGCGTATTCAACATTAGAAATCATCCTAGGTAGGACCCTCATTTTCATAGACATGCAGGTCGCCTAATAGGCCGTCTACTAGAAGAATGGAAAAACAAGTTGAAGCTGAGTTGGGAGAAGATCAATTTGGCTTCAGAAGAAATGTAGAGACACGTGAAGCAATCCTGACTTTACGTCTGATCTTAGAGGATCGAATCAAGTAGGACAAGCCCACGTACATGGCATTCCTAGATCTAGAAATGGCATTCGATAATGTTGATTGGACCAAGCTATTTATGATTCTGAAGATGATAGGGATCAGATACCGAGAACGAAGAATTATCTACAATCAGCATAAAAATCAGTCTGCAGTGATAAGAATCGAGGGCTTTGAAAAAGAAGCAGCAATCCAGAAAGGAGTGAGGTAAGGCTGCAGTTTGTCCCCTCTCCTTTTCATTGTTTACATAGAACACGCAAAGGAAATCAAAGAGAAATGTGGAAAGGGAATCTCAGTCCAAGGAGAGGAAATCAAAACCTTGAGATTTGCCGATGATATTGTTATTTTATCTGAGACTGCAGAAGATCTCGAGAAGCTGCTGAATGATATGGATGAAGTCTTGGGTAAGGAGTACAAGATGAAAATAAATAAGTCCAAAACAAAAGTAATGGAGTGCAGTCGAACGAAGGCAGGTGATGTAGGAAATATTAGTTTAGGAAATGAAGTCTTAAGGGAAGTAGATGAATATTGTTACTTGGGTAGTAAAATGACTAACGATGCTAGAAGTAAGGAGGACATAAAATGCAGACTAGCACAAGCCAGGAAGAGCTTTCTTAAGAAAATAAATTTGCTCACTTCAGACATTGATATCGGAATTAGAAATATGTTTTTGAAGACTTTCGTGTGGAACGTGGCATTGTATGGAAGTGAAACATGAACGATAACTAGCTCAGAAAGAAAGAGAATAGGAGCTTTTGAAATGTGGTGTTACAGAAGAATGCTGAAGGTGAGATGGATAGATCGAATCACGAATGAAGAGATACTGAATGGAATTGGTGAGAGGAGATCGATTTGGCTAAATTTGATGAGAAGAAGAGATAGAATGATAGGACACATCTCAAGACACCCAGGACTTGTTCAGTTGTTTTTTTTTTTTTTTTTTTTTTTTTTTTGCTTTACGTCGCACAGACACGGATAGGTCTTATGGCGATGATGGGATAGGAAAGGCCCAGGAATGGGAAGGAAGCGGCGTGGCCTTAATTAAGGTACAACCCCAGCATTTGCCGGGTGTGAAAATGGGAGACCACGGAAAATCATCTTCAGGGCTGCCGACAGTGGGATTCGAACCCACGATCTCCCGGATGCAAGCTCACAGCCGCGCACCTCTACGCGCACGGCCAACTCGCCCGGTCAGTTAGTTTTTGAAGGAAGTGTAGGTGGTAAGAACGGTAGGGGTAGTCCAAGGTATGAATATGACAAGCAGATTAGAGCAGATGTAGGATGGAATAGTTACGTAGAAATGAAAAGGTTAGCAAGGGATAGGGTGACATGGAGGGCTGCATCAAACCAGTCTATGGACTAATGACTCAAACAACAACACTAGAAAAAGCCGTGCACCAGGCCTCTCCGGAGGCCATACGCCTTTATTATTATTATTATTATTATTATTATTATTATTATTATTATTATTATTATTATTATTATTATTATTATTATTATTATTATCGATGTAAAGAATTGCAATTTTTAAGGATGATAAATAATATATTCTCATACATTATTATATTTTATTTACCTATAATTCTTAGCTCATATCCCTAGGATGTTTTCAACATTGACTTGCTTGTCTGAAGGCTGCAATACTGTAATACTATACAGTCGAACCTCTTTTCTGCGGACACCGTCCATTCCGTAGAAAAATGTCTGTTGTCCGCTAAAACAAGGTTGCAAAAATAAATCGGGCATTTTAACAGCAAAAAATCTACCTTATATATGAGCATCCATTTTTATTTTGATTATTCTAAATGATTTCTAGGTAAATATTTGCCTGGGAGATATTAGAAGTGATTTTACAGCCTTTAAATTTATTACAGCTTCGCGAAGTAATCATTCAGCTGAGTGTGCAAATTTAGTACATTTTTCTTTACTGCAATATTCTCGAAGCGGGAGTAACGACCCAGCGGGTCACACAAATTATTTATTCAGTTAACCTCAACTTCCAGGTTATTTGCGATTTCTTGCGCTTTTTCTTGTAACATTGCCCCCCCCCCCCCTCCTCTCACAGTTTTTCCTCGAACACGTTTGAATCAGTCGTATACCGCAATGTCCACTTCTGCGAAAACTGACTCATAATTTTTTTCGTTCCTCGATCCCTATTTTCCTCGCACTCACTTAAAACGTCACTTTTATTCTTCACAATTGTGTTTTCCCGCAGCTTAATTCTGCAGGGAAATTTCCTCACTGAAAGTCATTTCGCAGTACAGTTTTTCTTGTCTCGAACTCTAAACACGTTCGTCCCTCCTATTTATGCTTACTGGGCGATTGAAATGCTATGTATTTCTGCCTCAACAATCAGCATATGAAAGTCTCTTCCTTTAACTGAACTACCTGACCTCGGCCTTATCAGCGACAATCTGAGTTATGAATAGAATGCTGGAAAATCCCTTGGTAACTTGTGAGTAAACAGTCATTGTCAGCATTCCCGGGCAGCTAGAATTCTCAGAATGTTCACTAATTAGAACACAAGACGACCCTTACGGAAGGTTTGGAATGAGCCCGGTACAGAACAATGAAGGCTCTGTCAAACAGAAAGCGGACTGTGGTAGTCACATACAAGGATCATATAAGAGAAATAGATCCGTCACTCCTGTATAATAAAGTTGGCTGAGAAAACAGGTCATGGAAGCTACAGTGGCCACTTTCTCTCTGCCAACATAAGGAAATAAATTCCACGATAGTACCTCGTAGTAAACACGGTGATGATAGTTGTTACTTTATTAACATTTTAATTGTGATATAGATAATGATTGTATTTCGGTAGGAAAATTGTATCTAAAGCTTCTCTCTTGCAATTACCATATTTGTATGTTGGCAATACTGTTATAACGGTAGCTTGTATCGTTGTTTCACCGTTCGCATTTTAATGTAAATTTACATCTATTAAGTGATAAATGCAATATTGATTACTGAAAATGTTAATGCAATTCATATAAAACCCCAAAACGCCCATACTTGCCTAAATCACGATCTAGCATAACCTAATTCTTTCGTTCGTTCGTTGAACCCTTCCCACGACTTTTATGTATGGGAATGGAAAACACGAGAAGGAAAGGATGAAAGTAAAACATAGCATAATGCACACAGTTTATATTTTGAATTTATTTATTCCAAACAGCAGGTAAGAAGCACAATCACACAGACGTTTACTCGCAACAGCTAGGTAGTTCAATGTGAAGTACGTTCATGATCATAATACTATTTCTTCACATTAAGAACGCGCATAATTATAATTTCACACCATACTCTCAAAAAACTGGATCAAAAATCTCGTTCAATGCGAAAGAATCTCAACAAATTTTTTGTCTAACAAGCACTATTACATACCGTACGACCAAGGTCCCTTCGCGCGCAACGATAACGGTGTTGTGTTTTGAATTTGCTGTACCACGCAACAGAATGTGTAATGCCAACCTCTGCCTTCTAAATTAACCCTCTAAAAGAGAATTTTAGTTTTCATTAGTTGGCGGAGATCGATTGGCCCATCTCAGAACTGCTTCGGACGCTCCCTATGAAGTGTCACCTCCCTGGTCACATAGAATGTGGACAAGTCAGGGCGAACCAGTGTGAAAGCAGTCTCAATGAACTTGAACTGGTGTTATCATTTTGTTTTAATCAACCCCCTGTGGGTGGGGGACGCAGACGAATACTAAACCCACGGTATCCCCTACGTGTCAAAAGAGGCGACTAAAAGGGGCGACCAAGGGATGATGACATTAGAACCATGAAACTACTTGTGATCTTTGTAATCGACGTGCCGTGTGTCGTACAGGTGTTCATGACCACGCCCTAGATCAATTGATTTCTCCGTATCTTCTGGAGACACTGTGCAGTATTGGCCGCGCGAACTCTGTGAAAATGTACAACTGTCCGACAGGCCGCCTTCTCTTTGAGCAGGATGATGTATTATCACAGTGTACAGAGTCCGCGCGCACAGTCCGCTTCCTGTTTGACAGAACCTTTACTTTATGGCTACTACAGCATTCCTATGTACGTCTCATCACTCTCTTCCTTGGACTCGAAATACTGTAGTACAAATATTCAAAGGGAATTTCTCTTTGTTTGGGGGGTGATACAGAAAGAATGGCAGAGCCTTGAAATTTTGTATCAACCTTCTGAAAGTTGTTCTGTCTTGTATTACATCGTATGTTATTCCAATCTCTGTCATATTCTTTTTTACACCTTGGATCCACTAGTTGCCATTCTTGCTCTTGTACACATGGTTACACACTCGTTTTGTCAATCTGCTGCTATCCATCCTCATTATGTGACCAAAAAATTTAATTCTCCTCTTCCTGATCGTGTCTAACAGCCTTTCATTTTCTTCATCCTTGCGTAGATCTTTTCCTCCTATGTCTAAACTCTCCTTTCTTCGATCTCAGTGGTCCCCAAATTTTCCTTTCTTTTTTCTCTATCTCTTCTATTTCACAAGCTTTCAGAGAGAACACGCATTCTGTGGCATACAGACTCTCTGGTTTGATTACTGTTGTAGTGTTTGATTTTAGTTTTGCTGGATATATTCTTCTTATTGTAGGTATCTCTAGTGAGTTGATATGCTCGTTCCAGTTTTCTTGCTCTTGATATGTTTGCTTCGTTATCGAGTCCATTAACCTGAATTATTTCACCAAGGTATTTAAATTTATTAATCTTGTTGATTTTCCCGTACTCTGTGTTTAGCACAGTGGGTGAATCTCTAATATTTTACATGAATTTAGTCTTCTCAAAAGATGTCTGAAGTCCAACTTCTCCTTTCAGAAGGTTGATTTGCTCTAAGGTAGTCTCTATACTTCCAGAGAGGATTGCTGTGTCATCTGCAAAGGCCAAACAGTTTACACCAACTCCTTTGTGCTTTGAACCTAATCTTATCTCATAGTGGAGTCCCCTTTCTTTAAGTCTTTCTTCCCGTACTCTTATTACCTTTTCCAGGACGATTGAAAGGGTTATTATCTTAGATTTCCTTTTTTACAGCCCAGCCTTTGTCCGGTAAAATTATAAACCGAGGTAATGTTTTGGTGAATAAAAGTTTAACTGTTATCTTGTTGTCTTAGCTTTAAACCAAGATAAAAGCTTTTACTTGCGTTCGTGAACACGGGCCTTAGCCGAGGAACACTTCGTTTCAAGACTGGCGAGACTAGCAGACTTAAAAATCAGGCGAAAGTAGGCAAACCGCACGACTGTCCAGATCAAGAGGGTTGCCTATGTCACCCAGCCTAAGCGAAGAACACTGCAATAGCAGTTCAAAGTGACCCGCCATTTAAACTCTGCATGCCCTCTCTACTCCACCTCGGATAACGCCTGATAGTTAATAACACTCAAGTAACACAACAATCCCATCAAATCTAAGAACAAAATGTATCTTTCTCAATCAAATATTACCAACGTTGTACGCTCTAAGAGCCTCAAAATTGAATAGGATTAAAGGACCAAATCGGTCGAAGAATCCTGTCTTTGGGAAGTAGCGTTTATACAGAGTTCGTGAGCGAACAGGTCAGTCCTAGGAGCTTCACGGAGAGGCCAGAAAGCTCCACAAATACGGGTAAGAATCACGCACACACCCGCACCCGGGGGCTATTGGGGAGGCTGTAGTGCGCCGTATACCAGAAATTACCGTTAACGGTTTTCTCGTAAAAAATGACCGTTGGAATAACCAATTTATTTACATCCCTCCAGTTCTCACAACCTTTGACATTATGCACAGTAATTTCCTTTCCATTACACTTTCCTTCCACTTTGGACGCCCGCTAGGTTGGACAGTTCTTTACTGAACCATACGACCTGCATGTCTGTGAAGAAGAGGGCCTTACCTAGGATGATTTCTAATGTTAAATACGCCATACACGCCCAGCCCCCGAGCCACTGGAATTAACCAATTAAGGTTAAAATCCACGACCCGGCCGGGAATCGAATCCGGGACCCTCTGAACTGAAGGCCAGTACGCTGACCATTCAGCCAACGAGTCGGACAATCAGTGTGCAGTACGTGCATGCACGATCGTCACGCTGATAAAACACCACTTCGTTTGTTGGGTTTTCCCTCGGACTCAGCGAAGAATCCCACGTCTACCGCCTCAAGGGCAGTGTCCTGGAGCCTGTGACTTTGAGTCGGGGGATAAAACTGAGGAGGAGGACCAGTATCTTGCCCGGGGGCTCACCTGTTAACCTGAACAGGGGCCTTGTCGAGGATGGGAAGAATGGAGGTGATAGACAAGGAAGAGAGAAGGAAACGGCCGTGGCCTTAAGTTAGGTATCATCCCGGCATTTGCCTGGAGGAGAAGCGGGAAACTACGGAAAAAAAGTTCTAGGATGGCTGAAGAGGGAATCGCACCCTCTCTACTCAGTTGACCTCGCGAGGTTGAGTGGACCCCGTTCCAGCCCTCGTACCACTTTTCAAATTCTGTGGCCAAGGCGGGAATCCAACCCGAGCCTCCGGGAGTGGCAGCTAATCACACTAACCACTACATCACAGAGGCGGATGACTTTTATAATTACGTTGTATAATTACTCAGAAAATATCTGCAGTTTATAAATACCACTATATATTTATGAACTCATTGCTATGCATTGTAATTAATATATTACAAGACCATTTGTCGATTTTAAATGGATAATAGTTGCACAATATACACTGATGAATTAGACATGGCTGCAGTGTTGAGGAAAGGGCTTTGTATTCAGCCGGGCTAATGTAATAGTACAGTGTGCGGGTAAGCCAGGAGATCTTAGCACATTTGATGGTGACCAGACGGTCGGCTCTAGATGTATGGCGTAGAGGCATGATTTTTTCGCATTAACGATAAACGCGACAAAAATATTTTGAAGCGATTTCGCGATATCTTTACGAATCATAAGTTTCTAGTTAAGAAAATATGGATATTGTGCTCGCGAATTAAAGCGATAATACCATTTTGAAGCGAAATTGAATTATTTCGCGATAGCGCGATATTACAGCGAAATCTGTAGTGAATAACGAACTTGTCAGTAGTATAATAGGCGGGTTCTGCCGCCACCTCCACCTCAGGCTCCCAGTGGCCACCTCCACCTCCACCTCAGCCAGAGGCCTCAAGTGGCCACCTCCACCTCCACCTCAGCCAGAGGCCTCCCAGATGCCTCCTCCACCTCCCGCGGGAAATTTGAATTTGTAAACAAAGCCACGTGCTTTTTGACAGACAACAACGCATCGCAAACCTCAGTACTGCCATCTTGACGGGCCTAAACCTCAGTAGTGCCAACTTAACCTAACTAGCGCGAGGTAAACAAAGCCACGTGCTTTTTGACAACCACGTGCTTTTTGACAGATTTGTAAACAAAGCCACGTGCTTTTTGACAGCTGTCATCGACAACAACGCATCGCAAACCTCAGTACTACCATCTTGACGGGCCTAAACCCCAGTAGTGCCAACTTAACCTAACTAGCATGAGGTAAACAAAGCCACGTGTTTTTTGACAGCCACGTGCTTTTTGACAGATTTGTAAACAAAGCCACGTGCTTTTTGACAGACAACAACGCATCGCTAACCTCAGTACTGCCATCTTGACGGGAATAAACCTCAGTAGTACCAACTTAACCTAACTAGCGCGAGGTAAACAAAGCCACGTGCTTTTTGACAGCCACGTGCTTTTTTGACAGCTGTCATCCGCCATCTTTAAACTACAGAGCACCGTGCTGCCCTCTTTCGTCACCTGTCATCGGCAGTGCTGCCATCTTGACGGGCCTAAACCTTAGTGCTACCAACTTAACCTCACTAGCTCGAGATAAACAAATCCACGTGCTTTTTGACAGCTACGTGCTTTTTTGATAGCTGTCATTCGCCATCTTTAATCTATAGAGCACAGTGCTGCCCTCTTTAGCTACTTACCTTTGAAATGTGGTGGCGGATAATTTGAAAAATGCTTTTCGACAAGCAGCCATCTTTAATCCAGAGAGAACAGTGCTGCCCTCTATGTGGTGGCGGCAAATTGAAAAATTCCACATGCTCTTGTTTGAAAACAAACTCACGTGCTTTTTTGACAGCTGTCATCTGCCATCTTTAATCTATAGAGCACAGTGCTGCCCTCTTTAGTTTGAAATGTGGTGGTGGTAAATTCCACGTGCTCTTGTTTGGAAACAAAGCCACGTGCAGCTGTCATCCGCCATCTTTAATCAACAGAGCACTGTGCTACTATCATGCGGGCAATTTCATCACCTGTCATCCGCCATCTTTAATCCACAGAACACCGTGCTGCCCTCTTTATGGCTACTACCTTAAGCACGTAGTAGCGGACAATTTGAAAAGTTCTGTTAGCTATCATCCGCCATCTTTAATCAAGAGAGCACCGTGCTGCCATCTTTAGCTAGATACCTTTGAAATGTGGTGGCGGCAAATTGAAAAATTCCACGTGCTCTTGTTTGGAAACAAACTCACGTGCTTTTTCGACAGCTACCATCCGCCATCTTTAATCAACAGAGCATAGTGCTGCCCTCTTTAGTTTGAAATGTGATGGCGGCAAATTCTACGCGTGCTCTTGTTTGGTAAACATAGCCACGTGCAGCTGTCATCCGCCATCTTTGAGCACCGTGCTGCCCTCTTTAGATGTAAATTCGTCACCTGTCATACGCAGTGCTGCCATCTTTAGCTAGATACCTTTGAAATGTGGTGGTGGATAATTTAAAAAGAAAAATTCTACAGCAGTCCTCTCTCAACGCTAATTGCATAAGATGGCGGCTATACATGACTTCTTAAGGGTGCTTACGCAAGATGGCTGCTATACACAGGTTCTTATGAGACGCCCTTGGGATGCTTGCGCAAGATGGTGGTTATACAAGGCTCCTTATGAGACGCCCTAGTGATGCTTGTGCAAGATGGCGGTTGCTCTTATGAGGCGGCTTAAGGGTCCTTGCACAAGATGGCTAGAGACGCCCTAAGGATACTTGCGCAAGATGGCGGACACAAGATGGCGGCTATACACGTCTCCTTATGAGACGCCTTAAGGGTGCTTGCGCAAGATGGCTGCTGCTCTTAGCTTAGAGACTAACGTGTCGTGCTAGTTCGATTCATTAAATTTAGGGCTTAAATGCAAAATGTGAAATATCTCGAAAGCAGTGCATCGTAGAGCAAAACGGACAAAAAAATTTCCGCCCAATACCTCGGTTCGCAGTACGAGGATCAAGTAAAACATAGTCTAATGATGAGATCAACGGTTCGGTTCCTACTTAGGCCCTTTGGCATTCACTCTGTTTTAGCTTGTATTGAAGTAAGTCTTCGTAACATGATCAGGTCTAGCTATGGTAGAGAGTATAACGTGCCGTGCAGGTTCGATTCATTAAATTTGGGGCTTAAATGCAAAATGTTAAATATCTCGAAAACGGATAAAATTTTTCTACCTGATACCTAGGTTTGCAGTATCAGGAACATGAAAAAAACATAGTCTAATGATGAGATCGACGGTTCGATCCTTACTTAGGCCCTTTGGCATTGGCAGCTATCTATTTCTACAAGATGGTGACTATACATAGCTTCTTATGAGACAGCTTAAGAGCGCTTGCACAAGATGGCTGCTACTCTTATGAGACGCCCTAGGGGTGCTTGCGGGAGGTAGCAGCGACAAGACGGTGACTATACACAGCTGCTTATGATACGGCCTAGAGGTGCTCACACAAGATGGTGGCTGCTCTGATGAAGAAAGTTAGCTTTGCATCGTGCAGGTATCTTTACAGCACTAAACCTCATACCTTTGAAATGTGGTAGCAGGTAATTTGAAAAATTCGACGTGCTTTTTCTTCACAGCAGCTATCTTTAAACAATAGCGGCTATACATAAGCTGTTAAGGCCTCCTCTTATGTCAAGGTATAGCTCTATCGAACAAGTTTAAACCTGCATCGGGATAGCTAGAGTAAGCATGTGCTGCAGTGATGACGTCATTATGCATGTTTAGACTTGCAAATCACTAAAGAAACATAACAAGACTAGAATCGAACACCGCACTCTATGCCGTTAACTTTATCATGTGATCGGAACATTGATTGAAGTGTTTAGAACACTAAATAAGTGATCAAGACTATAATAGAACACTGTACTCGATACAACATGTGTTTAGAACATGTCAGGGGATACCTTTGTTCTAAGAAGATTAGATTACCGCACATTCCTTGGCTAAAGGGCTAATGGGCTAAAGGGCTAAAGGGCTAAAGGGCTAATGGGCTAATGGGCTAAAGGGCTAGGGCGCCTCTCCTCTCTTTATCCGGGCTTGAGACCGGCTCTACAACTAGAGGCGGAGTTAACACCCTAAGGAAGGGAGAATGTTGGGAAATAATCTATACGAATATAGCTACTCGATCGACTATATACTACAGATGGATGACTTAGGTGAGGGTAAGCGCTTACTTAATAATACCAACACGACGTAATTCATGCTCTATTTCAAAAATATCTTCTTTGTACTGTGTGTAACCAGCATCATGATAGGCTCTTAGCAGTTGTAAACGTTTTACCAGTACGTTGGGGTCTTTACAGTAGCTTATATCTACATAGGGTAACAGAGGCTTGTTGTGAACTTTGAGTCTATATGCAGACAGTTGATGTGCAGGGACTTGTTTTGATATAATACGTGCTTCAGCAGTAGCGTTTCTAGGTACAAACATAACTTGTTTCGATAGCGATGAAGCGTTGAAATTTCCTTCTTATTTACCTTGCATCTCTTCTTGAGATGTTTGCACTTCGACAGAACGTGTAGTAGGCTTAGGAAATGAAGTAAAATCATCAAGCTGTAATGGCAATGAATTTTCTTCTTCTTCTACTTTCCCTTTACTACTGTTTTGATCAACATCATTATCCTTATTATCATAATCATGATCTTGCCTCTCTTTATCTTGAAGTTTGTGCTCAGTAACAGAACTTGCAGCAGGCCTAGACAGCAAGGGAGAATTAAAAATCTCTCGCAGAGGTGTACTTTTTAAACATAAATCAGTGTTCGCTGGAATATGGTTGAGCTCTTTGTATTTTGTTCCCGATGAAGCTACATTACACGCGGCTTCATGACGTTGAGCGTTGTATGCGTTCTTGAACTCTCTTCTACAATGTTTGCATTGAAAAATCATCCTACATGATATCTCATGACGTCTCCTGTGATAGCTTCGGGAAAATGCTTTTCCACACTCTTCGCAAATATACCTAGAAATAGGTTTTTCCATGACGGACTTTTATCTTCTGCTATCAGATTCTTCTTTAAATCTATTCGACATTTGTTACTCTCTACTTCGATGATGCGAACAGCTTAGCGATTAATAGTAAACTAACACAAAAGCGTATAACCAAGGTAGCAACAGTAAGGTTTAAGCCCATCAAGATGGCAAGAGTGAGGTTAGCGACGTTCTGCTGTTGGATTTTAAATTCCGCGCTGTAACATGCATAAGGTGGCAGCCTTGAGGTTTACTGCCGTAAAGATGGCAGCAGTGAGATTAGCGACGCTCTATTGTCCTTCAAAGTGAGGTTAGGGTTCGTCAAGAAGACAGCTGTCAAAAAAGCACGTGGTTATGTTTACCAAACAAGAGCACGTGGTCGTGACGTCACGGTCACTTCATCAATCCTTAGCTCTACGTCGTTAAGAGCAGCATTAGGATTAGCTATGTTTAAAAATCATAGGAACAGAGCAGCAGTGTGAATAGCCATGTTTTAAAGCGTGTAGACATCACCTATCGATTTTACATGCATCGACTCTCGTACTAAACTTCTTCCGCTAGATCGTGCTGCTATCTTAGCATAACCTATACGCATGACCTTAAAGTACAATGAATAGTCATGTTTCAAAGCGTGTACGCATCAACTATCGATTTTGCATGTATCGAATCTCGTACTGAACTTCTTCAGGTAGATTGTGCAGGTATCTTAGCATGAACTTAAAGTACAAAGAATAGCCATGTTTCAAAGCGTGTACACAACACCTATCGATTTCGCATTCATCGAGTCTCGTACTAAACTTCTTGCGCTAGATTGCGCTGCTATCTTAGCATAACCTATACCCATGAACTTAAAGTACAAAGAATAGCCATGTTTCAAAGCGTGTACATATTACTTATCGATTTTGCAAGCATCGACTCTCGTACTAAACTTCTTCCTCTAGATTGTGCTGCTATCTTAGCATAACCTATGTGCATGAACTTAAAGTACAAAGAATAATCATGTTTCAAAGCGTGTACAGATCACCCTGAACTTCTTCCGCTAGATTGTACTCCTATCTTAGCATAGCCTATACGCACGAACTTAAAGCACAAAAATAACGATGTTTAACAGCGTGTACACATCACCTATTGATTTTGCATGCATCGACTATTTTTTACCGCCAGAGTGTACAACGATCGCATATGTGTATTGCTAACGTATGTGTATAAAGTTAAAGCACAAAGAATAGCTATGCTCCAAAGCGTGTACACATTACCTATCCATTTTGCATGCAACAAATATTGTACTAAACTTCTTCCGCTAGGTTGTGCTGCTATCTTAGCATAACCTGTACGCATGAACTTAAAGTACAAAGAATAGCCATGTTTCAAAGCGTGTACACATTACTTATTGATTTTGCATGCATCAAATCTCGTACTAAATTTATTCCGCTAGAGTGTGCTGCTATCTTAGCATAACCTATGTGCACGGATTTAAAGCACGAAGAATAGTTAAGTTTCAAAGCGTGTACACAACACCTATCGATTTTGCATGCATCAACTATCGTACTAAACACATTCCGCTAGAATGTACAACGTTCGCATGTGTTTGCTCTGCTACTTTAGCATGACCTATGCGAACGAACTTAAAGCACAAAGAATAGTGATCTTTGAAAATCTTGCGAACATAGTAGCAGTAAGAATAGCAAGGTTTAAAAGCGTGTACGTATCACCTTTTGATAATGCATGCATCTTCTACTAGAGCACGTGACCATCACTTGTACGTTGCTGCTATCTTAACATAACCTATGTGCACGAACTTAAAGCATAAAAAATAGTTGTGAGTAAAAATTTTGTGAACATAGCAGAGTGTTTACTACGTAGGTGTAGACATTGAACATTGCATGCTGAAGCAGCATACTACGTGACCGTGACGTTACGACCACGTGCTCTTGTTTGGTAAACATAACCACGTGCTTTTTTGACAGCTGTCTTCTTGACGAACCCTAACCTCACTTTGAAGGACAATAGAGCGTCGCTAACCTCACTGCTGCCATCTTTACGGCAGTAAACCTCAAGGCTGCCACCTTATGCATGTTACAGCGCGGAATTTAAAATCCAACAGCAGAACGTCGCTAACCTCACTCTTGCCATCTTGATGGGCTTAAACCTTACTGTTGCTACCTTGGTTATACGCTTTTGTGTTAGTTTACTATTAATCGCTAAGCTGTTCGCATCATCGAAGTAGAGAGTAACAAATGTCGAATAGATTTAAAGAAGAATCTGTTAGCAGAAGATAAAAGTCCGTCATGGAAAAACCTATTTCTAGGTATATTTGCGAAGAGTGTGGAAAAGCATTTTCCCGAAGCTATCACAGGAGACGTCATGAGATATCATGTAGGATGATTTTTCAATGCAAACATTGTAGAAGAGAGTTCAAGAACGCATACAACGCTCAACGTCATGAAGCCGCGTGTAATGTAGCTTCATCGGGAACAAAATACAAAGAGCTCAACCATATTCCAGCGAACACTGATTTATGTTTAAAAAGTACACCTCTGCGAGAGATTTTTAATTCTCCCTTGCTGTCTAGGCCTGCTGCAAGTTCTGTTACTGAGCACAAACTTCAAGATAAAGAGAGGCAAGATCATGATTATGATAATAAGGATAATGATGTTGATCAAAACAGTAGTAAAGGGAAAGTAGAAGAAGAAGAAAATTCATTGCCATTACAGCTTGATGATTTTACTTCATTTCCTAAGCCTACTACACGTTCTGTCGAAGTGCAAACATCTCAAGAAGAGATGCAAGGTAAATAAGAAGGAAATTTCAACGCTTCATCGCTATCGAAACAAGTTATGTTTGTACCTAGAAACGCTACTGCTGAAGCACGTATTATATCAAAACAAGTCCCTGCACATCAACTGTCTGCATATAGACTCAAAGTTCACAACAAGCCTCTGTTACCCTATGTAGATATAAGCTACTGTAAAGACCCCAACGTACTGGTAAAACGTTTACAACTGCTAAGAGCCTATCATGATGCTGGTTACACACAGTACAAAGAAGATATTTTTGAAATAGAGCATGAATTACGTCGTGTTGGTATTATTAAGTAAGCGCTTACCCTCACCTAAGTCATCCATCTGTAGTATATAGTCGATCGAGTAGCTATATTCGTATAGATTATTTCCCAACATTCTCCCTTCCTTAGGGTGTTAACTCCGCCTCTAGTTGTAGAGCCGGTCTCAAGCCCGGATAAAGAGAGGAGAGGCGCCCTAGCCCTTTAGCCCATTAGCCCATTAGCCCTTTAGCCCTTTAGCCCTTTAGCCCTTTAGCCCATTAGCCCATTAGCCCTTTAGCCAAGGAATGTGCGGTAATCTAATCTTCTTAGAACAAAGGTATCCCCTGACATGTTCTAAACACATGTTGTATCGAGTACAGTGTTCTATTATAGTCTTGATCACTTATTTAGTGTTCTAAACACTTCAATCAATGTTCCGATCACATGATAAAGTTAACGGCATAGAGTGCGGTGTTCGATTCTAGTCTTGTTATGTTTCTTTAGTGATTTGCAAGTCTAAACATGCATAATGACGTCATCACTGCAGCACATGCTTACTCTAGCTATCCCGATGCAGGTTTAAACTTGTTCGATAGAGCTATACCTTGACATAAGAGGAGGCCTTAACAGCTTATGTATAGCCGCTATTGTTTAAAGATAGCTGCTGTGAAGAAAAAGCACGTCGAATTTTTCAAATTACCTGCTACCACATTTCAAAGGTATGAGGTTTAGTGCTGTAAAGATACCTGCACGATGCAAAGCTAACTTTCTTCATCAGAGCAGCCACCATCTTGTGTGAGCACCTCTAGGCCGTATCATAAGCAGCTGTGTATAGTCACCGTCTTGTCGCTGCTACCTCCCGCAAGCACCCCTAGGGCGTCTCATAAGAGTAGCAGCCATCTTGTGCAAGCGCTCTTAAGCTGTCTCATAAGAAGCTATGTATAGTCACCATCTTGTAGAAATAGATAGCTGCCAATGCCAAAGGGCCTAAGTAAGGATCGAACCGTCGATCTCATCATTAGACTATGTTTTTTTCATGTTCCTGATACTGCAAACCTAGGTATCAGGTAGAAAAATTTTATCCATTTTCGAGATATTTAACATTTTGCATTTAAGCCCCAAATTTAATGAATCGAACCTGCACGGCACGTTATACTCTCTACCATAGCTAGACCTGATCATGTTACGAAGACTTACTTCAATACAAGCTAAAACAGAGTGAATGCCAAAGGGCCTAAGTAGGAACCGAACCGTTGATCTCATCATTAGACTATGTTTTACTTGATCCTCGTACTGCGAACCTAGGTATTAGGCAGAAAAGTTTGTCCGTTTTGCTCTACGGTGCACCGTTTTCGATATATTTAACATTTTGCATTTAAGCCCTAAATTTAATGAATCGAACTATCACGACACGTTAGCCTCTAAGCTAAGAGTAGCAACTATCTTGCGCAAGCACCCTTAAGGCGTCTCATAAGGAGACGTGTATAGCCGCCATCTTGTGTCCGCCATCTTGCGCAAGTATCCTTAGGGCGTCTCTAGCCATCTTGTGCAAGGACCCTTAAGCCGCCTCATAAGAGCAACCGCTATCTTGCGCAAGCATCCCTAGGGTATCTCATAAGGAGCCATGTATAACCACCATCTTGCGCAAGCATCCCAAGGGCGTCTCATAAGAACCTGTGTATAGCAGCCATCTTGCGTAAGCACCCTTAAGAAGTCATGTATAGCCGCCATCTTATGCAATTAGCGTTGAGAGAGGACTGCTGTAGAATTTTTCTTTTTAAATTATCCGCCACCACATTTCAAAGGTATTTAGCTAAAGATGGCAGCACTGCGTATGACAGGTGACGAATTTACATCTAAAGAGGGCAGCACGGTGCTCAAAGATGGCGGATGACAGCTGCACGTGGCTATGTTTACCAAACAAGAGCACGTAGAATTTGCCGCCATCACATTTCAAACTAAAGAGGGCAGCACTATGCTCTGTTGATTAAAGATGGCGGATGGTAGCTGTCGAAAAAGCACGTGAGTTTGTTTCCAAACAAGAGCACGTGGAATTTTTCAATTTGCCGCCACCACATTTCAAAGGTATCTAGCTAAAGATGGCAGCACGGTGCTCTCTTGATTAAAGATGGCGGATGATAGCTAACAGAACTTTTCAAATTGTCCGCTACTACGTGCTTAAGGTAGTAGCCATAAAGAGGGCAGCACGGTGTTCTGTGGATTAAAGATGGCGGATGACAGGTGATGAAATTGCCCGCATGATAGTAGCACAGTGCTCTGTTGATTAAAGATGGCGGATGACAGCTGCACGTGGCTTTGTTTCCAAACAAGAGCACGTGGAATTTACCACCACCACATTTCAAACTAAAGAGGGCAGCACTGTGCTCTATAGATTAAAGATGGCAGATGACAGCTGTCAAAAAAGCACGTGAGTTTGTTTTCAAACAAGAGCATGTGGAATTTTTCAATTTGCCGCCACCACATAGAGGGCAGCACTGTTCTCTCTGGATTAAAGATGGCTGCTTGTCGAAAAGCATTTTTCAAATTATCCGCCACCACATTTCAAAGGTAAGTAGCTAAAGAGGGCAGCACTGTGCTCTATAGATTAAAGATGGCGGATGACAGCTATCAAAAAAGCACGTAGCTGTCAAAAAGCACGTGGATTTGTTTATCTCGAGCTAGTGAGGTTAAGTTGGTGGCACTAAGGTTTAGGCCCGTCAAGATGGCAGCACTGCCGATGACAGGTGACGAAAGAGGGCAGCACGGTGCTCTGTAGTTTAAAGATGGCGGATGACAGCTGTCAAAAAAGCACGTGGCTGTCAAAAAGCACGTGGCTTTGTTTACCTCGCGCTAGTTAGGTTAAGTTGGTACTACTGAGGTTTATTCCCGTCAAGATGGCAGTACTGAGGTTAGCGATGCGTTGTTGTCTGTCAAAAAGCACGTGGCTTTGTTTACAAATCTGTCAAAAAGCACGTGGCTGTCAAAAAACACGTGGCTTTGTTTACCTCATGCTAGTTAGGTTAAGTTGGCACTACTGGGGTTTAGGCCCGTCAAGATGGTAGTACTGAGGTTTGCGATGCGTTGTTGTCGATGACAGCTGTCAAAAAGCACGTGGCTTTGTTTACAAATCTGTCAAAAAGCACGTGGTTGTCAAAAAGCACGTGGCTTTGTTTACCTCGCGCTAGTTAGGTTAAGTTGGCACTACTGAGGTTTAGGCCCGTCAAGATGGCAGTACTGAGGTTTGCGATGCGTTGTTGTCTGTCAAAAAGCACGTGGCTTTGTTTACAAATTCAAATTTCCCGCGGGAGGTGGAGGAGGCATCTGGGAGGCCTCTGGCTGAGGTGGAGGTGGAGGTGGCCACTGGGAGGCCTCTGGCTGAGGTGGAGGTGGAGGTGGCCACTGGGAGCCTGAGGTGGAGGTGGCGGCAGAACCCGCCTATTATACTACTCTTGTCATTTTGTTCCAAGATTATGTATGGAAAGAAAAGGAAGAGCGAACAAAGATTCATCAACAGGAAAGAAATATGTTATCATTAATGTTCTGGAAAATCTCTCTAAGACATGGCATCAAAGAAAAGGGGTTGTTCCAGGCTTCTTGCCAAACGAAATGTACTGTTGTTCTTGTGGTGGCTGGTAATCCCACCCCAGCCTGTCTCCTCACGGCATTGTGCAATCCTCTAATCCCTAATGACGTCTTCAAGCAGTACAATTGTAATGTTCGTATCGAGTGGGAGAAAAAAAGATACTGTCTCAAAACATTGTTTTAAAAATAAGGAACATTCAGAACGTAAATTTAGCACTCCAACAGTGAAACGGCAGGCAACAATAGAACTCCCATTAGATATGCAAAAGAAAACTAAGAGTGAAAAAATAGAATTTATTCGCGAAACAACAGCAATGCTACTCAAAGCCAACATCCCGCTGGAGAAGGTAAGACGACCCTGAAGTACGGGAATGCTTTCAAAAGAATGTACCAGGTATGTACAGTCTATCAATTAAACCTCCACAATCAACGATCAGTGGTAGTAATAAAAGTTTTAATGATTAATTTTAGAATTGCATTAAAGCGAAATTAAAGCGATACAGCAATATCTATTTCGCGAAATAACGCGAAAATTAGTATCCTTCTCGCGAAATCGTTCAAAAATTAATTCAAAAAAATCATGCCTCTATATGGGCTATTCCATCTTCGAAGTCTTGCAGGCAACGGGGCTTTCCGTTGGCAACGGAGTCAACAGAGGGTCCTGAGTGCATGGATTGGGGAAAAACCACCGCCACTATAGTTCATTCCATTTTAAGAAAACAGTGTTGCTCTTGTGACAACAGAGTTGCCGTATTGAACGGGTCTGCTCAACATCATAATGGGAAAACGGTGGCACATTGTTTTCACAGCTTCACGAGTGAACGGTGGCGCAAAATTTGGTGAAACCCAGTACGATATTTAATTTCAAGATACAAGGGAGAAGAACCTAAGCTGAAAATTATGTTTATGAAATCTAGGGTTCGGGGGATTTAGAGGGGCTTATTTAGGATTTTTACAACAAGGGTCCTCGCTACAGCAGTTTCTGGTATTCACCTAGCTGAGTCTTTTATCTGAATTCTTTCAAGAAAGATAATAAGTGCACTAATCACAGTTTGATTTTTTGTTTCTTCCTAAGTAGGCCAACATATTGCACCCATTATGCAAATAGCCTACGGATAAATTCGAATTGATTCTTCAAATTTCATACATGTTGGAAGGAAGCGGCCGTGGCCTTAACTAAGGTACAGGCCCTGCATTTGCCTGGTGTGAAAATGGGGAAACCACGAAAAACCATCTTCAGGGCTGCCGTCAGTGGGATTCGAACCCACTGTCTCCCGGATGCAAGCTCACAGCCGCGCGCCCCTAACCGCACAGCCAACTCACCCGGTAATAATAATAATTTAGTGTGGATATTACTATCCTGATTAAGTCTTTGTAAATCCGACCTCCCGACGGGGGCGTGCGGCATCTTCCGTGTGGAAACTGCGTATTAGTGTGACGGTGTCGGGAGTGTGTTGCAGAAATATTGAGGACAGCGCAAACATCAAGTCCCCGAGCAAAGAGAATTAACATTTTATGATTAAAATTCCGCGACCCGGTCGTGAATCGAGCCCCGAAGATCAAGACGCTGGCTACTCAATCATGGAGACGGAAGTAGGTAAGTAGTCTATATATTACGTTTACCTACGAAAAGAAATTCTAGTGGTGTTTCAGGCTGGGGTGTATGTCCTGTAGTAGATTATCAGTAGGGAAATGATTTTAAGGCGGAAAGTATGGTCAAAGGGGGGGGGGGGGGAAGTTCTGGAAATATATACAAAAAGGTGTGGATGAAATCACGTTATTAAGGTTTAAACCAGTTACATGAACTTTCCTTATCCCGTATACTGGGTTCTAATCTATATATCTATATAAAGTAACCTGTCCTGACTGACTGACTGATTCATCATCGCCGAGCCGAAACTACTGGACATACAGAAATGGAATTTTGAGGATGCATTTATATTACAATGTAGATGCTCACTAAGTAGCCGGCCCCATGGTGTAGGGGTAGCGTACCTGCCTCTTACCCGGAGGCCCAGGGTTCGATTCTCGGCCAGGTCAGGGATTTTTACCTGGACCTGAGGGCTGGTTCGAGGTCCACTCAGCCTACGTGATTAGAATTGAGGAGCTATCTGACGGTGAGGTAGCGGCCCCGGTCTCGAAAGCCAAGAATAACGGACGAGAGGAATTGTCGTGCTGACCACACGACACCTCGTAATCTGCAGGCATTCGAGCTGAGCAGCGGTCGCTTGGTTGGCCAAGGCCCTTCAAGGGCTGTAGTGCCATGGGGTTTGATTTAGATGTTCACTAAGAGAGAATGTTTGGTTATTCCATCGCTAAGGGGGTGAAGAGGGGGATGAATGTTTAAAATGAGTGTATATCTCAAAAACGTAATAGTTTTAAAAACCGGGCGAGTTGGCCGTGCGTGTAGAGGCGCGCGGCTGTAAGCTTGCATCCGGGAGATAGTAGGTTCGAATCCCACTATCGGCAGCCCTGAAAATGGTTTTCCGTGGTTTCCCATTTTCACACCAGGCAAATGCTGGGGCTGTACCTTAATTAAGGCCACGGCCGCTTCCTTCCAACTTCTAGGCCTTTCCTATCCCATCGTCGCCATAAGACCTTTCTGTGTCGGTGCGACGTAAAACCCCTAGCAAAAAAAAAAAAAGTTTTAAATGGAAACAAGTGTTTTTTGTTTTCGGAAAATCCTCTTAAAGGGGGTAAAAAGTGGTTGAATACCTTTTAAGAGGATACTTATATTTCAAAAACTGAAGATGTTACAGCCATGGAAATTGGTATTTTGAATTTCGTTTTAAAATAAACACGTATTTTTTTGTTTTTGGAAATCTACTTTAGAGGGGGTAAACAGAAAGCTCTTACTTACATCCAGGCACACAGCACATTAAACTATGAACATATTGCATAGGTAACTAAAAATTAAGGAAATACTTTCAGAGAAGAACCCGAGAATCAACATTAACCTAATCACCACCGATACTGTTGGAATAAATAAGCTCTTTGCGAACAAACAGCTTCTTACGGCACTCAAAGGGGATCTATAACCTTCTTAAGACCATAAATAAATATAATGTACGATTAATAATATTCAAATTTCCGTAAATATTTGGTAACAACACGGCTTACACAAATCAAAACAAACGCATGCTAGCACTCCAGCTGCCGCCATTACGGACAGTTTCGATAGGTCGGTTAAGGTCTGAGATATTTTAGTTGGTCTTGGGCATGGCCTTAAAACAGGCTACATCCCCAGCATTTCCTTGGTGTAGAATGGGAAACCACGGAAAACCATCTTTAGGGCTGCCGACTGTGGGGTTCGAACCCATCGTCTCTCGAATACAAGCTCATAGCTACATGACCCAAACCGCGCGACCAGCTTGCTCGGTACTGTAAGTTTCAGTCTGTGCATAAATGTTAAGGCATGCATTAATACACTGCACTACGATGATAACGCAATAATAAGCGCATCATTTTGAAACAAAGTTTATAAATTGTAGATTTCCTCGATCACACACCTGTCCCGTATTTTGATTTGAGGATTGTTTTGTCCAGCTATTCTCAGAAACAGTCCGCGGTGATAAGCCATACTGAAATTCCTACAGTATGCCATTACCGTTCATCCAGAGCACCTGCAGTATATCCCTTGCTCTCGAGATAATGAGCTGCTGATGAGGGTCAGTAAGCATCCAGTCTGTTTACTTACATTCCTAAAGGATTAGGTAAGCGAAATGTTTACATTTGAAGATAAAGGGCTGATTGCAGAAACTGTACTGGCACAAGGAAAACTCAGAAATCAAAAGGTGGCCTGAAAGAAAAACACGGCACAAAAAAGAAACACACCAGATAAAGCAATAAATTCAACTTATCTTGGCCACTGTAATTCAAGTAAACGAATTGCGGAGGCTACCCATTAAAAAAAAAAAAAAAATAGAAGTAAAAGGCCAGTATTCTTAAGGAAACTTTTTTCCTAGTTGTTTTACGTCGCACCGACACAGATAGGTCTTACGGCGACGATGGGACAGGAAAGGGCTAGGAGTGGGAAGGAAGCGGCCGTGGCCTTAATTAAGGCCTGGTGTGAAAATGGGAAAACACGGAAAACCATTTTCAGGGCTGCTGACAGTGGGGTTCGAACCTACTATCTCCCGAATATTGGCTACTGGCCGCACTTAAGCGACTGCAGCTATCGAGCTCGGTCTTAACCCTAGAAGTGCCGAGTGTTTTTCCCTAAATGCCAGGCCATTTTCGCATGGATTACACATTTATGTTTTTAACTAATTTAAGCACGCTTAGATAGAGAAAAATAGACATGTAGCATACCATATTACTCAGAAAGCTTCATTTAACGTGCTTATATAAGTAATAGATAATTTACTTCCTTATCTGGTGCGTATCAGGCGATCAAAATTTTGGAAAACAAAAAATTTTTTCTTTTCATACATTCAAGTTCACCGTTAGAAATAAAAAAGCACTCATTTTAAAAATCACTATATACAAAACACGCGGAATTTATTCTAGTTTTTACAAATATTTCGTTCTCAAAAGTAAACACAGAAATAAAATCACAAAGGAATTAAGAAGTTCCGAGCTGCATACAGTTCCGTCAGCCGCGGAGCACTCCTGGGAGTCATTCTCGGAGAGTTTTCTTTTCCTGTCAGGCTTCATAGGCGTCCAGAAATGCTGCAATTTATTAAAACATTCACGGTGCTTCCCATATTTATTAGAATGGAAATGTAATTTTTCATTTCGGAGATAGTTAAACCAAACCCAGATTGATTGATTAATTGAAAACAGGATCGCATACGAGAAAAGGCCTTCATTTCTTCAGAATCTCTTTTAGTTTTAATTTCTTTCGCCACTATTTCACCAAGAACTTCCAAATAAAATCCGTAAAGAACAAGTAGAAGTACATAATGGGTGTACTGTTTCGGGGCGTACCGTTCCTAATGCCAGGATTCCTTACGCGGAACTTCTCGGAAATATCGAACTCCTGTGGATAAAACCTGCGCCACTTTCGTGTTACAGAAACAGTATTATCTAATTAAACGTCGGCAGGCCTGCTCTCTTCATCGGAATCACTTTCAACTTTAGATTATGGAATATAATCTTCTCCGCTGTCAGAAGAATCGTCAGCTAAAGAAAATATATCACTGGAAGAGGAATCATCCCAGTCATCTCAAAGAAATTCGCGAATATCATTTTAATCATGTAGCTCATCTGCCATGATGACAGCTTACACTTCAAAAGAAAGAGTTTAAAAATAAACTAAATAATGTGTTGAAAGACAACGAAAGATATTCACAGAAACTAACAAGAACAGCGAGCGAGCGCGAAGTTACATAGCAAATGAGACGACAGGGGGATGAGGCAAGAGTAGCTGACTTTATACCTACCCTGACCTTGACTGAGTAATTTCCGGCTAGTGAGGAATGTGTGATGAAAGACCTGAAGCTTCCTCTTTAATGTCTTACATGTTAAAATAGCGTAAGTGAACGATAAATGATGTTATAAGTGATTAAGCGAATGCATGTACTATGCGTCGCGCGTGCGACGTTGGCAATCTAGTGACACTCTATTGAGTCGCAAGCGCGACGTTTGGCAGTTCTAGGGTTAAGGAAACTAAACATTGACAAGTGATACTCAATATTTCAAATGAGAAAACAAGACCTTGTAAGGTGGAAAGAAAATTTTTAATAAATAGGAATAAATTAATATCCAGCAATCAAAACTGGGAGATGGTTGGAATAATAAGAATTACAAACAGAAGTTCATAGATCGAAATGTTTTACAATGGTTGTAAATGATTGATGCATAGTAGAGAACAGTTGCCATTAAAATTATAAGTAATTAACAGGAAATAAACCCATTCATATAGGTTTCTTAATAATAAATATTCAGTTAATTGGATCTAAGTTGAAAATAAATAGGCCTAATCAGTTTAAGAAGGAACTGTAAGTTAATCAGGTTGAAATTTGTTTCAACCTAATTAACCTTTCGCCCCTAATGGTTGGTGCTCGCGTGTCGTCTCAAAACTCAGGAGTTTCAAAACTCATGAATTCCAGGAAGAGGATTAGTAAGAACAGGTTTCTCTACCCGGGCAAGTCTCAAAACTCACGAGCATGGTCAATTCTTCTTCGAATGGTTAAATGTCCACCCTATTAGTGATGGGATAATGGACTAGTTTTCATAATCGAATGATTTCCATCCGGTTATTTAAATAATCGAATGAATAATCAAATAAAATAATCGAATGAGTTTCAGATATCATTCAGTTATATCGCACAAAATATTCGGATGCGTTATGAATATTTTTTCGGTTTAAGTGTGCCAGGTAGATAATCGACAGAAAAGCGATAGATTGAACTCTTACAAAAAAATAGAAATACGCCTTTTTAAAAAATAAATCTCCAAGTGTTGAAACTAAATTAGAGAATTAACTGTCCTCATTATGAATATCTCTAAATAAAATTCTTTCTTTTCTTTTGCTAGGGGCTTTACGTCGCGCCGACACAGATAGGTCTTATGGCGACGATGGGATAGGAAAGGCCTAGGAGTTGGAAGAAAGCGGCCGTGGCCTTAATTAAGGTACAGCCCCAGCATTTGCCTGGTGTGAAAATGGGAAACCACGGAAAAACATTTTCAAGGCTGCCCGATAGTGGGATTCGAACCTACTATCTCCCGTATGCAAGCTCACAGCCGCGCGCCTCTACGCGCACGGCCAACTCGCCCGGTGAATAAAATTCCTTATCCAAGTAAATGCCGCCTTCTATCCGCATAATAGAACTAGCCCCAGTTCTACCAAATGACAGTTTCTTTTAACTAGCAGCGGGTAATATACCTACTTTAATTTTATGTCGTTCGGCTGCATGCATAAGTGGTTAGCGTGCTGGCCCTTGGTTCAAGGGGTCCAGGCGGTCCCGGGTTCGATTTCCGGTCGGGTCGGAGATTTTAACTTCTACATTAATTTTATGTCGTTTGGTTTCATGCATACATGGTTAGCATGCTGGCGTTTGGTCCAAGGGTACATGGGGCCCCGGGTTCGATTTTCGGTCGGGTCGGAGATTTTGACTTTCATTAATTAATTCCTGTGGCTCGGGGACTGGGTATTCGTGCCGTCTTCAGCATTATACTCCATCTTAGGTAGGGCCTCATCCTCACAGACGTGCAGGTCACCTATGCGGCGTCAACTCCCAGGACCTGCACCATACCTCCCGGAGGCCACACGTCATTACAAATTTATGTGAAAGGGAAAACATACATTATATTAGCTTTAAGACAACAGCAAAATATTTTACTACTACTACTACTACTACTACTACTACTACTACTACTAATAATAATAATAATAATAATAATAATAATAATAATTTCCGCCTCTGTAGTGTAGTGGTTAGTGTGATTAGCTGCCATCCCCAGAGCCCTTGTTCCATTCCCGGCACTGTCACGAAATTTGAAAAGTGGTGCGAGAGCTGGAACGGGGTCCACTAAGCCTCGGGAGGTCAACTGAGTAGAGGTGGGTTCGATTCCCACCTCAGCTATCATCGAAGTGGTTTTCCATGGTTTCCCCACTTCTCCTCCAGGCAAATGCTGGAATAGTACCTAACTTAAGGCTACGGTCGCTTCCTTCCCTGTTTCCTTGCTCATCCCTTTCAATCTTCCCATCCCCACAAGACCCATATTGAGCATAGCAGGTGAGGACGCTTGGGCGAGGTACTGGTCCTCCTCTACAGTTGTATATCCGACCCAAAGTCTCACGCTCCAGGACACTGCCCTTGAGGCGGTAGAGGTGGGATCCCTCGCTGAGTCCGAGGGAAGAACCAACCCTGGAGCGTAAACAGATTAAGAAAGAAAAAAAGAAAAAAAGAAGGAAAGAAGTATAATAATTGTTACCGTGGTTTGGTGGATTAGCAGAGGTGAAAGAAGGTGCGGGGGTGAACAGGTCTCAAAATACGAAATTAAAGTTAAGATAAAATTTAACAAGGTTATATTTTCTTTTCAAGATTAAGAAATAACAAATAGAACAGGTACTCAGTAGCCGAGAAACAATTCGAAAATGTACAATTACAGTGATTACAGGATTTGGGCTCCGAGAGCCAGACACACAATTCTTGAGCTATAAGCCCAACCTTACGATATACAGAATTCAGCAAAGGGGCAGAAGACCCCAATCATGCCCAGGAGCACTTGCTCCCAATTACACAGTAAAGCCTCCTCGAGGCGCGCAGAAAACAAAATTTAAGAAAGAGCGACCTGCTCTTAAGTTCGAGCCTATCAAAGGCCACACCAAACTCCACTTTCAAGTTGTCCTCCAAGGACATGAAAACAGGGGTAAAAATACCCAACCTACTGAGGCCTATTAAGTAAAGAAACAGGACAATTACATGGCCTCTAAAATACCAACTTGAGAGGAGGCGTACTTGCACTCCTAATACACTTTATATAAAACCTACTTGGCACTAGGCCGTACTGCAAGGGCTAATCCCATACTAGAGAGGTGACTTATAGAAGAAGACAATTTACATTACATTAAGGAAGAAACGGTTGAGAAAATAAGTTCACCTCAACGCAATATGAGTGGGAGGTCGAGAGGGTTAAGCACTCTCTATCCCAATATGTAGTTCAAAAGATAGAATTGATACGAAGTGTCTTTACATTTTAGGGGAAACGTTACATGGTGGAAAGGCTTCGGACCTGCCCCGAGAGTTAAACTGCTGAGCTAGCAAGAAAAGAAGTTATTAAACGGCCATTACCTTGTTGTTGAACTGCTGCCCGAAGAAAGAGGCGCTTCCCGCCCCCTGCTACGTACTTTACATACTGATAGATGTTACTGAAGTGGCGCAGAGACCCTAAAATCAGCAGTTTATAAACCCTCGCGGAAAGTTCGAGACGTTTCAGGAATGAGAAGCCACACCCCCCCCCCCCTCACTTTATTGGCTAGGGTTAAGCAACATATCCAAGTTGAAGAAGATACACCTGATTGGTCATAAATTAATTAAAGAAATTCGGGATTGGCTAAATTCAAACCTGGCGGAACGAAAGGATTAACATTGCCAACACAAACAATGACTGAAGGAAATTTAACAAAGAGCAAACTTATACATACTAAATTTCTTCAAAAAAAGTTCCTTCACTTCGCACTAGGGTGCACAATAGTAGTTCTTAAGTAGTGCCATCTAGAAGAGAATCTTCACACTTCTTGCTACAGAGAAAACAAAAATGAATCGAAACTGACAGTTCAGAACTTCAAAATTTTACAAGTAGTGACATCTTCTGAGAAACTTGAAAATTAACACAGTAGATAAAGTTCAGACTTCCTCCAGTAGAGGAGTTTCAACTGGCGCAAAGTTTGAATTAGCGGTGTGGAGGTGTACCGCCCGGTACAATAATAATAATACACCTCGGTCTCTTTCATTCACCAGCCATTATGTTTCCCTTGTGGGTTGGGGTGGCAGAATAACACCCACAGTATCCCCTGCCAGGGGAGGCGTGAATCATCGCGGACCTCATCCCTCCTGCGGTCATCCCAAGCACCTGCTGTTCGGACTCGTGAATTTTGAGACTCATTAGCTACCAGTTTGTTGTCGTGAGTTTTGTTACTATTTGTTACTAATTGAGTCTTGAGACTCGTGAGTTTTGAGACGTAAACGGTGCTCGTGGCACAATACCTGCCTTGTTCGTAGAATTCTGGAAGAAGTTCGACCTGCCTATGAACAGCGTTGAAAGAATAGTTACCACCACCATACATGGATCTGTACACATCCTGAGATCTCATTTGTTCGGACCCCCCATAATTAAAAAAATCCATGTTACCATTCTGTATACTGATACGCTTTACTTTGTGGCACCCCTAATTGCGGTAAGTCGTTGATTCGTTCAATAAATACATAATCATTGTAACAAGTTCTAATTAAATTTGCAGTTTAAATAGGGAGCATAATGAAAGTTGAAATTAGTTTCAATCTACTTAACCTTTCAAATTAAAATGATTAAATGCATAATCATAGTAACACACTCCCCAATGATATTCGCATAACATTAAAAGAAATTGGAGATTTCCATCCAAAATTGCAGAAGAAAAATCATAAAATGAATCAAGATGATCATACAAGGCTACGAACACCAGGCAAGGCCTACATAACAAAGCATCCCCTAAAAAAGGAAAAACTACCCTATTAAAAATGGGGAGAATTAAAAAGACACTGATATGAATCAGAACTGTCAACTTGACTACAATTCTTGACAACCGATGTATTTCATTATACATGGGATAATTTCTACCGCTTTTGTCACACATGTGGGGTCGCGCATTGAACTGCGTCGAACACGTGGATTTGGGCCTGTTTTACGACAGAATGCCCTTCCTGACGCCAACCTTATATGGAAGGATGTAATCACTATTGCGTGTTTCGGTGGTGGTTGGTGGTGGTGTGCGTTATGTGGATATGAAGAGGAGAGTGTTGAGACATACACAAAAACCCAGTCCCCGAGCCAAAAGAATTAATCAGAAAACATTGAATTCCCCGATCCGGTCGGGAATCGAACCCAGAACTCCGCTGGCCATTCAGCCAACGGGACGGACAAGCTATCTCACCTACATTTTATTTTTCTACCGCTTTTCCCACACCTGTGACGTCGCGGGTGCGAACTGCGTCGCACACGTGGATTTGGCCCTGTTTTACGGTCGGATGCCCTTCCAGACGCCAACCCTATATGGAGAGATGTAATTATTATTGCGTGTTTCTGTGGTGGTTGGTAATGTTGTGTGTTTTCTGAATATGAAGAGGAGAGTGTTGAGACATACACAAATACCCAGTCCCCGAGCCAGAAGAATTAATCAGAAGCGATTAAAATCCCCGACCCAGCCGAGTATCGAACGCTGGACCCTCTGAACCGAAGGGCAGTACGCTTACCATTCAGCCAAAGAGTCGGACAAGCTATCTCACCTACAAAAGCTGGATAATAAATCAAAGGTGTAGCCTGTGTTATAACAAAGGACCGATGAAAATGGACAATTTTGTCTCTATCCGGCTTGACATTGTGCGGTTTTATCCCGTTTATGAGCATTGGTCGAAATTTTCCCAGGCGATTTTATGCTGATAAAAAGCTTCATATACACTGATGGAAGGAATGATTAAACAGTTGATAGACCAGGAGAAATAAACAAACCCTGCGAGCGAAAAGTGGAGAGGGGTGCTTGTTTATCTCTCGCGGTCAAACATATCGCTCGTCCATGACTCAGGGTTTTAAGAAATTCTCACATTCTGGACTCCCCGGAGAACCTTATCGCTAATGGTCGTAAAACAGCTGTTATGATATCATCATCTTGAGCTCCCAGAACTTTCTGACGGTAGGGGGGTCGGATTTAAAAAATCTAGCTTAACAAATCAGGTCCCTCTCTTGAGTTATTCCTTAGAGATTCAGACCATTATTTTTATGGAAATGTATGGCGTCTAATGCCCTATCGTACGTCATTTTATACACCTTCGTATCTCTTTGAGTTTCGGAATTATTGATCACGAACGAAATCATCTTTCTTTCTTCTTTCTTAATCTGTTTACCCTCCAGGGTTGGTTTTTCCTCGGACTCAGGGAAGGATCCCACCTCTACTGCCTTAAGGGCAGTGTCCTGGAGCGTGAGATATTTGGTCGGGGGATACAATGGGGAGGAGGACCACTACCTCGGCCAGGCGGCCTCACCTGCTATGCTGAACAGGGGCCTTGTGGGGGATGGGACGATTGGAAGGGATGGGCAAGGAACGGGGAAGGAAGCGGCTGTGGCCTTAAGGTAGGTATCATCCCGGCATTTGCCTGGAGAAGAAGTGGAAAAACACTCCGAAGATGGCTGAAATGGTAATCGAACCCCTTTCCCTCTTTTTAGTTGACCTACCGAGGCTGAGCGGACCCCGTTTCAGCCCTCGTACCATTTTTCAAATTTCGTGGCAGAGCCGGGAATCGAACGCGGGCCTCCGGAGCTGGCAGCTAATCACACTAACCACTACACCACAGAAGCGGACTATACGAAATCATATACCTCAAAATGGTCAATTTTTATAGCCCCTCTTACCTGCGTGGGTGGTAAAATACTTTCACAGGTCTGCCGCCTGTCTTAAGGGCTTTTAACGCGGGATTGTTGTGGGTTGGTGACCACAGCGTCGTAGCTGAGTCTGACATTGGTTCCGCTTACTTGTGCTTTCCTCTTGCCTATCTGTCGGGCTGAGTGGCTCAGACGGTTGCGGCGCTGGCCTTCTGACCACAACATGGCAAGTTCGATCCTCGCTCAGTCCGGTGTTAATTGAAGGTCCTCAACTACGTCAGCCTAGTGTCGGTAGATTTACGAGCAGGTAAAAGAACTCCTGCATGGCTAAATTTCAGCACCTCGGCGCAGTAGCGGCGATTGAGAATTAAAAGTAGGGAGGAAAAAATGTACAGACAACAAAGTACTTGGGTTTGCGGGAGGCGGGGGGGTATATACATCAGAACTTTAAAAAACTACAAAATTGTACATTTTTATGTTCTCTCAGCGAGCCCAACTTATAACTGTAGCAATAATAGTTTTACGAAATTTTGATTCAATACTATACAATAAGGGTGCCTCCGTGGCTCAGACGGCAGCGCGTCGGCCTCTCACCGCTGGATATCGTGGTTCAAATCCCGGTAGTTCCATGTGAGATTTGTGCTGGACAAAGCGGAGGCGGGACAGGTTTTTCTCTGGGTAGTCCGGTTTTCCCTGTCATCTTTCATTCCAGCAACACTCTCCATTCTCATTTCATAGCATCTATCACTCATTAATAAATCACTTTGGGAGTGGCGACCCCATCGTACTAATAGCCTATATCTGCTTCACTCATTCCATCCCTGACCCGGTCAATGACTGGAAAACAGGTTGTAGGTTTTAATTTTCATTTTCATTTCACTATACAATAAAACTTTCACCAAAGGTACAATATCACACATGTATTACAATTAAAGAGAAGTACGATGTGATTATACACTAAGAAACTAACATACACTAAAGAGACTGCCAGACTGCAGAAAGCGCGCGGCAGGTATCCACTACTTGCTATGGCACTGTACAGATAGGTCAACCACGCCGAACGACATTTTATGCGTATTTCCGCTAATAATTTTGTTAATAATTAAACCGGGCGAGTTGGTCGTGGGGTCAGGGGCACGCTGCTGTGAGCTTGCATCCGGGAGATAGTGGGTTCGAATCCCACTGTCGGCAGCCCTGAAGATGGTTTTCCGTGGTTTTCTATTTTCACACCAGGCAATTGCTGGGGCTGTACCATAATTAAGGCCACGACCACTTCCTTCCAACTCCTAAGCCTTTCCTATCCCATCGTCGCCATAAGGCATACAGTATCTGTGTCGGTGCGACGTAAAGCAACTAGCAAAAGAAGTTAATAATTAAAGGAAGTAATTACCTGATAAGACAACAGGGCTTGTACAATTTTCTTGTTTTAATAATTCCTTGCTTCAGCCAGGTAAAATGGAATACAAATACAATATTTTCTCCACAAATTGGGGGGGGGGGGCGACTGGCTCCCACCCCAGACCCCTAATCGCCGCTGTCGTATCCCGGCCAACAGGTAAAACGCCGAGCGGTGAGTGGAATCACCTGATGGCTAACAACAGTACTAAAAACGAAAGGGATATAAGATGGTAATTTATAGGCGTTAGGTAAGTTGGTTGTTAAGAGTTGAAACTCATATGATTTCCCATATATGTGCGTATACTGACGGATGATGTACAAAGAATATACACGTACAATTGAAGTCGGTCACGTAAAGTGACGTACTGGAACTAGCCTTCCTCAGAATGGCTACTCCAAGTAAATGCAAGTGGACTCTAAAACATTAGAGTACCACTGAAATGCTAAAGCGATGTAAAAACAGAGTTTCATGGAGTCTCACAGAGATTTCTCGGCTTTAAATTGCCAACTACGATAAAACCCAGAAGAACTAGGGCTTAAGTAGAGAATCAAAGTATGAATGATGAATACCAAATGTTAGTACCACCGTTCAACCTGATCTACTAAGAAATATTCTAAGTAGCGAGACCGGTTGGAGAATCGATCGCGATTCCCTGACGTGAGCGAAAGGTAAGGCTTCCAAGGCGAAGACTAATGCAATAAGACGCTTGTTCCTTCAATTACATACGTATTTAAAGGACCTAACAATATGATATGAGGGTCTCCCCTCCTCTTAGATAAAGCCTTACTGGCTTACCATTGGTGCTACCACCTCCCCCATGTATCACAAATTCCACGCTATGCACGTGGCAATATTTATTAACATGAACTTGACTTCTCGCCCTTAACCCTATGCTCATAAAATAACTCCCCCATTTCTAATAATTGCCATCATAAACGTGACTCTGCGTCCCGTTTCACTTAGTTGGGTTGCCCATTAATTTTAAGTATGGGATCCTTCAAACTACCCCCTTTTCTTGCCATCTCCAGACGACAGGACATGACTATTTAGATTTGTCCGTATCGACTTCCTCGTAAGACCTCACACAACTCTGTTTTTAACTACATTCTTTATCATCCAAACACATGGCTGCTCAGACAGCACGGCCAATGGATTGAGTTACCAAAGTAATCACTATGTACTACTCATGTAATGCTACTTGATGAAGGTTCGTGTCCCTGGACATGACACCGCTACTGCCTTGGCGTCTCTGAAAACCGTAAAAAAATAGTTAGTGGGACGTAAAGCCACCATTACATTATTATTATTATTATTATTATTATTATTATTATTATTATTATTATTATTATTATTATTATTATTATTATTATTATTATTATTATTATTTACTATCCAACCTTCCTTGGCCAGATCTTGTTCTCTTCCGACCCCGACGGAATTAGGTTTGCGAAGCCGAGGGAGTCTTTCATTTCGACGGCCTTCGTCAGTAGTTTCGTTACAGGTAGTTTCCTCTTTTACTGTTTTACGCTGTATCGATTTGAACCCGGGAGCGGTGGCGCGGGGTCTTTTGTGACCTGGTGCAAATTTATATTGTTGGATTGTGGTTATTTTTAAATTTAGACACCTTGGCTGCAACACACCTCTTCCCACATTCCTTGCCTTTTGTCTGATTTCAGTGCATTGCAGTATAGGGTGTTCATTCTTAAAAAGAGGGTGCATTGTCAAGCGGTGCAATAAAGTGTCCCGTTGAACCCCGCGCCAGCAGTCCCGTTCGTCGGAAGTACAGTAGCAGTGTTGAGTGTACAGTTGAACCTGACTTATATGTACAGTATATCAAGAGGAAGAGAAAAAACTACTTGTAACACAGAATTACCTACTGAGAAATCAGACTTACACAATACATTACATATTTACTGAAAAACCAATGGAATAGTCCTACATGTGTAAATCCTCGCAAGTAATAAATACATTAAGACAGGAAATATTATTTTGAACTTGGTCAAACCTTAAAGAAATCAGAGTTTGTCATGTTTCAGTTTTCTTGCATTAAGAGTATAGACCTCCTTTTGCAAACTTAGTAATGAATTCAAAGCATTTTCACTACAACTTTTCGCAATGATCTAACGCCTGCACGCATCGATTGCACTTAACACTTCACTCAGTTCAGGTGTTTCAAGATTCAAGTGTCATCTCCATCTCCAACACTGTCACTGTCGCTTGTAGCTTGTCCATCGCCACCGCGTTGTTGGCATACATCAGCAATAATCTCTTCATCCGGTAGTTCTCCACATACAGCCAGATTATCATCGAAATGCACAAAAGTATCGAATTCTACACCCTCCGGTAGCGTTAGCTTATTGCCAGACAAAACTTCGTCCCTATAATCATCACTGGAGGCAGCCTCTTCTAGTAAGACACCAGATTTGCGGAAACAGTTGCTGATTGTGGAGGATGACACCTTCCAGGCAGCCGAAATAAAGTCCATGGCTTGTAGCAAATTAATGGAGAGAGGTTAATTTCCTGCATCACTCAGTGTTATTAAATTTTGAACCAACATTTTTCTATAATGCACTTTGAAATTTGCAATGATACTAAAATCAAGCGTTTGTAGAACACTGGTACAGTTAGGAGGGAAAAAATCCACTCGGACATTCTCCAGAACGATTTGAGGTGGATGTGCTGCACATCGATCCATAAGAAATCTTCTTCTGTTTCTTTTTCATATTAATGTCCAGTTTTTTTCAACCACTGTTCTATTAGAAGCATAGTTATCCCAGAATTTCTGGGTGGCGTGCCAGATGCGACCGTGCCGCATGCGACCCGTGCCACTAGCGACCGCATAATCTGTAACCGTGCCGGATGCGACCGGCGTTGACAAGCAAATTGTCATTTGATAAGTTGTGTCATCACCCAAGATAAGGTAAGCTAAACGAAGTGCAATGCCATTTCAATAAGTCCTATAGGCACCGTGCGCGTCGCTCTAGCGGCCGGGTGGAAAACAACACGCGAGGCAGACTCCAAACTCGCAGTAGCTGTTCTGTTATGACTGAGCGTGTAGTCACTCAGATGATAATGGCAGAGAATAGCAGATCAAGTAAACGCAATTATTGTGTTGTCAGATGATCCAATACTTACGCAAATACGGCAAGTGAAGTACAAATTTATTGTTTTCCAAAACGAGCGATAGATGTGGACCGAAGGAGACGATGGATAATACAAGGAGTTAACCGAACGAAGTAAGTAGGCGTATACATACGTACTGCACATGTTTGTAATAAGTTCAGTTGATCCGATTTAACTGAATTTTTAGCACTGATGGATCACTTTGGCAACCTCAAAAATATGTAGTGCACATTTTATCGGAAACAAAAGATCTGGACACCCACTAAGTCCAGCCTATGTTCCGACAATATTTCCGGATGAATCCAAGAAGAGGAATGTGTCGCCGGGACACAGCTTACAGCGCTTTCACTGACAACTCAAGCGATTAAAAAAGGAAGAATCAGACGGAAAATTTTCAAGTACAGTTTGCCCAAGTAACATAAGCAAGGATGCATCTGTGGGAAGAGATGCATCTGAATTTCATTGTTCAGACTTCATGTTTTCTTGTTCAGAAAATGAAACCGACGTAAATACACAAGCATGTATTCCACTTAATTTAAGTCTGGGAGGGGACATTACGAAACATGATAAAATGTGTGGAACGGAAGACGATCATGCAGACATCAAGGGTCCAGGTTTCCAAGGCTACAGTTCCATAAGGAACAATACACAAATGCGTGATTTAACAGGTGTGAACTTCAACGTCTTTGCCTTGCGTTATTACCAAACTGTAATGTTTCGAAATTATGTAAAGAAACCAGATTATTCATTTTCCTAATGAAAATGAAAATCGGACTGTCCTATTCTGCTTTGAGAGTGTTCACAAGACAACAATTTCACGTATTTTTACGACCGTGCTTATGCAACTTGCACTGCGTACGAAACATTTCATATTCTGGCCTAGTAAGAAAAGTGTTCAAGAAACAATGTCTCCAGCATTTAAAAGAAATTACGGTAATTGTCGAGTCATTATTGACTGCACGGAATTTAGAGTTGAACAGCCTCCCCAAGTAGATCAAGAGATTGTATTTCTATTCTCAGTACAAGGGTAGATACACTGCAAAAGTTTTAATTGCAATCACGCCTAATGGTATGGTTTACTTTCCTTCAACCTGGCGATGAGGTCATGGCAGATTTAGGCATCAGAACTAACTTATCTGGCCGCGGTATCATAATCGTGACACCACCGTTCTTACATGACGGGAGATTAACAGCTGAGGAAGTTGAGAGTACTTACAATATTGCGAGTGTTAGAATTCACGTAGAAAGGTGTATTCAAAGAATCAAAATATACAATATATTACAGAAATTGCCAACAGAACTTTTTCCACACGTGGATGACATCGTCTGTGTGGTGCGTGTTAACGAATTTGCAACCTCATCGAATAACACGAACAACAAATGAACTTCCATAGCATTCCATTTCTTCACTTTCCATTTTACTTCCGTAAGAATGTTCAAAGCAGCTCCCCCAATTGGAGATTCATTTACAAATGCGAGAGCCTAGTTTTGATCCGATTTGCTTTCGTGCTAGCAGATTTTCTTATCTTTTTTTTTTTTTCTTGAAACCATCGAGGGCTTCCTGATTGAGATAGTGTCCAAGGAGATTTTTATTATATGATCTGTATCAACCTGCACTTTGCTGGTAAAAAAAACATTTCGTTACTCACAGTGCGAAAGGTGTATTTGTCTGGCAAGCGCACGTCGTTAGAGACTTGTAAATGTAATAGCTGTGTCACAATTTCCTCACATTCTTCTCTCTCCACATCATTCACTACCCTGTCTATCAATAAGGTGACTACGGCCCTGCACGGTTGTTCGATTTCAGTACTTGCTTCTGCTCAATGCTTTGTACGAAGACTGCAAGGGATGTCTTTTAAAATATCCTCAGTTAATTCGAAGGGGGAACGAGATGTCCTCAAAGTCTTTTTACCAAACAGTTCTTCACGCGTTTCCCTTTTCTATATTTTTCTGTTGACATTGTTTTCGGACTCGGTTTTCCCCACTGTTGCGGACGGTCTGTTTTGGAAACAACACTTTCATTATTTATATAATACACTACCGCAGCTGCGCGTTTGCAAGTTCTTCTGGCGCCGACAGGACAGGAACATTCGCTGGTAGAGACATTACGATTCTGGTCAACCTGAACACAAAATAAAAATGCGTACAACTTAGCAAACATGCGTCAATTAGTCCTTACTAAATAAACTATATAAATTTTTACCTAACTACCTCAAGTTTCACGATATAAGGCGGCAAATTGCCAGATGTTTGTCGGGTGACTTTTCCTGTGATCTATGCGAAACCATTCGAAATTAACTCTTCAACGCCGTTCACGTGGCCGCTGACAACAAGGTTTCTTCCTTTATTGCATGATGATTCACTTAGATCCCCGAATTGAATCGCTTTAAACCCACAACTTGTTCGAATGTTACACACGTTGTACAGAGACTCTCGCACTGCGCCTCACCTCTTGTTTCAGAACGGGCCACTATGTAGCGCTAGTAGTAGCATTTCGATCTATCTGCACGGTGCCTATAAGTAGCTACTGCTCCTACTTTCCATAACACTTCTGGGGGAAATTCGTTTTACAATACGAAACATGGTGATGCGTTTACGTCTTTACCGGGCGAGTTGGCCATGCGGTTAGAGGCGCGCGACCCTGAGCTTGCATCCGGGAGATAGAGGGTTCGAATCCCACTGTCGGCAGCCCTGAAGATGGTTTTCCGTGGTTTCCCATTTTCACACCAGGCAAATGCTGGGGATGTACTTTAATTAAGACCAGGGCCGCTTCCTTCCCATTCCTATCCCATCGTCGCCTTAAGACCTGTCTGTGTCGGTGTGACGTAATACCACTAGCAATAAAATGATCCAAATTCTCTGAAATTATTTACGACTTAGGCCTACTTATTTATCGTGTCCTATTAATACCAGGAGTGTCCGAGGACGTGTTCGGCTTGCGTGGTGCAGGTCTTTCTACCTGACTCCCTTGGGCGGCCTGCGCGTCTGGTTGTGGGATTATGATAATGAAGTAGGGAGAGATGAAACCCGGTTTCGGCACGTAGCCTACTCCTCTCGAATAATACCAAGGGGTCTGCTCAATGCTTCTTTTACAGAATACCACACTTGACCAGATTGGCCGTGAGAAATGATTTTCATTGTTACAGCAGTGTTCGAAAACACCATTGGCGGCAGTACATGCTCGGCACCTTCGGGCAAAATTCTCTTGAGCACGCCTCAGTACCTCGTGGTTTTGACTGATGTCCTGAGCAGCTTCCAAGACACATTCCCGGAACTCTTGCAGAATTTCCACTTCTTTGCGATAAACCTTAGATTTCATGTACCCGCAAAAGAGATAATCTAAGGAGTTTTGATCGGGACTTCTTGTCGGCCGATCTATCGCTGCGGATAGGCGGCGTCCAGGTGACGGCGCACTGCGTTGGTAAAGTGCGGGGGTGCTCCATCATGTCGCGTATGGAGTGGAACATCCTCTAGTAGTATTACTGGTAGAGTGCCTTCTAATAACTGTAGATAAGATACGCTAGCCATTCTATGAGGTAATATCACAGATCCTCTGACAATGCTCCCCAAAATCCGTGTCCGAACATTAATGCGAAAACCGAACCTGGTGGCGGGAACGTCTCATAGCATGGGGCTTGTTCTCCGACTACACATACGTGTTGTCAAAACTGAAGCTGTCATTCCTCGTAAACGAGACCTCACTTGTGAACATGAAGTCTTTGGGTTGATGATGGACCTATTCACAGAAGGCTATCTGCGGTGCATAATTTCTTTTCAGTTGTGCTGAACACACTGCAAATAATACTGATGTTGCCGGTCTTTCCGTTATGTTCGCAGGACGGTCCACTCCTACCACTGCTGGTATTGCTGCTGGGGGTCCTCTGCAGTAAATTCTAATATGCGGTCCTCTGTACGAAGATCAGGCCTAGACCCACCAGCTTCACGCATGGGCATGGCGTTTCCAGTGTCAGCTATTCTCTGTAGGGCCTATACCTGCTACAACACTCCTCACTAGAAGACACAACAAATCATTGATTAACATTTTTTAGCATCTGGCTTTTAGTGCCAGGAGTGTCCGAGGATGTATGCTGCGTGAGGTTGTTGCCTGTGAGTGTAACTGCACGGGCTAGAAATTGGAGGAAGGTGCCACATCAAGGCATCTTCCTGAAGATGAAAATGGGAAACCACGAGAAACCATTTTCGAGGATGGCCAACGGGGTATTCGAACCCAGCAACCTACCGAAGTAGCTATAACTAGTCGTGCTGCAATGCACTGACCTAACCTGCTTGGAACCTTCTCCCAGACATGGAAACGCAGCTTCATATATGGACATATTTTAGGAAAAGACGTAAACGCATCACTATATTTCGTGTTGTAAGACAACGAGTTTCCCCCATAAGTGTTACATAAAGTAGGGGCGGTAGCTGCTTATAGGACTTGTTGAAATGACATTACACTCCGTACTGATACTTGACAGGAAAGTTCTTGAAAAGCAACTGAAGAGGATGCTGCTCTGTCATATCTGTTTCCCGAAAATCCAGGGACTGGTCCTGATGATCCCCAAGAGCTGTACTTACAGATCAGTTAACTGTAAAACAAATAATCCTTGTTAAAATGTAACCGAACTTGTGTTAGTGTAGTATTCAGTAGATTACCGGGTTGTGCATTTCCCCCAAATTTTTAGGATTTTGTCCTTGAAATATCTCTTGCGTTATGCCTATTTATGACCCATCTAAGGATTCTTTGGGGAAGGAATACCTCGGTTTATGGCATTCCAAATTATACATTGCACTGGCATGTTTCAACGAGTACTTGAATTGTGTGTGTGTGTTTGTTTTATTTAAACTTTCGTAAGAAATGTACTCATTCATTATTATTTATGAGCCTTTCATGCAATCGTTCGAATTGTTCTCCGTAAAGAACTGTATAGGTTTATTTCCCGATGACTCATTCAGTGTGCATTAATGTTGTGCACAGTTTGCGGATTAGTAGTTGAACAGAACAAAGACATATTAAAAGCTGGTTCTATTCATGTGATTGTAAGAACAAAGACAAATTCATTCCCTACCCCATAAGCAGTGTTCTCAATTTTTGGCCATTTTTCTAACATTTTCTGGTTCTGATTTAGCTTACCTAATATTGGGTGATGACAAAGCTTAATAAATGACCATTTGCTTGTCAGCGCCGATCGCATCCGGCACGGTTACAGATTATGCGGTCGCTAGTGGCACGGTCGCATCTGGCACGCCACCTCATATTTCGCAAGTTTTGTTTTCGCACCCTTAAAACACCTCGGATTTTTCTATTTTCTTATCACAAGTGGAGGAAGTTCGTCAGATACATCTGCATTAGTGGCGAGAAGTACTGTTACACGAATTTTACTTTTCTTCCCTCCATGGCATAAGTCACCTTTTTCAGCTAATATTTTATTAGGAAGGAGATTGTAGAATAGGCCGCTCTCATCACAATTGTAAATGTTTGGAGGCTGATAATCGCTTACGATACCCGGCAGAGCCTCTTCTTTCCAGTGTTGCACCCCCTGTGATTCCATGCCGAACTTTAAATCTTTGCAACCATCCTCATGAAGCTTTGAAATCAGCAGTGATACTCATAATTTTAGCTAAATCTATCGCCTTTGCCTTCAGCATGTCGCCACTAATTGGTAGAGTTGCAGCCCGCTTTTGCTGGAACCCAAATCTACGTACCTTCCTTCTTGCTGATGGCTGCGCTTTGCTGATTTTGAATCCAGTTTTAAGAACTCATCCAAAATTGTGTTTCTTTTACTGATGACTGTACATAGCGTGGTATAAGTAAACAGTTTACTGTATTTCCTTTTGTTTCCGCACCGAAACCACCCGCTTTGCTTGTAATGTATCTTAATCTTTGGCGGTATTGTGAAGGTCAAAAGCGACGAAGGTAGAGGAGGAGCGAGATTAGAGCGAAGGGGACTCGCTCGGTTGGCCTTTGTTAAGCCGCCAGTAAGTAAGCGTCAACAGTATCACTCGGCGAAACTCTTTGCGTTCTGTTTCAACACCGAAACCCGACCGCTCTACTTACGCCGACAAAGAGGAAACTTCGCAAACACAGTAGTTTATTTTAAAAAAACACGTGCTCATTACAATCACGCAGAACTCAGTTGTATTTAGCCCCACTCGTTGGCTGAATGCTCAGCGTACTGGCCTTCGGTTCAGAGGGTGCCGGGTCGGAGATTTTAACCTTCATTGGTTAATTCCAGGGGCTCGGGGGCTGGGTATTTGTGCCGTCTCCAACATCCCTGCAACTCACACACCACACAATACACTATCCTCCACCACAATATCACGCAGTTACCTACGCATGGCAGAGCCGCCCACCCTCATCGGAGGGCCTGCTTTACAAGGGCTGCACTCGGCTAGAAATAGCCACACTGTATATACAGTACCCAGTGAGTTACTTGTGCAATCATTTGTCGCGTAGCCGAAGGTACGACGATAATAAATTTTGAATTGTATCTCGAATATAGGTATCTTGGATTTGGACCTGAGTCGTAACTCGAGTCCAACAGATGGTGTCAAATAACAAGTCGAAGAATGATGATAGTATTATCCAAAGTTCCAAGTACGTATTCGCAGCTCTTATTGTACTCTTCTTCTGAATAATAAGACTTAGCGAATATGAAAAGTACAGATGATTTATTACAAAACGAAATGAAGCCCTCCAGCATACAAGCTACAGTAGATCTGCTCGTATTTGTATACTCTCACGGTTTTGTGTGCGTGGTCTCTGGCCTGACCTAGTGGCCTGTTTGTTATTACATATGGATCTGGTAGAAGTTCCTCTCCTTTGAAAGGTGGACTGCTATGGTCATTAAGCTAAGCAATTAAATCGCTTCGTGTTTATGTTATCTTATCACACATGGTGCTATTGGCTAATGATCAGCACATCTATATATATATATATATATATATTGTGCCCTTTTAAAGGCAACAACTGCGGTGATCTCTTCTTTCTTCTGTGCGCCGGCTGCTCCTGTAATAAATGACATGTAAAATCATACTCACCACTGCATGTAGACTCTTCTTTCTCAGTCGTGCCCGTCCGTTATCCCCGGAGAGGCCACCCGCTGATAAAGGAGTGAGGGAATGAAAAGAAGGGGTAAACTAACTAAAATGACGGTACCCAAGACTGAATTAAAAATTAAATAAAAGACTGATTTATTAAATAAAAGCAAAGTGCGAAAATTGAACGTAAATTGAACTAGTGAAAAAATGTAAACAAATGAAATAACAGTGACTAATAAAATATTAAAGAGTAAGGATCTGCCTTGCAAACAAATATAAACTGCCTAAGTAAACTGACTGAAGGTCAAAATACCTTAATTAAAATATACCAGACTCTGTTGACACTGTCTTCAAGTTAAATAAAATGACTCAGTTTAAAACTCTGGTCAGAAAGACCACCTTCTTGAAATGCGGAATTACATTACGGAGAAAGATATCTCCCAAATAAATTTAAAATAGTTGACTCACAATAAAGTAAAATTAAATTCTGTTATGCCATCAAACCACTGACTTATAGGAGTTATAAAATGTTTAACACCTGTTGCTCATTTGGTAAAATACCCAAATTTAAATAATCATGGACTGCACTAAGCAAGTGTATTACTTAAGGAGTAAATTCGAAGAAAACAGAACAACCATGAACATCACACTTCATTTCCGACATAACCATTGTCTTATACAAAACTTCATGATTAAACCAAATTAATTATCGAAACATCACTCTGAGTGTATCCAACCACTCATCTAAATTTTAAACTTCATTTGCATGTCTGTGATAGACTGGACTTCTTAAAATAAACAGAAATTTAGGCCAAATGCCTGATGTTAACATTATCAAATGATAGCGATCCCTGTACATTAAAATTTCTATAGAATTTTGCCGCTGACTGCGTTTCATTATTAATTCATATTCGTGGTATCACCACTAGATGGAGGCAGATGCCATCTTATTTACCATTTATTGCGGCCGTTTTATACAATTGGTTTATTTAAAGATCGCTTCATTTTAAAATAAAAATGTAGTGGATTTTAAAAGAAAGTTTGGTAATTACTTAGATGCCTGGTATGAGCATACCACTACCATTTCGACTGTGACATAATCGATGATCCAATAAACCTAACATCTGAAATGGTATTTACATCATTACATTAATTAACGGAGAAACACTGCTCCGACAAAAAAAACAGAGATCAAAAAAAAACTAGCCTAGCTACATTTATCTATTTACATCACATCAAATATAAATAATTCACATACGCTTGCGTCCTACAAATAAACAGTAAAAGGTACAAACGGAAAGGAAAACAAATAAGCAAACTGGATCCCACCATCGCGGCCTACTGGAAATTAAAAGGATAGAAAGCGCAAAACAAACTCGGAGTCACCAGAAAAACATACCCCGCTGCGAGTAGCAAAATAAAATATTGCGAATTTGACGGCAATCTCAAACTTCAGACGATAAATGTCTGGACATGATATTATTTAACCTTGATGGACAAATTACTGTTACTTCACGTCATCCGTGACTCTACATAAATATTCAAAACACATTGACTCGTCGCTCTGTTCACATTGTACACTGGCTAGCATTTTTATCGAGCATCTACTTTCCCTGGAATTATTTAAACAAATACAGGCTCCTGCCTGTAGTATCGTAACCCATGTCGTAACACATTTAACACACGTGGTTAAACTCTTTATTTCACCATTCTTTTTACTCATTAATTCGCGACGTCATTATTATTCATTATTCTCACAACACAGCCTCGCTCGTATCCGGCGGGCACAAATATCTGTCGTGCACATTACGGCTTCTTACGACAAATCAAGACATGGTCCCAATATCATATTTCCATCATCAACGTAGCTCATCAGGGATATTAATCATCTAGCTCGATCTCTCGATCATTCACTGTTAACACATCACAAAAATCACAGAGCTGACTCATCAATGGCGCTCACCGTTTCTATCAAACAAAGAATGACGAGATTGCCTCTCAAAACACAAATGTTGAAACATGCGCCACTGCAACTACCCAGAAATAAATATTCGCGTCTACCAAAAATCGTCGCAAAATACGCGGGATAAGTACAATCAAAACCGGACATCAGAAGGATGATTCCGCAACATAAAACAAGCTGAAAACGCAAACTACCGAAATAAACATTGAAATCATCGCGGTGGCGTCCACAAGAACAAAACTCCAACAAAATCGACTCAAAACCAACGATCTAAAATCATGATGAATAATAATAATAAACTGACATTACACTCGTAGATCCAATATCAAAGCTGCCTAACTGTCAAAGTGACATACTACAAAATCAACCATAAATACACGCAAACAAACATCTACTTAAACAAAGTGCACAAAATAAGCCTATCTGAAAGTGCAACATAAACATTATTATTATTATTATTATTATTATTATTATTATTATTATTATTATTATTATTATTATTATTATTACTATTATTATTATATTATTATTATTATTATTAGCAGTATTATAAAACTGTGAATTATTTACAACCCTACCTAGTACTCTAACCTACATTGATCATCGATTTTGCCACGGTCCTACATATTTATTTACATTATAATGATGCTCATACCTGTGATGGTGGAGGCAGGTCGGTTCACCCACCAGCCCCGGTCATGGTGGAAATTAGAATTCCATCTTCAAGCTGATGTGGTATTCCAGATTTTTACACACGCAAATTTGACACATTCTTGCCATGCCGTGACACACGTTTATATTAGCATAAACACTCGTATTTCTCTCACTCCAGTGAAAGTTAGAAAATGCCACTGCAGACTCCTGCCTGTTGTGTAGAAGGATGGTCGCCTCGCTATCTACCTGCAAAACACCTGCTGGCCTGCTCGCCGATCCCTCAGCTCTGTTTACACTACAGCTTACAGTACATTCACCCTACTGGGACATAACTGTCTCCTCAAGGTTGACTATTGCGGTCTCCATTGAAGAAAGTCAATCACCTTCCTGTCTGTCTTTACTGGTTTCTCCCCGTAAACATCTCGCTTGCCAAACAGTTTGTAGAATGGTAGAAACAAGCTAAAATACAGTTTATGTTGTGGAGAAAATTTTATACTGATCTCACATGTAACACTCCCTGCTGGTTAGAAATGTTTTTATGTAAATATGCTGAAAACATGGACTTGTTTCCCTCGACTAGTAATGTGAGTTCATTTGAGTTGAAAGTGTAATTCTTGCCTACTCTCCCTGAATTTACAGTAAAAGTCTGTGAAAATGTTCATTTTCTGAAGTGCTATTCTCCCAAGTAAATAATACAAGGCTTTCTAAAAATGCCTACAAGTGTCTAATCGCTTTCTTACCAGCCAAAATAAAGCTGACTAAATGCATTTGCTGATACACTCTGTCACTCTGTCAAACATAAATTCACTGCGAATACTGAAGTAACACTAAAAGTACTCAAGACAATAACTGAGAACTGAAAACTCTGAAGACACTGAGAATGACTCAAAACACTGAGAATACTGAACGACTGCGAATTCAGAACGACTGAGAGCTCGAAACACTGAGAGCTCAAAACACTGAGAGCTCGACCCTGTGGTCGCTGGGTTTTGTAGAAATTCCTCCCACCACCTGGAAAATAGTTCCGTGGAAGGGATGTGGCGTAATAATCTAGTCCTCGGGAGCGCTTTCTCGTACATCCGTAGGTTATGGTTTTCAAAATTTATATGCAAAACTTCCTAAATTTTGTCCGACTCACATGTGATATTGCGCCGCGGGAAATGATCATAGGATAATCCACACGACGGTGCGCGTCACTGGTGTTATTTTCTTCCGGTGGATGGCCTCATCCTGCCATGACAGCTCCTTCTTCTGGATCCTATTACTCCTCCGTGTGAAGTTGAATTTTAATAATTAGGCACTAATTAACCACAGATTGGTACTGATAATTCACCAAATATTATAAAGAAGTCAGGACACTGTTTTTCACTACCACATCGGGCTTCAGATCGCGAGATACTGACTGTAGATTTCCCGGTATGACAGCTCATTCAAATTTAGAATTTTCTGATTGGCTGAGACTTTCGCGCCCTTCCAAACGTGGGTGCATCCGCTTCCTCCCAAGAATTGGCGGTTATAGTCGTTGTCCTCTATTGTCCTGGCCAAGTAGGTCAGGCTTCAACGCGTGCTTTTCTCGTGAGAGCGAACCGCAAGTCGCCACTCCCCGGCGGTGTCATAAAATTTATTGGAAGGATGGTTTACAATTTGGTCGTGCCTAGAGACGAGTTTCATGGATTCTCTCGCCGTCTGACTGGCGCCAGAAAGTTCCTTTGTGACTGCTAGTTTCACAGCCTCACTGTGGTATCTCATATGTGAAATATTCAATTTAATTGTGAATTAAATTAGGCCAAATTCGCTTATGGGTGCAATGCCCCCTTACGCCGTTAGAAATCTTACGCGATAGTGGAAGATTTCTCAATTCAACCAATGACATTCTAGACATACTTGCAGCCATAAGCGAATGTATACTCCTGACTATGAAGTATACCTCTGCTTATGTCTGAGTTTTTCTCTGATTTCTCTCTCTAAAAGTTTGTTCTCTTTCTCGAGGTCATCTGCAATCTGTTTCATGACTGCTAGCATCTCGGCTGAGTTCTGTTCGCATTCCGGACAATTCTCTTCTGTCTGTTGACCTGTCTCAATCTCGAACTGACTGTCGTCTCCTGGGTTCGTTGATAGGGTCTCCTGGTCATCTTCTTCTTCTGCTTCGGTACACGGGTCATCATCATCATCATCTTCTTCCGTGCCGGAACTTGCGTCTTCTTCTGCGTTTGAGCTCCTTGGTTTTTCCACGAGATTCACTTGAGCTGCGCCTGGTGCTATTCTGTACGTTCTAAGATTGGCTGCATTCATAATCATTTCATTTTCTCCATCTAAACTTCTAATTTTATATACATTGTTTTGCATATCTTGGACAATGCTGTAAGGACCGATGTACAATGGTGCGAATTTTGCGTAATACTTCCTTTCAGGATCGGAGATGGCTGGTCTACGGATCAATACCATGTCACCTACCCTTAATGGCTTGTGATATTTTTTTCTTCGGACTCTTCTCAGCCTGCGGTCAGCTTGCTCTCTTAAGTGCTCCCGTACCTGTTGTGTACATAGTTCCGGAGCTAATAGGGGTTCAGGCGGACAATTGACGACTGGACACCATGGCCTGGCCGGTTGTAAGCCATTATGCACTGTGGCTGGGATTTTCGCTGTTGCTTCATGGACAGTATTGTTTATGCAGTCAGTGATCAATGGGAGAATATCGACCCATCGCCAATGTTGTTCTGGGATATAGATTCTGCAGAATTTTGCGATGACTTTCATTACTCTTTCTGCCGGGTTCGACTCTGGGTGACGTGTTGAACTCAGAACATGCTGTATTCCTAATTGCCTTAAACCTGTTTTGAACTCTGCGGAGGTGAACTGGGTTCCGTGATCTGTTAATAATTTCTCCGGTTTTCCCATGGCCGGAATTATTTCCCTATTAATGCATCTTAAAACTGACCTAGTATTGGCCTTTTGCATTGGACAAAGGTTTGTAAATTTGGAAAATACATCCATGGTGACTAATATGAACTGATTGCCTCTCCGTGATTTCGGGATTTTTCCATAAATATCCATCGCGAATAACTCACGGGGCTTTGACGGTAGAATGGGAATTGGCTTCTGTTTTAAAAGGTAGGAGTTCGCCTTGACACGCTGGCAAGTGTCGCATGTAACTATTGCATCCCTGACAGTTTTCCTTAGGTCTTGTCAATACCTCCGTGCCCAATAACACGGTGTACATGCCATATTAGCTCTTCCTGTAATTCTTTCGGGACGACAATCTTTAATTTAGTATGATCCTTATCTGCGTATTTTAACAATTGATTATTTAACAATCTGTATTCTTGTGCGGCCTTGTGAATTTCGTCATAACGAGGGTCCCCTTGTTGAATTGTTCCCTGGAAATACTGGATAATCGGCTGTAAGGTTGGATCAGCCTGTTGAAAGGTTGGTAACTGGCTCAGTCGGAGTAGTACATTTCGGTCTTCCTGGGTTAAGTCCACATAATTTACCTGCTCTTCACGTTTATTTGGGTTCCTGCTTAAGGCGTCTGCTAAGATGTTTGCCTTGCCGGTACAGTGTTCAATGGTGAAATTAAATTGCTGCACGAACAGTGACCATCTAGTAATTCTGTCAGATGAAACAGCTGATTTTAACATGAACGTTAAAGCTTTGTGGTCAGTTCTTATGACGATCGGAAATCCATAAATAACTTTCCGCCAGTGCTGTAGGGCTTGGACTATGGCTAGCATTTCCAGCTCTGTAGTTGTGTAGTTCCGTTCGTGTGACCTCAGTTTTCTACTGTAAAAGCCTAAATAGTCCTTGGTTTTACATTCATTGTCCTGTTCCTGGAATAAGACTGCACCTATGCCTACTTTAGATGCGTCTGTCTGAAGGATAAATGGTCTGTTAAAATCAGGATACGCTAATTGTATGCTCCTGGCTAACAGTTCTTTAGTATTTGAGAACGCTGTCTCTGCTTCTAACTTTACCGGATTTGGTCGGATTCCCTTGCCGTCTATCACGTGTCCTAGGAATAGGATTTCCGGCTGACAGAAGTGTGATTTCTTGATATTCACCTTGAATCCGGTTTCTATAAGGTTTTTAAACAGTTTGCCTAAATTTTGGAGGTTTTCTTCAAAGGTTTTAGTTGCGATTATCATGTCATCGATGTACAAAGTAGTAACTGCTTTGACTTCGTCTGTTAGGTTCCTGTCAAGTGCCCGTATGAGAGCGCTAGAAGAATTGCGGGTTCCGAACGGGAGTCTTTCAAAGACATAGGTCTGTTGATCAAACATAAACCCTGTTAGTAACTTCGACTTATCATGCAGAAGGATATGGTGAAAAGAACTGGTCAGGTCTACACCTGTGAAAACTTCCATGTCTCTAAATCGACGAATTGCGTCCTTAATAGGCATGGCTTGATCATTCTCTGGGATTAATTTGGAGTTTAATTGACGAGCGTCGAGGCACAGCCTCAGGGAATTGTCGGCTTTCTTTACTATGACAAGGCTGTTCACGTACGGAGTAGGTCGCTTCGAAATTATCCCGTTTTCTTCCATTTGTTTGATAATTTGTTTGACCTCCTCATGGTATTTTTCTGGCACTGGATACGGCTTACGTTTGTATGGTTCCCAGTCCAAAACATTGAAAGCGTATGTAAAATTAGGGATGAGGCCTACTTTGGAATCGAATACGGCCTGATGTTCAATTAAGAAGGCTCTTAATTGATCTTTCTGTTCTTTCGTCCCTTTAAACTCTGCAACCTTGTCATTGATTAAATTTTCAATATCTTCTGCAGTATCAACCATGAAAATGTCTGTAAAAATCCCCTCATGGTCCAAAATATTTAACTGTTCATCCGCATGCTCGGCTCCTACGATATCATGGAACTCTCCGTCAGTACTGTTATCTGCTTCGTCCTCATCAGTTTCCGGATTTATTGCCACCTTGTCGTGACCTCCATTCCTTCGGAATCTCACAACGCCCCCTGCAAGGTCAATGACGGCATGTGTTTCCCTTAGAAAATCAGCTCCAAGAATTACGTTGTAGTTAACTCTGGCCATTATGATGAATGTATGACTGTAGGTTGAGCTCCCTATTGTCATCTCCAGGTATGTCTGGGACTTACAGGTAGTCACCTTGTCTGGCACAATCCCTTTTATTTTTACTGTCGAGACCGGGATCTCAGGTAGGCTCATTCTCTCTTTCAAATCATTAAACAGAGTCCTCGAAATAATGCTGATACTCGCACCAGTATCTAATAGTCCTAAAATACTTGTTCCGTAAATTTTGATTTTAATCACAGGTAGAGGTAAAATTTGTGGGCTCTCCTGCTTGAATTCATCATTTAATAAGTCCTCAGGCTGCGCTATCCACGAATCTACCTTTGCTACCTCCCACTCTTCATTTTCAATGGTTGAATGTGTGGCTGAGTCAGTGTCTAATGGAGCTACTAATTCGAAATTGAAGTTTTTTTTTCCTAGCACCGGTCCCCTCGTACGTCGGTGCATTCGGATTGAGCGGTCTGCGGTCCTCGCTTCCTCTTCTTCTTGTTTGCTGGAACTCGAGGCTTTCGGCTCCTGTGATATCCGGGTTCATGTCTTGGGACTCGATTGCCTGTTTCCACGGATCGCGCTGCTGTTTGTTACTCAGTTCATTGATGTATCGGCGCCCCTCTTGATACCTCGGGTCCGAGTTCCTATCTCGCTGGTAATTCCTTCTCTCGTTCCATCTCCTTTCAGGGTCGCGATAGTAAGGCCTGTCTCTTCCTCGATCTTCCCATCGCCTTCTGTCACGTGAGAGGTACCTCCTTTGGTATGGCTGCCTGTCCTGGTAGCGCGGTCGCCTGTCTGGATAGTTAGGTTTTCTAAACCACGGACGTTGGATTTCTTCCTCCTGGCGTCTCGTGTTCGTATCTCGCCGCGGTACAGCGCCTGAATTCGGGCCGTTTACCTGCGCATTGCCTCGTGCATTTTCACTGGTGGCATTAGCTAGGTAAGCCCTATGTTCCTGCGTCTGTCTGGTCACTCTCTGCGGTACATTATTAGTGGATGTAGCGTCTAGCTCCCTTAAAATGGCCTCAACTTGAGCTGGATCATCTACCCTCGCTGTAATGAGCATTCTCTGCACGTCCGACGGAAATTGTTTGATTATTGTCTGCACGATCTCTTCGTCAGACACCGGAGAATCTAATTGTCTAAGTTTGACGAGCTGTGTTAAGAAGAAGTCTAAGTATCGTGTGAGCTGTGTCGACATGTACTTGCGAGTGTACAAGTCCATCCTGAGTGCTTGTTGTGTGGATAAGGACCAGTACCTTTCGAGGAAAGCCTTCTCGAAATCTGCGAACGTCTTAAAAGTATCTACGAAACCGTAGTACCAGGTCTTCGCCTGTCCTTCCAGATATTTTTCTACTATGCGTAGTTTCTTGTCTTCTGGAGCTTTAATATCTTGGAAATATTGTTTCAATTCCCTAAGATATACTTTTGGGGTTATTTGTGACGTTCCACTAAATTTCTTCGGTTGATCGTCACTCGTACGCACGATGTTTATGATCTGCGTGGAAGCTTCAGTTCTTTGCGTACTTTCCGGCATTGTCCTTTCCATGTTAAATATTTGTGTTATCGGCTCGGTCTGTGTCGGCTCATACTGCGGCTGTATCCTACTTTCTCTGGCTACCTGGGACTCAGCTTGTTTGTCTACTAGCATCTTGACCAAGGTCGAGAGGTTTTCACCCTGGGTCTTAATTGCCTGGATTTTTCCCTCTATGACCTCGTTAACTTCCTGTCTTACTGACTGCTCACTGAGTGTAATCGCACCCTCAGTTTCCGCTATCTTTTCTGACAGTTCGGTTAACCTCTTTGTAATATCCTGGGTCTCCGACTTTAAGGTCATGATTTCGTGGCTCGTTTTCTCCTGAGTCTCTCCAATCTGTTCGCATACTTTATTCATTTCTTTCCTAGTCTCATCCTCAATTTTATCTATACGCTCTTCCAAGAGTATGATACCTCGAGCTAAATCCTTGCCTTGATCTTGCACCATTACCCTGGTTTCCCTCATAGTTTCCTCAACAGTCGCGCTATGGCTGTCTAACTGCTCTTGTATTTGTGCTTGTGCATCGGCTAACTTCTTTATTTCTTCCATCGTCTCCTGCCTGTTTGCATTACACGCCTGCATGAGTTTATCCTGGTTTTCCCGTAACTCTTTCTTCAATTCAACCTGGCTCTTTATAAATTTCTCCTCGAGCTTTATCTCACACTGTTTGAATTCTTCCAAGACCTGTCCGTGTACTGCCTCTACTTTATTCGCAAGTTCGGCTTGGCTACTCTCAATCTTATTTGCAAGTTCAGCTTGACTAGATTTCAATTCACTTTGTGTGGCTTTTAACTCATTGGCTAACTCTACCTGGCTGGATTTTAATTCACCTTGTGTGGTTTTTAACTCGTTAGCTAACTCTACCTGGCTGGATTTTAATTCGCCTTGTGTGGTTTTTAATTCGTTAGCTAATTCGGCCTGGCTACTTTCTACTTTGTTTACAAGTTCAGCCTGACTGGATTTTAATTCGTCCTGACTTGTTTTAAGTTCCATAGCTAATTCTGTTTGGCTACTTTCTATCTTATTCGACAGTTCGGCCTGACTCGATTTCAACTCATCTTGACTGGTTTTAAGTTCATTAGTCGCTATGCTTAAATCACTAATGGTTTTGATTAACATGTCCCACTGCTCCTGGCTAATCGACATTTCTATATGCTGAGAGAATACGACTGAGACCATCAGGCTCCCCAACAATACCTCCAACACATGCAAGACACAGTAATTACCAATACAAAACAATTTTATCCTAAACTTGGATAAAATTATACAAAACATATCATTTATAATTAATACCACTACTTGTCAAACAGTACTATCACAGCATTCATATTTATCAATATTCAGTAAACCTATGTTCATGGCTGTTAGTCTGGGTACAAAATAAATTAAATGTAAAGTGCAAAGTCCCGGGGATAAGCAAATCTAGCCCCTAAAGTTGGGCGACACGCTTTTCACTCCTCACTCCGGCCCCTGTGCCCTTTTAAAGGCAACAACTGCGGTGATCTCTTCTTTCTTCTGTGCGCCGGCTGCTCCTGTAATAAATGACATGTAAAATCATACTCACCACTGCATGTAGACTCTTCTTTCTCAGTCGTGCCCGTCCGTTATCCCCGGAGAGGCCACCCGCTGATAAAGGAGTGAGGGAATGAAAAGAAGGGGTAAACTAACTAAAATGACGGTACCCAAGACTGAATTAAAAATTAAATAAAAGACTGATTTATTAAATAAAAGCAAAGTGCGAAAATTGAACGTAAATTGAACTAGTGAAAAAATGTAAACAAATGAAATAACAGTGACTAATAAAATATTAAAGAGTAAGGATCTGCCTTGCAAACAAATATAAACTGCCTAAGTAAACTGACTGAAGGTCAAAATACCTTAATTAAAATATACCAGACTCTGTTGACACTGTCTTCAAGTTAAATAAAATGACTCAGTTTAAAACTCTGGTCAGAAAGACCACCTTCTTGAAATGCGGAATTACATTACGGAGAAAGATATCTCCCAAATAAATTTAAAATAGTTGACTCACAATAAAGTAAAATTAAATTCTGTTATGCCATCAAACCACTGACTTATAGGAGTTATAAAATGTTTAACACCTGTTGCTCATTTGGTAAAATACCCAAATTTAAATAATCATGGACTGCACTAAGCAAGTGTATTACTTAAGGAATAAATTCGAAGAAAACAGAACAACCATGAACATCACACTTCATTTCCGACATAACCATTGTCTTATACAAAACTTCATGATTAAACCAAATTAATTATCGAAACATCACTCTGAGTGTATCCAACCACTCATCTAAATTTTAAACTTCATTTGCATGTCTGTGATAGACTGGACTTCTTAAAATAAACAGAAATTTAGGCCAAATGCCTGATGTTAACATTATCAAATGATAGCGATCCCTGTACATTAAAATTTCTATAGAATTTTGCCGCTGACTGCGTTTCATTATTAATTCATATTCGTGGTATCACCACTAGATGGAGGCAGATGCCATCTTATTTACCATTTATTGCGGCCGTTTTATACAATTGGTTTATTTAAAGATCGCTTCATTTTAAAATAAAAATGTAGTGGATTTTAAAAGAAAGTTTGGTAATTACTTAGATGCCTGGTATGAGCATACCACTACCATTTCGACTGTGACATAATCGATGATCCAATAAACCTAACATCTGAAATGGTATTTACATCATTACATTAATTAACGGAGAAACACTGCTCCGACAAAAAAAACAGAGATCAAAAAAAAACTAGCCTAGCTACATTTATCTATTTACATCACATCAAATATAAATAATTCACATACGCTTGCGTCCTACAAATAAACAGTAAAAGGTACAAACGGAAAGGAAAACAAATAAGCAAACTGGATCCCACCATCGCGGCCTACTGGAAATTAAAAGGATAGAAAGCGCAAAACAAACTCGGAGTCACCAGAAAAACATACCCCGCTGCGAGTAGCAAAATAAAATATTGCGAATTTGACGGCAATCTCAAACTTCAGACGATAAATGTCTGGACATGATATTATTTAACCTTGATGGACAAATTACTGTTACTTCACGTCATCCGTGACTCTACATAAATATTCAAAACACATTGACTCGTCGCTCTGTTCACATTGTACACTGGCTAGCATTTTTATCGAGCATCTACTTTCCCTGGAATTATTTAAACAAATACAGGCTCCTGCCTGTAGTATCGTAACCCATGTCGTAACACATTTAACACACGTGGTTAAACTCTTTATTTCACCATTCTTTTTACTCATTAATTCGCGACGTCATTATTATTCATTATTCTCACAACACAGCCTCGCTCGTATCCGGCGGGCACAAATATCTGTCGTGCACATTACGGCTTCTTACGACAAATCAAGACATGGTCCCAATATCATATTTCCATCATCAACGTAGCTCATCAGGGATATTAATCATCTAGCTCGATCTCTCGATCATTCACTGTTAACACATCACAAAAATCACAGAGCTGACTCATCAATGGCGCTCACCGTTTCTATCAAACAAAGAATGACGAGATTGCCTCTCAAAACACAAATGTTGAAACATGCGCCACTGCAACTACCCAGAAATAAATATTCGCGTCTACCAAAAATCGTCGCAAAATACGCGGGATAAGTACAATCAAAACCGGACATCAGAAGGATGATTCCGCAACATAAAACAAGCTGAAAACGCAAACTACCGAAATAAACATTGAAATCATCGCGGTGGCGTCCACAAGAACAAAACTCCAACAAAATCGACTCAAAACCAACGATCTAAAATCATGATGAATAATAATAATAAACTGACATTACACTCGTAGATCCAATATCAAAGCTGCCTAACTGTCAAAGTGACATACTACAAAATCAACCATAAATACACGCAAACAAACATCTACTTAAACAAAGTGCACAAAATAAGCCTATCTGAAAGTGCAACATAAACATTATTATTATTATTATTATTATTATTATTATTATTATTATTATTATTATTATTATTATTATTATTACTATTATTATTATATTATTATTATTATTATTAGCAGTATTATAAAACTGTGAATTATTTACAACCCTACCTAGTACTCTAACCTACATTGATCATCGATTTTGCCACGGTCCTACATATTTATTTACATTATAATGATGCTCATACCTGTGATGGTGGAGGCAGGTCGGTTCACCCACCAGCCCCGGTCATGGTGGAAATTAGAATTCCATCTTCAAGCTGATGTGGTATTCCAGATTTTTACACACGCAAATTTGACACATTCTTGCCATGCCGTGACACACGTTTATATTAGCATAAACACTCGTATTTCTCTCACTCCAGTGAAAGTTAGAAAATGCCACTGCAGACTCCTGCCTGTTGTGTAGAAGGATGGTCGCCTCGCTATCTACCTGCAAAACACCTGCTGGCCTGCTCGCCGATCCCTCAGCTCTGTTTACACTACAGCTTACAGTACATTCACCCTACTGGGACATAACTGTCTCCTCAAGGTTGACTATTGCGGTCTCCATTGAAGAAAGTCAATCACCTTCCTGTCTGTCTTTACTGGTTTCTCCCCGTAAACATCTCGCTTGCCAAACAGTTTGTAGAATGGTAGAAACAAGCTAAAATACAGTTTATGTTGTGGAGAAAATTTTATACTGATCTCACATGTAACACTCCCTGCTGGTTAGAAATGTTTTTATGTAAATATGCTGAAAACATGGACTTGTTTCCCTCGACTAGTAATGTGAGTTCATTTGAGTTGAAAGTGTAATTCTTGCCTACTCTCCCTGAATTTACAGTAAAAGTCTGTGAAAATGTTCATTTTCTGAAGTGCTATTCTCCCAAGTAAATAATACAAGGCTTTCTAAAAATGCCTACAAGTGTCTAATCGCTTTCTTACCAGCCAAAATAAAGCTGACTAAATGCATTTGCTGATACACTCTGTCACTCTGTCAAACATAAATTCACTGCGAATACTGAAGTAACACTAAAAGTACTCAAGACAATAACTGAGAACTGAAAACTCTGAAGACACTGAGAATGACTCAAAACACTGAGAATACTGAACGACTGCGAATTCAGAACGACTGAGAGCTCGAAACACTGAGAGCTCAAAACACTGAGAGCTCGACCCTGTGGTCGCTGGGTTTTGTAGAAATTCCTCCCACCACCTGGAAAATAGTTCCGTGGAAGGGATGTGGCGTAATAATCTAGTCCTCGGGAGCGCTTTCTCGTACATCCGTAGGTTATGGTTTTCAAAATTTATATGCAAAACTTCCTAAATTTTGTCCGACTCACATGTGATATTGCGCCGCGGGAAATGATCATAGGATAATCCACACGACGGTGCGCGTCACTGGTGTTATTTTCTTCCGGTGGATGGCCTCATCCTGCCATGACAGCTCCTTCTTCTGGATCCTATTACTCCTCCGTGTGAAGTTGAATTTTAATAATTAGGCACTAATTAACCACAGATTGGTACTGATAATTCACCAAATATTATAAAGAAGTCAGGACACTGTTTTTCACTACCACATCGGGCTTCAGATCGCGAGATACTGACTGTAGATTTCCCGGTATGACAGCTCATTCAAATTTAGAATTTTCTGATTGGCTGAGACTTTCGCGCCCTTCCAAACGTGGGTGCATCCGCTTCCTCCCAAGAATTGGCGGTTATAGTCGTTGTCCTCTATTGTCCTGGCCAAGTAGGTCAGGCTTCAACGCGTGCTTTTCTCGTGAGAGCGAACCGCAAGTCGCCACTCCCCGGCGGTGTCATAAAATTTATTGGAAGGATGGTTTACAATTTGGTCGTGCCTAGAGACGAGTTTCATGGATTCTCTCGCCGTCTGACTGGCGCCAGAAAGTTCCTTTGTGACTGCTAGTTTCACAGCCTCACTGTGGTATCTCATATGTGAAATATTCAATTTAATTGTGAATTAAATTAGGCCAAATTCGCTTATGGGTGCAATATAAAAGTCATTGTATGTATGTGGGTAGGTGGGTGAGTGGGTGGGTTTGTACCACATCTCCTCCCAAACCATTGGAGCGATTTCAAACCAAATTTGATACACTTATGACTTGGTATCAGGAGACAAACCGCGTGGGGGTAAGACATCCCAAACACCCCCTGGGGGCGGTGGGGGGCGAGGGAGGTCATAAATAAAAATAAACGAAAATAGTGTCGAATCCACACTTTTCGGGGTCGCTAAGATGAATAGTGACACTCCGATTTTTTTAAAAGTCCAAGTTCAGCCCCCTTTGGGGTGGAGGCGAGGGGGGAGTGATATATACAAATAATCGAAAATAGTGTCGAATACATAGTTTTCGGGGTCGCCAATGTGAATAGCGACACTCCGGATTTTCAGTATCAGGAGATAAACCACGTGGGGGTAAGACAGCCCAGAAACCCTTAGGGGCGGGGGGCGAGGGGGGTCATATATAAAAATAACGAAAATAGTGTCGAATCCATACTTTTCGGGGTCGCTGAGATGAATAGTGACACTCCAATTTTTTTAAAGTCCAAGTTCAGCCCCCTTTGGTGTGGGGGCGAGGGGGAAGTGATATATACAAATAATCGAAAATAATGTCGAATACATAGTTTTCGGGGTCGCCAAAGTGAATAGCGACACTCCGGATTTTCAGTATCAGGAGACAAATCACGTGGGGGTAAGACACGCCAGGAACCCTTAGGGGCGGGGGGCGAGGGGGTCATAAATAAAAATAAACGAAAATAGTGTCGACTCCACACTTTTCGGGGTCGCTGAGATGAATAGTGACACTCCGATTTTTTTAAAAGTCCAAGTTCAGCCCCCTTTGGGGTTGGGGCGAGGGGGGAGTGATATATACACATAATCGAAAATAGTGTCGAGTCCATACTTTTCGTGGTCGCTTAGGTGAATAGTGACATCCCGGGAGTTTTTAAATTCCAAGTTCAGCCCCCTTTAGGGTGGGGGACAAGGGGGGAGTGATGTATAAAAATAATCGAAAAGAATGTCGAGTACTCTTCGGGGTCGCTGAGATGAATACTGACACTCCGGATTTTTACTATCAGGAGACAAACCACGTGGGGGTAGGGCACCCCAGGAACCCATAGGGGCGTGGGGCGAAGGGGTGAGATATAAAAATAATCGAAAGTAGTGTCGAATGCATACTTTCGGGGTCGCTTAGATGAATAGTGACATCCCGGGATTTTTTAAGTCCAAGTTCATCCCCCTTTGGGGCGGGGAGCAAGGGGGCGAGATATAAGAATAATAGTATTTAGTGTCAAATGTACAGTTTTCCGTGTCGCCGAGGTGAATAGTAACACTCCGGAATTTTAATATCGGGAGACAAACCACGTGGGAATAAGACACCCCAGGAACCATTAGGGGTGGGGGCGGGGGGCTTGAGATATAAAAATCATCAAAGTAGTGTCGAATGCATACTTTTTGGGGTTGCTGAGATGTATGGTGACACTCCAATTTTTTTAAAGTCCAAGTTCAGACCCTTTGGCGTAGGGGCAAGGGGAAGTGATATATACATGTAATCGGAAATTGTGTCGAATACATAGTTTTCGGGGTCGCCAAAGTGAATAGCGACACTCCGGATTTGTAGTATCAGGAGACAAACCACGTGGGGATAAGACACCCCAGGAACCATTAGGGGCGGGTGGCAAGGGGGGTCATACATAAAAATAAACGAAAATAGTGTCGAATCCATACTTTTCGGGGTCGCTTAGATGAACAGTGACATCCCTGGAAATTTTTAATTTCAAGTTCAGCCTCCTTTAGGGTGGGGGGCAAGGGGGAGTGATATATAAAAATAATCGTAATTTTTTTAGTGTCGAATCCACAGTTTTTAGGGTTGCTGAGATGAATAGTGGTAGTCTGGAATTTTAGTATCATGAGACAAACCACGTGAGGGTAAGACACCCCAGGCGCCCTTAGGAGCGGGGGGTGTGGGGCGAGGGGGCTGATATATAAAAATCATCGAATGTATTGTTCAATCCATACTTTTCGGGGCCATTGAAATGAACAGTGTAACTCCGGAATCTTTTAAACCAAGTTCAGCCCCCATCGGGGAAGGCGGAGGTATATAAAATTATCGAAAATAGCGTCGAATCCATAGTTTTCGGGGTCGCTGAGATGAATAGTGGCACTCTGGACTTTGAAAGTCCAAATTAAGGCCCCTTTTGTGGTGAGTGGTTAGGAAGGGAGTTAGATATAAAATAATCGAAAATAATGTCACATCCATGGTTTTAGGGGTCGCTTAAATGAGGAGTGACACTCCGGTTGTCGTTTAAGTCCAAGTTGATCCCCAATTGCCAGGCGGATGAGGAGTCAAGAACAGAAAATATCCAAATGACCGAGATTAAAGATGTTTTTTGTACGTTCCAGTATAACTGTCAGCAGAACTTAATACAAATATTACCTACTACCTGAAAAAAATACTAAGGGGGAAAGATACCCCTAGAAGCCGTAGATAAGGGTACGAAACGTAATTAAGACTGAAAATGACCGATATTAGTGTTGAATCCATACGTTTCGGGACTATGGGAACAATTTCAAACAAACTTGGTCACTTATGACTTATTATCAGGAGACAAAGTGCGTGGAGGTATGACAACCCCAGCACACCTACGACGGGATGAGGTGTAGAAATAATCGAAAATAGTGTCGAATCCATTCTTTACGGGGTCGCTGTGATGAATAGTAACCCTCCAATTTTTTTAGAAGTCCAATTTCTGCCTCCTTTCGCATAGCGGTGAGAAAAAGTGAAAAACAAAATTTCGAAAATGACCGAGAGAATGGACGCATGTGTGTATACTGGACCTACTGTCTGGGGTAAGAGACTCCTAGCCTCTAAAGTAGGGGCGAAATGTAAATATTAACCGAAAACGACCGAAATTTGTGTCTAATCCATAGTTTTCGGGGTCGCTGAGATGAACTGTAACACTCTGGATGCCGTTTAAGATAAAGCTCAGTCCTACTCGGCAGGCGAATGAGAACTGGCAAAAAATTGAGAACGTCCAAAGGGACAGAGTTTAAGGATGTGTGTATGTTTTAGCATATCTCTCAATCAAACTTGGTATACACATGACTTACTATATAGAAAACATTACTGTGGAGGTCAGATACACTTAGCCCCCGCTGGTGTTGGGGAATGAGAGGGGCTGACGTGCAAAAATAAGGAAAATAACCAATATTAATGTCGAAATCCATTGTTTATGTGTCGCTGATACGAACGGTGACGCTGTGGATAGCGTTTAAGTCCACGTTCAGCCTCCATCGAGGCAGGAGCTGAGAAGGGCTTAAAAGTAAATAGTATAAAATGACCGAGATTAGTGTTTACTCGATAATTAAATAATCTAAAACTTGAAGTCAGATACATCTAAATAACTCTAAAACTACATGATAAGTCGTAAAATAAACATCTCAAAAAGAATTCTATAAGCATTCACTTCACACTTAACTAACTGGTAATACAAATATTAAACGTAAACATTCAAAATCTCTCCGGGCAACGCCGGGTACTACAGCTAGTATTTTAATACAATAAATACATTCAACTTAGGCCTACTTCCTACAGAAAACAGATCCTCCTTGAGAAGGAGACTGACTCGAGTCATATAGCAGATGGGATCTCATGAAAATGAAAACCTATAACCTGTTTTCCAGTCAATGACCGGGTCAGGAATGGATTGTATGAAGCCCCCATCTGGCGGCGAGGATAGAAATTGTGCCGGCTGCCGAAGCTTATCGTACTCCTCTGGGGCAATGAAATGATAGTGGAGAGTGTTGCTGGAATGAAAGATGACAGCGAAAATCAGAGTACCCGGGGAAACACCTGTCCCGCCGCCGCTTTGTCCAGCACAAATCTCACATGGAGTGACCGGGATTTGAACCACGCAACCCAGCGGTGAGAGGCTGACACGCTGCCGTCCGAGCCACGGAAGCTCAACAGGGGTCTGATTTACTTATGAATAATAAAGAATGTTCACTCGTGTGCGAGAGTTGCTTGCGTGGTTATCCCACACATGTTACGAATTCATTCAGTCAATTCCTTATCGCTGAAAGGGCGGATTTTGGCATGTTTTGTTTGTTTCAAGATATAATATGCCCATAAGAAGATGCATACCATTTGAAATCGACTGGCTAAGTTATAGTGCATATAAATGCATAAGTGCAGTTTTTATTTTATTTTATATAAAAATAACGTATAACATTTTATACAGTGAGAACTCTTTAATTGGAGGTCGGTTAATTCGAAATGCGCGTATTTCGCAATAAATGCTATTCCCCGAATTCAAATATAGGTTTTCACATGTTAATTCGTTCGGTTAATTAGAAATTCGGTTAATATGTATTTCGAAGTTCTCATAAGGCCCCTAAACTACAGTAAGTAATCAGTACAGTAATATGGTTGCTGCAGAGCAGCTAACAAATAAAGTCATTGTAGACGACAATGAGCGACTGTCTCGTCTCCCTCATTGTCGCGTGTGCCCTACTTCAGTTTTTTGCTGCTTCTTTGTTACTTTTTCTTATCGCATCGACAACGAGCCTTATTATTGTCGTGAGGTACACGTACGGTACAGTAGCGGAGTTATCTTTGTTCAAGTTTCGTAGAGTCGAAATTTGTTTATAATGGAATCGCAAGCAGGCGAGACATCGGAAACAGAGTCTCCTCTCACGCGCCCGCCGGCGACGTTTTGGTGGCGCACTTAACCCAATTTCTGGCCTGTCAACCGTGCATTACTCGTCAATTTCAAAGTTCTTGTTTCGTCCGCATTTTATTAGTCTTCTTTTTGTGATTGTAGACACTGCTTGTGAATTGTTTCCAATTGTTTAATGGAATTTGCTACAATCGTACATCCTTTCTGCCGATAGCAGGTGATACACAATAGTTTTGTTGCTTCAGTTTCTCGTTTCGATACGAACAAGTAATCAAGGCTGATGAACCCTGGACTTCTTTTTTTATTACGTAACTCTCTGTACTGTATATCCAAAATTTTCAGCTTCCTTTTATTCTTGTATTCTAAACTGAAAAAAAAGGAATTATTACCTTTCTTACAATTTTTGCTTTATTTGTCTTGAAGATCGGAGGTATTCGGGTTCGAGTCGCGAATACAACACTAACTTACATATTTTCAGTGTTTTTTTTTTTGTTACGCAGAAATTCGCTTAATTCGAAGGTAGGTATTTTTCTTTGGTCCCGAACACTTCGAATTATGGAGGTTTTACTGTACTGATATTCAAATTGGTACAACTATGCAAAGAAATTGATATGTAAAAATGCCTTTCGCCGCCGGAAGCCTTTACAATGAATGCATTGTTATTGACAGTCGACAGTATTAACAAGAGCTTGACAATGTGTAAGTTTTCTTTCCTGCGGCATTTTGATATTCACAAGCGCGTCGGTATAACACTACAGTCGGTAATACGACCTGGCCAATCAGAATGTACCGATGGCCTCTGCCCTTTGCGTACATGTAGGGGAAAATTGTTGTTTGAACTGTGTTAACATGGTCACACGTGATCTATAAGTTCATTTGGAAATGTTTGATAGATTTCAAAGTTCAAAGACTAATGGCCGGTTTCTGGAACGACAGTTACCTGTAGATGCGTAGTTATCAGTGACTTAATATATGTTCAAAATGAGTTTCCGAAACAACAGTTACCGTCTTCTTCACAGTTAACTGCGCAGTGACTGGTAACTGCAGCTAAAGCTGTGGTTACCTCTATGTTAGAACTGATTCCAACAAATACCGATATGCAGCGGCACTTCATTACTGTTTCGTACAAGGTCTTGTATTAGTTTCGTAACATTAGTAAGTGATAATAACCTGATTATAATATATTCAGCCATTCATTGTAGTGTTTACGTGCTTTCTTTTCTTCGTTACGGTAGATAGCCTGCGTTTATAGTATTGTAGGTGGTATTACTATACTAGTTCAGATCAGCAAAATGGAATTATTATTATCTTCATCTTCCTCGTCATCATCAAATTCTGTGTCGTCAGACGAAGAAGATTTGGCGGTTTTGGGTGCTCTACCAATGCCACGAGTGTTCAGGGCTTCGAGAAATCCATTCGATCACTTTAATGAAACAGAATTTCAGATGAGGTACAGGTTAAGAAAACAGACAATGATGAGGTTAGAACATCAAATTGGTCAAAATATTAGACCTGAAACACACCGAAACCAATCTGTAAGTTCATTAAATCAAATTCTGATCACCCTAAGATTTCTAGCAACAGGAGCTTTCCAAATTTTATTAGGTGATGACAATAACCTACATAAATCAACGACATGTCGCATATTGCAGAAGGTGCTCCCTCAAATTGCTGCTTTGCGGTACGAATTTATTTACATGCCAAGAAACCCAGTAGAAATAGCAGAAACGAAAAGAACCTTCCATGCCATTTCTGGCTTTCCCTCTGTAATAGGATGCGTTGATGGGACACACGTAAAGATTCAGTCTCTGGGTGGTGAAAATGCAGCACGGTATAGAAATACAAAATCCTACTTTTCCTATAACGTTCAAGTAGTCTGCGATAAAAATCTGCGCATCATGAATATTGTTGCTCGCTGGCCAGGTTCAACCCATTACAACAGATTTGTTCGAGGAAAATTTCCAGACACTTTTTTTGCTTGCTGACAGTGCATACCAGCAGAAGAAATTCATTCTTACGCCGATTCTAAACCTGCAAAATAATGCGCAAGAACGATACAATTCAGCACATATACGAACAAGAAATTGCATTGAACGGTGTTGTGGAGTTCTTAAGAGACGTTTCCCTATACATGGCTTTGGGATTTCGCACCAAACGACAAACAACTTTAACAGCAATAGTGGCAGCTGCTATATTACACAACTTAGCGATAGAAGAAAGAGAGGATATGCCAGTCATGGAAATGGATGCAGATTACGACGACCCAGCACCCACAGAAAACCTACCTGATAATGAGGGTAATGCTGCTCGTGCCGCAATTGTGGAAAGCATTTTCAGATAATGTAAATATGAAACATTTATATTCTAATATAAATTGATGTATTAGACTATAGATTATCACAAATTATAATATATTAACATAGGATAATTTTCACATTAATATGACACGCAAAAAAAGAAAATAGTATTTGTTTTAGATTGTTCTTACATCATTTCAAATTGTTTTAATTTTATTTTGTAATCAAGTTCCTTAATTTTAAATTCATATTCTTGTTTTTCCAACTCCTTAAGAGCACTCTTCTTTTGAATGTCTAATACTTCACACATTTTTTTATTATGTTCTACTTCCTTCATTTCAAATTCCTTCTTTTTAATTATCGCAAGTTCTTCATCTATATCAGTTTTGGCTTTCTTTCTATTTACAATGCTTTCACTGACGCTGTGGACATAATCTGATTTTCTTTTAGGTGCTGGTTTAGGCCTAGGGAGTGCTGGAGTCGACAACATTTCATTCACTACATTTATACCCACCTTATCATTGGCTTCAGTCACTGATTCCACTTGGATGGTGTCATCTGTCCTAGCTGATTCACTTACAACCTCCTCGGTACATGACGCCTCTACTGTAGACGTATCTTCGAATACGGGAACTGAATCATTAAAAAAATAGAACTGGAATCAAATGGATTTTCATCTGGTTCAAATTGATCTTTCAGTGCACCTATAATCTTAAGATCTATTTCATCAGCCATTGTTTCATGAGTCCCACCACCAGTTAGTGAACACCCAATCTGAAATTAAAGAACATTCACCATTAATATTTACATTTATACTATATAATCAACATCTTAGTTACTGGTATGCATTTAATATAAGCCTGCTGAATAATAAATACCGATTTTTCATTGCTCTTTTAATTTGATTATAATTTAAACGGTGATGTGAGGTCTCATATACTCCCACGAAATATAAAACATCTGGACTTCTTTAATTATAAATCTTGCAGGGAGCTGTAGTTTATGTTACCTTCTTATCTGTGTCAACACACTTCATACCCAAGGTCAGGGTTAGCTCACTACGATTAAAATTCTCAAGTGGACAGCCAGAGCTCACGTCACCAGTTAGGAGAGTATTTTTGTCAATGCATGTTGCGTGGCCCGCGGAAGTGAAACATATCAAATGGCTGGTCCATTGCAGTTATTAAGATTACAAATCCTCAGTTCGAGGAGTATATTAGGGAACCAGTATGAAAAATGAGTGATAAGGCTAATTTCTTTCGGCTATTGTAGATTGCAGTTTGTAACGCTTTCGTGTTGTTCAAGTTGCAGCCTGAAAGACCGGATAAAGTGGATTTCTTGGGAGCTTATCAAGTAAAATTACATATAAAAGAAAAGTGCGAGTTGCCAGTTTGTTCGCAGTGTACTAAAAATTTTGCACCAGTTACATCAAGGACGAATGAGTGCCACATCATCAGTGCCGAAATGATAGGTTCCAAAGTGTGCTACACGTTTTCATTTATAGGATTATATTTGTTTACGCTCGTTTTGTTTTGGATCAGTGAAAAGTGATCTGTTTGGTAATTTGAACATTTTTAGTGACGACAACAATGAAGCTGAAATTTACGAGGATGTCTACGTACTGAGAGTAAAAAAGAAGGGAATATATATATATATGTAATTTTTGCATTGTTAGGTTCTACATATATTCATATTATGAGAGATTATTACATGCTGAATCCGATAAAATAATAGTAGTACTTGTATAAGATGCCGAATGCTTCTCATTGAACTCTATTTTTGTCACAAGTCTCAGAGACCTCACGTCACCAGTGCACGTTACCAGTTAGAGGATATATTAGTACTTACCCTGTCTTCGTTATTGTGCTTTCTTGCTTTCCTTTTCATAACGAAATACAGTTCTTTTAACTGTTTTGCAGTCCGTCCTCCTGTCTGGCTGGATGCATTGAAGACTTTACATAAGTCCTCCCAAGAACATTTTTTCTGAGCTACTGTTGCCCCATCCGTCTTCTTATTCTCAATCACTTCTTTTCTTTGAAGAACGAGGTCTGTTAACAAGTTCCTCTCGAAAGGACTACAATTTTTCGCACGTTTAGAATTATCCGACATTTCTGTATTGTGTCGCACCAAATAGCTATCATTCACTGACTTCTTATCGCATTGCGATTGAGATGTCTGTGTACATGTTTGCCAACCAATTTTCATTATAGAAAACTTCTGCTAGTAAAAGTAACTAGATATTACCAAAATAACCTAAAAACATTTGCGTAGAGACATCTATTGGAGGACGAGAGATACTAAACATGACAGTAACTGTACTGTTTATTACCAGGGCTTATAAATCTTGATTTAAGTTTCCGGAAACTCATTAAAGTTAACAGCGCAGTTAAAGTTACAAGCGCATTTAGGTAACTCACAGGTAACTGTGGTGTACCAGAAACCGGCCATAGGTAAATGATAGGGAATCTGCCAACTGGGCTACAGCACTAAATGCCGTCACAATTCATCAGTGATATTATAACACGTAAAAGAACATCCCTAATCCTCATTCTTTCTGCTAACAAAGCTCGAATAGTCTGACACCTTACACAAAACTATAGGTCATTTAATTGTAAACGAGGACTAATAACAGTACTGACTCGAATTTCTGAATAACTTAACCTGAAATGATCCATAGTATCAACGCAAACAAAATCGTATTATTTCGTATTCCAGTTTTAAATATTACTTTGATCAGTTTTAGTCTTGTGTTTTAGGTTATCAGACAAACTTATATAGTGTAGATGGCATAAGAAGGCCGAAATCGATCATAGATATCCTCATCAGCCGATCAACGTAAACAAACTACTATCGTGGAAAAAAATATAGACACCGGAGTTTATACGTAAATAAAAAGATTATCCTTTGTTGCACATAGAAATAAACTACAAGCTTTCCTTATTCTACGCTTAATTATGTGTATTAGTATTTTTTGTCATGGCCAGTTCAAATTTTAACGCGGGTTAAACAAAAAACATGTGCCGGCATTTTTTCCATTTCCAACGGACCGCTCAATTTGAAAATTCATAACTTTAAAAGTATTGATGTGATCGTTACCATACCTTTTATAAGTCTCAAATAAACTTACATGTGTACCAAGTTTTTATTTAATCTGATATTTGTGAAGAAAGTAGTTGTAAATTTTATGAAACAATATTTTCTCCTTACTGGATGATCATAGCCGCAAACAATCCGACTTGTTATGAAGCTCATGAGAATGTCAGGCTAAAATTAAAACTGCTTTTTTTTTCTGCACGCAGTTGTTGATTTCATATTGATTTATATTTAACTGAGTGGTTTTGAGCATTCAGACACACACTGTGAGAAATAGTGTTGGCTACTGAATGCATGATTCGAAGCAGTGTATCGATTCATTCAAGTGTCCGAGTGAATCGATTCACAGGAACGGCGAGCTCACGGCACACGATTCAGCTTACTCCCAGCGGACAGTGCTGAGTGGCGCACTCACTGGACGTTGACGGGGAGCCGAGCTTCGGCTGCAGCGAGACATACAGTGAGCTATGGCACACCGAAAGAATCGTGAACGAGCGCAGCTCAGTGAGACATAAGATACACACGGCTCCTTATCGGCTCACTGGACACTAGCGGAGAGACGAGCTTCCGTTGCAGTGAGACACACAGTGATCCATGGTACACTGAAAGAATCGTATGTCGTAATGGACTCTCAAGCTCAGCTCATTTGAAAATAATACCCATTTGCATTCACTGTCCTCTTCTTACAGGGAGGTTTAAATAATAGATGGATTTATTAGCAGTGTTAAAAAGGTAGTCAAAACATAATTCTGAAGTAGCTAGTAAGTAGGTAGGTTATTAGGTTATACTATTTATTAGTTTAATGAATCTTAGTATTATAACTTAATTGACATTTGACAATTCAACTCGACTCTAGCCTGCCCTACGACTATGAGTGATGCTCATGACCACTCAAAAGTACCTGTTTTATAGACCACAGAAAGCAAAACATATCTGTGTTTTGAATATTTACTACTGAACCACGCTTGCTGATGTTAGCAGGTAAAGGAATGTAACTTGATCCTGAATTGAGTGGATCGTACCTACAAATGTTGATAGATAAGAAATTGATGTTTTCAAGGGCAAGTCCACTGGGTCCCTCTTGAAAGTTATTAAATTTAGTAAGCAGTGCTTCTAGAATATGCATGCAATACCATTTATAAATATTACCAGAACGATAAAGTGCAGTCATTTTGGTATTCAGGTAAAAAGTATCACTTACTTCAACATTCTCTTTGTAATACACAAAGGTACAAGCTAATTCACCATTTACTTTCAGTGCCATGTGGTAGGATAAATATTAATTAATTTTGGAAAAAACACAGGAAAACTTGATGTTAGAAATACTCTTGGATCTAATAGGTTATTTGGGTTTGTAATGCGTCCACTACACACACGCGTGTTGAAACAGATACGAATAGTCTCCCAGGCAGATGTTGACATGGTTAGTTATACTCTCAACCTTAGATAAATAGTAAAAAATAACAGTTCTATGTATAGGTATAAAGATTATTTTTTGTGGGAGAAAGAACGAAGGGCTTGTATAATATATGATGAACAGATGTTTATTGTTAATAACAAATGTTTTGCACAAAAAGACAAATGAACACAAGACTAAGTGCCTACAGAGGAACTTTAACTAACACAAAAAGATATGTTGAACAGACGTTTATAAATACAAATGAAGTTTTGTTAATAACAATCTTAAATTAGTAAGATGTTAGGAGCAAACATGATGCTTAATACAACAGCAATATATGCTTTGCACAAAAATACAAATAAACACAAGACTAAGTGTCTACAGAGGAACTTTAACTAACACAAAAATAAATGCTGAACAGATGTTTATAAAAACAAAGTATTGTTAATAACAAGCCTAAACTAGTAAGATGTTAGGGTCAAACATGATGCTTATTGTAACAACAATATATGTTTTGCATAAACACAAAACCAAGTGTCTACACACCAAATTTAGCTAATAGCACCTTCCGTAAACGTCACAAAGTATGCACCGTTCTGAATACCCAAATATCCAAGAAACAGACTGTGACTGTTCAAGGATTCTAATAACACCTTCAGACAGTGTATTGAAGCGCACAGGTAGAAACACAATAAATTCGTCACAGGTGCAGATAATTCTCTTGCCATAAAGTGTTGTTATATTCTGCTAATGTGTGATGGGGAAGGGCTGATGGAGTGGTAAGTCACGAAGCCGCTTGGTTTCAAGACCAGCTGCTTGCCCTAGAGCATTAATTTAATCGAAAGGATCCATACTATACTATAAAACAAATACAAAAGAAGTCAACAACTTATGCTTATAAGAAGCATAATTTCCTTAAATTGAAAAGTAAACTATAATCTTACCTGTTAAGGCACACTCTTGGAGATGTTGCTTTGTAGAGTGCGGTAGACACACTGTGAGTGAACAGGAAGACTACCCGTGCTTTTATAGTGCTGGTCAAAGACTCTGGTCTGTTTTTCAAAACACCTTCACCGATGATATGCAAAACACATTATTGTAGTAACTAGGATAGATATGTCACAGCATGTAACGAGAAAATTGTCCCCGCTGTGCATACGTGTAGCGTAGATGTTGCATCCTGTCAGAACTTACAGGTAACGATGACGCCGGGCTGGAAGAATAAAACATGCTTTTTAAAATGTTCGAAGATCTAGAGCTGTTAGTCTGTAGTATATTATTTAGAAAGAGATAAAATATCACCTTGAATAATGTTTTGTACAGGTTGAATAAAGGGACTGCACTCTACACTTGCTCTGTTGTAAAGGAAATTATCTCTGTCAGGAATAAGTGTTACAGACGGAAATAATGATATTGTAAATGTAGGACACTGACAAAGTGAACACCAAAAATATGTAGGATGTTCGTAGATGTTAAATAGTGCAACATCAATGTTTGGAAATTTATAGTATTTAATTTGTACTTTGTCGGCATAAAGTAAATCATCCCAATCGGTGGAAGGTAAGATTTTGCTGGGATCTGTAGAAGCAAATATTGTGAAATAGCATTTTCTGTAAGTATTTTTGACAATGCATAATTGTGACCATTCATATTCTTCTGAAATTCTTTCGATTTTAAATACTTCTGACGTATTCCCGTATACCTAAGCAGTTAATTCGTGGCAATGCTATCTTGATCGTTCTCTTTCGACAAGACGAACGCAATCTGAGTCACGTGTACGATGATTATGTAAACACCGATATGACTTTTAATGATTTTAAACGCCTGTGTGCCACGTGTTGGTCATCACAGCGACATGGCTTTTTAGTTATCGATAAAGAGAGCGATATTAACCATGGACGCTACCGCACAGGTTTTGATCACCTTATGCGTATTTAAGGCTTATTTTTAGGTTTAAAAAACTCACTCGGTGACCATGGAAAGAGCTAGCAAGCAGGTGACACAACAAATTATACGTCCACAAAACAACATCCGGCGTAAATTTAAAGAGCTGAAACGTATCCAAGCAGACACAGATTTCTTTTTAAAAACACAACTTGGTGCACCACTGAAAGAGCTTCTTCAATCTACATCATCGTCTAAGCCCACTACAAGTTCAGTTACTACACAAGCATCCTACGTTAAAACTATGCAGGATAAAGAAGAAGAATAAGAATAAGACGGGGAGGATGATGTCTTTTCACCACAAAACAGGTAAGGTGGGTTCAGTTTCCGCCTGCAGATGTTATTACAGTAACACCTACTACGTCAAAACAACGACAATATACACGACTAAAACAGGTAAAGCAGGTGGGGGTTTTGCCAACAGACGTTGTTGCAGAAACACCTACACAACAACAACAGCCCTATTTGTCCGAGGTCTTGTCTACACCAGAGTATCATGCACAGTTAAAGCAATTTCTTTAAAGTACTTACGGTCCACTTACCGCTCCCTACTTAGAGAAGCTCTTTACAAGAAAAACTGACACTACCTATGGCATTCGTTACGAAGATCGTTTTCGCATGGGTAATGCAGATATGACCATAGTCTAGTCGTAAAAAAGTCACAAATCTGCCAAGGATTTCCTCGACCTCCTGTTTTCACGAATACCTGACCTAGAGAACATATCTAATGAAGATCTTCAGAAATATGAATCTCTTCTTATTGCTACAGAAGCCTTCCGGCGTAATTGCGAGTTTTCAGAAGCTGTAAATTCTAATAAGAGCTTCAAGTATCGTGAAATTATTTCCAAGCTGTTCCCTACACGTCACAAGTCAGCACGTGGTTACCATGTTACTTACAAGCCTCTGTTATCCTATGCAGATGTAACGTATTGGAATGATCCTAACCAACTTGTAAGCCGTCCCCTGCAATTGTTAAAAGCCTCACAACACGCTGGTCATACAGGACATGAAGCAGAGATTCTAGAAATAGAAGAATAATTGCGTCATGCAGGTAATAGGTCCTCAAAGTAAGACACCTTCACGCGTGAAAATAGCAATTGCCCACGAATTGCATAAACCTGCTCGGCGCACTTACCTTCGTAGACGAGACATTACACGTGGGAAAGATTAACTCTGGCAAGCTGATCTTGTTGAAATGATTCCTTACGCTGGCAGTAACAATGGCTACAAATATTTGCTTACCGTTATTGATGTATATTCTAAGTATGCCTTTGCTGAACCAGTTCGTTCAAAGACTGCCTCTCTAGTAACAGAAGCATTTAAACGTATTATCCAGCAGGCAAAGCGTCATCCCCGTCTTCTTCAAACTGATCAGGGTATGGAGTTCTAGAACCAGGTGTTTTCTTCCTATCTCAAAACGCTTGGCAGTCACCATTCTTCTACCTACAGTAATCTTAAGGCAAGTGTAGTAGAACGCTTTAATCGCACACTCAAAACACTCATTTGGAGAGAATTTACAGGTCGAGGCTCTTATCGGTGGATTGAACTTTTACCTCAACTTGTTTCTACATACAACGATACATTATTATCAAGAATACACCACGCTTAGATGCTATTCATCACGTGATTAAAACAGCCGATCCACAACGTTATCGCTTTCAAAAAGATGACTTTGTCCGTATCAGCAAACACAAGTCTGTCTTCGCTAAATGATACACACCAAACTGGAGTACCAAAATTTTTCAGATCAACAAGGTTAAGCTTACCTATCCAGTGACTTATTTACTTTATGATCTTTCAGGACAGCCTATCGAGGGAGGATTCTACGCCGAAGAGCTGCAAAAAACGAAGTATCCTAACCATTATTTAGTGGAGCATGTTCTTCGCCGCCGTGGTAATAAATTATATGTTACATGGCTTGGTTTCAATAATACCTTCAATTCTTGGATTAATGCAAAAGATGTTGTGTAGCTTAAACGCTTCAACAGAGAAATAGTCTAACTATGTAGCATGTTACCTCTAACTTTCTCATCAGTCAAAGCATGGACTCTTTTGGCCGAACACAACGCTCTAGAAAAAGAGTAATACCATCTCAGCATGAAGATAATCCACGTCAAGATACCGACCCGGCCAATAAACGCTATGTTGATACGTTGGCCATACAGCGCACAACAGATGGACATTATGACTTTAAGAAGAAACGATTAACGAACATACAAGACCCAGTAACCCTTCTGATGCCACTTCTAAAAAATATGTAGATTATTATCGTTTAAGACGAATAAAAGGAGAGTATGAGGCACAAAATAAACGAATCGCGAACGTGGGTGATACCATAAGTCCTCAAAACGTATGTACGAAGGCATATCTAGTAGCAGATGCTGTAGTGACAACAAAATACAATGACTATGATGTGCAGGAACGTCGAGTAATACGATTAGCTTCCCCGACAAGCGACACAGACGCAGCTAGAAAATATTTTTTTTTTGCTAGGGGCTTTACGTCGCACCGACACAGATAGGTCTTATGGCGACGATGGGATAGGAAAGGCCTAGGAGTTGGAAGGAAGCGCCATGGCCTTAATTAAGGTACAGTCCCAGCATTTGCCTGGTGTGAAAATGGGAAACCACGGAAAACCATCTTCAGAGCTGCCGATAGTGGGATTCGAACCTACTATCTCCCGGATGCAAGCTCACAGCCGCGCGCCTCTACGCGCACGGCCAACTCGCCCGGTCTAGAAAAGCTTATGTGGATAATAGAGTAAACGGTTTACAGCGAATAGTGCCAATCCTAACTGAGAATGGTTATTCAGCAAACAATAAACGGTTGATACAAGTTGATGATCCTGTTAATGAACAAGACGTCTGTACAAAACGGTACCTAGCTTTAGAATTGAGTAAACTCGGAACCGTTCAACATGGGATGGTTTATACGAACAAGCTGAGACTGACAGATGCAGCTGATGCAAAAAATCCTTTTGATGTTGTTACCAAACAATACTTAGACAACAGACTTGCTTTATACAAGTAAAAAAAGAGATGTTAGCGATTCTGACCGCGTTGAATTCAAACCTAAAAAACCCTTAAGTATTTAGCAATAACAGGATAGATAAACGAATAAAATCAAGAAGTAACTATCAGTTGGTTAGTAGGCGTTGACGGGAGAAGTTGTGTGCAGGATGGTGAAGAAACGTTATCCTGACGTTGAAAAGAAGAAAACGACGGCAGTAGGATGGCAAGCAGCTGTAAAAGCAGCACGACAGGCTTTTCGAGGAGAAAAAGATCATCGGATAGCCATTACTAAGGCACTGAGAGCAGCAAAAGCACGAGTTAGTCCTAGAAGTAAAGTGTTGTTTTGCAAGCGTGTTACCATTAAAACACATTCTCGGATTTGCTGAAGATCATAAGCGTATTATACTCAGTGCAAAGCAAGAGCTCATTCTTGTTCGCGATCACAGTGATTACGATGTGCTCAAAGCAGCATCAACACCTATCGATTCAAAAATTATCCTACAACGTATTCTATGGCGAGTGCCACATGTTACCTTATCCGACAGAGCAAAACTACGTATTCTCAAGATGGTAGAGACTGACATGGCAATACCGATTCGCTTCCGAAGCTGGGAACTGCAAGAGTATCCGGTACTACCAACTACAGATAAGCACAGTTGGTCTGTAAAAACATCTCGCTTCACAGAAAGGCCTCTACATCCTGTTCGGTTTTCAAACCAATCGTAAATTTGTACACAGTGCTGATGCTTCACAATTTGATTATTGTCAATTAAGAAATTTTCGGCTCTATCTGAATGGAATCATCTGTCCTTACGAAAACGTGGAATTAAATTTTGAAAAAAAAACAAATTTGGACCCCCATACTCCATGTTCTGCAATTTTCAGTTTTCGTATTATCAGAAAGAAAATCGTCCTTTGTTTTCTCCAGAAGGATTTAAAAACATACCGCCTTTAGTTGTCATAGACTGTTCCTACTTAGAAGAAGCTATGAAGGAGTCACCGGTCGACATTCGTCTTGAATTTGAAACAGCTGAAAATATTCCTGCAAACACAACCGCCTACTGTCTTATTATTCACGAAACGGCTATCACCCATTATCCTCTATCGCATATTGTAACACGGCTGTAAATACATAAGTATACACCATGCAGAAATCAGTCTTTCAAAAGACATTAACTGCACCGGTTGTACGGCCATGGAAGAAGACACTCAAACTTTTAGTAACACCGCAAGTCTACCTACCAACCCATCTTCCACATGTAAGTGTGGGGCCTGCGTCTTTCAACAAGCAAACAACACATTAATGAGTGAGGCTATAGATGTCTATAATAAACATAAGTTTTTGTGGTATATGCCAAAACATTTAATACCCTATCTACCATCTAGTTTTGTGACAAAGTATGCCTCTAAAGATGTAGAATATTCATGGAACCTGCTACCACTTCACCTTAAAATAGCACCAGAAGTTGCCGCTTGCCGGTACTCTAATCGACATTACAACTGGAGAGGTAAATACGAATCTGATGACTGGGACGGACCAAACCCTATGATTAAAGACTGTTTAGAATGTACTTTACGATAATGTAATCTATTCATGTTGTGTATACCTATAGTTATTTTTCAGTAAACAACTGCATTGAATGATCTACCAGGCTTAATGTTTTGTTATACTCCTTTTACTATGAGCGGTTACATCCTAAGCTGCTTACCATTTAAAACGTCTCACATCTTTTATTTTTATGTTAAATTTAAGGCTTACCTTATTTTAGCAAACATGTCGCTTCCAATCTCTCTGCCGACGCTGTACTATTTCATATTCAGCATGTTATCTTGCGTCAAGGATACAAACAAAGTACTGTTTCTTATCCTGGCATTACTATTCAGAACAATGTAGAAAAGTATACACAGCAAATAGTAATCTAAGTATTGTTTGGCATTAGTCATTTATAAAGCCCGGATTTTTATGCAGTAACAGGTTAGATTGCAAACTAATTTGGTTAGTAGAAAGTGTCGGCCACCCGCTCTTTCATAATGTAGAAAGGGTAACATAAATTATAGGGGTTCTGATCGGCCGTACCCCTAATGTTTATGCAATCCCCATAGCATAATCGTTGTGAAGGTAGACTATACTTGTTGCTCGCTTCAGTAACTTTGCATGCTAACCTAATAATGCATGAAAGTCCGGACTCCATCATTTACTTTTCATGTACGTGACAGCAGGTGATAAGAAAATTAAGGCCAAGCAGCTATCAGACATTTGCATAACCAGGAAAAAGCAGATAAAGAATAACCTTAGTTTATGCTAATCGTTGCACATTGCACTAACTCAGTACTAATAGGTACTAAAGAATACAATTCTAATGATCTCCACGACAACAGAATATAAAATAGAATAAAATGTAATACAATAATCCTTTACCATAATTTCCACACATTGAAAGAGAAGAAAAAGCTATCCGTGTGTAAAACAAGTAAGCGACCGCCAACGGACACCGCTATAGCGGAAACTATGAAAAAAGAAAGTGGGAAGGGCATCCAGGTGTAAAACTAGTACTCGTATCACCAACGCCTGCCGGGTCAGCTACCGCCAACGCCTGCCGGGTAGGCTACCGCCAACACACACCGCTATAGCGGAAACAAAGGAAAACAAGGTGAGAAGGGCATCCAGGCGTAAAACTATACTCAACAAACAGCTCCTTAATTGTAATTACGTAGGCTGTGCACACATCGAACTAGTCTTCAGACCTAGGTAAGAATTCCCTGTCCTGTTCGGGAATCGAACCCGGAGCCTCTAATTAGAATACAGACACCCTACTCCTGCGCTGCAGTGCTGGCGCTATTACTTTAACGCTGTTCGTTTATTTGCTATCATTACGTTTTTAAAGCCGCTACAGCTAAAATACGTTTTTTAAATGTTTTGTTACTCACCAAAGATTCTGCAGTATTCGGCGTTGCTATGCACTTCAAACACACACTGTTCAATGAGCGATTGCAGTCCATCAACTTCCTGCACTTTCTCAATAGAAACTTGCCAGAGATAACTCGTGTTCCATATACATAGATAACTGCCCGTACGGACTCTTATCAAGGAACACTTCGCGTACATAGTAACTAGTTACAGTATCCCAGTCATATCCGGCAAAGCTTCATTAGAGTTACGCTGAGCCTTACCCGTCCATGATAACGGCTGAGCGGGCAGCTAACATCTAAAATTGTGTCTTAGAGGGAAACCTACAGCCAACGCCCTAGCAACAGTGGCGAACTCTACCGTACCTTTTGTTTGTTTATTTTTTAACCGTTGGTATCCTGCTGAAGCCTTTCCCGCTATTTTTTATCTTCCGAGATAGCGCCTGCGCGGGAACCAACAGCCACCGCCCAAGAGAATGACCTTGAATTTGGTATGGAACTCTCAATCTCCCACTACTTCCGTGGTTTCCCATTTTCACACCAGGCTAATGCTGGAGCTGTACCTTAATTAAGGCCACGGTCGCTTCCTTCCCACTCCTAGCCCTTTCCTATCCCATCGTCGCCATAAGACCTATCTGTGTTGGTGCAACGTAAAACAAATTGCAAAAATATACTACCTTAAAAAACAATTGAAGGTAACCGATCACATTGCCAGGCGTACTCGCAGGCACGTAAAGGTTGGTAGTCCTGCCTTCAAAACCCGAGAGAACCAAGGTGAGAGGTGGTGGTGGTGATTATTGTTTTAAGAGGAAGTACAACTGGGCATACATCATTTATATAACACTGATCTGAGGGAAAAAATGGAAGGGATCCGACACTTCGAAAAATATAAACATCGGCCAAAGAAAGACAAGGGCCACGAAGGGTGTGAAAATGAAAGACTCCCTAGGCCTCAAGTGCTCTAATACCGTCGGGGTCGGAAAAGAACAAGAGTTGACCAAGGGAGATCGGATAGGCAAGATAAAAGTGCGGGGCCTGACACAAGTGGAAGCAATGCCAGGACTCAGCTGAGGGCCCTGTGGTCGCCAACCCACGCTCCTAAGTTTAGAGCACCTGGGGCACCAAGATTAGAATCTCAAACGGTGACTTCGTGCCTTAGAATATGAAACCGCGAGTTTGCACTTGTCGCCCTTCCAAAACAAGGGAATCAATCGAGCAATCACGTGCGGAATTTGACAAAGCAGTGAGGGTCGAACATTCTCACACCCTCTGACAATTGCCAGAACACCACCAACAAGGGCTCTTTGTGGCATCATTCCCACACTCGCTGGTGTTCAGCAAGGGTTCCTTCTGGCGTCAGCAAGACGTGACAAATAAAGAGCGGTGGTGATGATTGGTTTAAGAAGAACTACAACTAAGTAATCTTTGTCTACATAAGACTATTCAGAGAGAAAGAATGGAAGGGATCCGAGACTTCGAAAAATTATGGTATTGGCCAAAGAAAGACAAGAGCCACGAAGGGTGTGAAAATGAAAGACTCCCTAAGTCTCGTAAATCTGATAAAGCGAGGAGCTTAGCACAAGTAGGTGAAAACAGTGCCGAGGCTGAGCTAAGGGCCCCGTGCTCCCCAACCCACGCTCCCAAGTGGAGAGCACTTGGGGCCCATTTTAGTCAGCTCTTACGACAGGTACCGTAGGTATTTTTCTGGTTCTGTAAAAGTTGCGCCGAGTAAAATTTGCGCCGTGGAGATTCCTGCCGGGAGTAGAAGTGGTTTGACAGCTGTCTTAATCAACTGCTACCTGCGCTGCACCGCAGGGGCTTATTTCCAGGTCCAGCGAATGGTGTGAAATATCTGTAGTACTAAGATTTTGAAATTAATATATATAAAATGTTATTCATTCTATCAATGTTGGTTTCTTACACATTTAGAAGACCTGCATCGTATTTATATCAGTGTGTGAAATGTGTATAACTACGTAGTTTGACTTTATTTAGAAACCAAGTGTGGAAACATGGAATCAGCCTTTCAGTCTTATGAAGAATATCCACAGCCTGTTTGTAGCTAACTGATAGTGTCAGGAATAGAATGAATGAAGAATGAAATACCGCTAAAGGAGGAAAATGTTGCCGAATGCGAGGTCTGACGTGCTTTTCCGGACAAAGATTAATGGATGGCAAATGAAATGATAGCGAATTTGTTGAATAAAGAATGACCAGTGAAAACAGAAAAAAATTGTCTCACCCTACGTTTCCCCCCGACATGCACCCCTTATGAAGTGATAGGGGTCAAGAATGAATCATAGCTACTGCCAAGGAAAGGAAATTGTGTGCCCTGGCGAGGCCTGTCGCATTCCCCGGGGTATAAAAGATTAATAAATGACAAATGAAATTGTTTCAAACAGTGATGCTGATATGAAGATGAAGAAACCAGAAATAATATTTTGAACGCCAGCCTTGTCCAGCATAAACGCTACATAAAGTGATCGGACATTGAACCCCCGAAACAGTGATGGAAGGCCTACGTTCCACCATCAGTGTCATGAAGCTTTTTTAACCTTAACAATAACTGAAATTTACAAAAGTATTGTAAACATTCGTTACATCGCCATAACTTTTTCAGAATATTAAATTTAACATGTAATACATTGAAATTTAAAGCTTTCCATCGCAAATGTTCATTCGATCAGCGTTGTTTCATTATGTCTTATTGAGACGATCTCCGTTGAATTTAAAACAGCCGCTTAAGTATTACTTGAATGATTTGACATTATTTAACAAACCAAGTCTAGCAAGTGACTGGAAAACACTGATAAGGGGTAAGTAAATTAGGGCCCACGAGAGTTGAAGTCTGACGTTTAGCGCCACCGGCGAGATAAAGTTGACTAACGCTGCTCGAAAATGGCCTGTTGCTATGGCAACGATAACAGGGTTGCAACATTTTAGGACGCTATCACCACGTGGGTTGGCTTGCTCTCAGTCACTTTTGTCATTCATATTCCGACTGATTTCTTTTCTCGATGAAGTATCGTCTTCCTATTGTGTTTATTATACCGTAGATTATTTTTTAATTGTACAGGTACCGTTAACAATCGGAGTTAAATAATAAAAAGCTATCAATGTGGGTAGTGTTGTTGTATTCTGTGATTAACATGTGCATTTGTTGAGGTTATTGTCAGAAACTGATGATTTTGTTAGTGATTATGAAATCTTTTATATATATCGATAATGTCGTGTTCTGTCTTAAATGCTGGAATTATTAACACGAGCTTAGGAACCGGTTAAGGTAAACGAATTGTATTAGGCCTAGGCCTACATGTTTTATTAAACACTCAGCCTGTATGAAAGGGTGGTAGGCTGAAAATGGAGGTAACTATGACAACGCAGCGTACTTCATAGTTACAGCTTTCGCCGCTCACCTGTCAGACTTCAGTTCTCGTGGGCCCTACTATAGGCAGTGGACACTGTCACATTCTGAAACACGAAACTTCCTTGTGGAATTCCCAGACAAATAAGACCTTTCGCTAATGAGATCCTAGAATGATTAATGACCACGGCGCAAGTTTTACTGATTTTAACTCGGCGCAAGTTTTACGACACCATTTTTCTACCCACAGGGGGTGAAATAAAAAACTGGGCCTATGGTAAGAGTGGTATTTCAGAGTCGGAAGAAAAGTAAATGTGAAGGCCTACAATATCGAAAGCGCAAAACATTGATCAACAATAACATTATATTGACCATTGTTTGTTGTGGTGTTCATTGTCGCTTATTCTGCCTCTCAACTCCGATTGGTGGGATTACTGCTGCGTACCGACTATAACAGCCTGACTGAATACCGGCGGGAAATAGCTGGGGAGTTAGAAAACTTTCTTCTTTACCATACCATTCCTCTGGTTCATACATTTTCTGATACTGCTGTTACCGTACGTAACACACTGGTTCATCATTGTATTCCAGCTATTCGATCCCTACTCTGATGTGTTATTTTGAGGCCTACTCCAAATTATAGCACCACAATTCACTAAATAACTCAAAATTCAATCCTGAAAAGAGCCGTTTCTTAAGGCACGCTTCTACTTCTTCTTCACTTTTATATTTTCTACATCCATTTTATTCCAAATTAGCAGTGAAGAGGGGTTTTCTCCTGGCTTGGAGGAAAAAATTGCTTCCAAGTCAGATAGATTTTTCCGCCGCCAGTGTAGTGAATTGAGATTTTCCGACTCATCGGGTACACTAGGAAACTGATTAGTAAAAGGACATAGCTTTTGCCCTGGGACTCTCCGCCGTTCGACACCCCCCCACCCCCCCGTCGAAAAAGGACTAAGAGTGTTCACGGATCACGGCTGTCTGCGGCTTGGTCATTCCAGCTCTTGCACTTTGGACTGTTAGATCGGCAGCGTAATACTGTTCGTTTAAAAGTGAGAAATGTGTGGTTTTTATTTGATTGAGTATTTCACAGGAAAACATTGATTTTAATCGTGCTTTTCTTACTGACGTCATTGTAATGACCTATGTTCATTTCAGTTGGGAAAACCACTAAGACAATCTTTATGAGGATGTAAAAAGGCAGGTACAGAGGGAGAGTTTGGCATTATAATGAAAACTCCCCAACCTCATTGTGACTGATAGTGGGCAAGCGGGCCTACCATTACAATGAAAATTCCCTAACCCAGTCTTCATATGAGAAAAGATGTTAAGGGTAACGTTAAGAGCTGTGCAATTTAATACGATCTTGTTCCCCACGTGTACACTGCCTGACCTAGAATTCTGTATACAGTGTGGAATTCCGTAGCGAAGCACGGGTACAGCAGCTAGTTTACTACATATGTCTGTGGTAATGACGACTGGCGGCTGCCTGTTGTGTGTTGAGGTAATCAAAACAAAGAAAAGTTCCAATAATAGAAGAACGAGTCCAAACAATTGGAATGTTCTAATAATCATAAGAAAGGTTTGGTGCGCGTGGTTACATTTCCAGAGCAGCATCTGCGAATCGAGTTTTACTAAACCACAGCAGTCATAGTTAACTCTTCCTAGAAAAAATTCCTCTGTTTGTTTTCAATCAACTATTACTGATACTTTTAGCAAGAGTTGAATCTGCCTAGGGAGTCGCAACTCTCACTAAGAATCGACTTTCCTTGTAACATATATAAAACTAGCTGTAGTACCCGGCGTTGCCCGGATAGTATCTGAATATTTACCTTTAAGATTTGCATTACCAGTTAGTTATGTGTGATGCGAATTTTTATAGAATTCCTTTTTGACTTGCAGATTGATATGTTATGATCTATTATGTAGTTTTAAAATTATTTTGATGTGTTTGATTTCAAGTTTTAGATTATTTAATTTTCGAGTAAAACTTCGAAGCTTGAATCGACTGGGAAGTATTTGATCCTGTCAAAAATTAATAAGTGATAACTATATGTATTTAGCCGTCGCACTATAGATACGATGTACAGGATTTCAACTGTCATTTAGACTGCCCCCCTCGCGCCCTCCACCACTAAGAGATAAAATCTGGATTGTCGCCATTCAGCTCAGTGACCCAGAAAACGGAAGATTCGGCACTGTTTTCGATTATTTTTATATCTCACTCCCCCTCACCCACACCCCAAAGGGGGCTGAACGTGAATTTAAGAAAATTCGGAGTGTCACTAATTATTTCAGCTACCACGAAAACTATGGATTCGATAATATTCTAGATTATTTTTATACCACCCCCCTCGCCCCCTGCCCATAAGGGTGCTAGGGGTGTCCTACCCTCACGCGGTTTGTCTCCTGATACTAATTGATAAGTGTACCAAGTTTGGTGAAATTGTTCCAGTCGTTTAGGAGGAGATGTGTCATTTACACACCCACACCCACGCACACACATACATCAATTTTTATATATAGTAAGAAGAAGAAGAAAATATTTTTATATGTAGTTTTTCGATTAATTTTATATCTCACCCCCTACGCTCCCCACTTGGACTTGCAAAAAATCCGGAGTAATACTATTCATCTCAGAGACCCTGAAATCTATGGATTCGAAACTGTTTTTAATTATTTCTATATCTCACCCCCCCCCCCCCTTTTGCTCCCCACCTAAAAGAGGGCTGGACTTTAAAAAATTCTAGAGTATTACTTTTCAACTCAGTGACCCCGAAAACTATGAATTCGACACTATTCTCGATTATTATTGTAACTACCCCCCCCCGACCCTCTACCTTAAGGGCGCTAGGGATGGCTTACCCCCCACAGTGATCGTCTCCCCATAGTAAGTAATACGTGTACCAAGTTTGGTTGAAATTGCTCCAGTGGTTTAGGAGGAGATGTGTCATTTACACACACACTTCCATTTCTATATATAGCAAGATTTTTATACTCGTACTTCACCCCCTTTCCATCCCCGCCCAAATGAGTCCTATGAGTGCCTTACACAACAGTATATTTTTTCCAGATATTAAGTCTTATTTGTACCAATTTGGGTTGGCAGCTATGCCCAAACGTACATACATAATCTCACTGCTCTAGAATCCTGGAGCTGACGTTGCCATGGTTTATCCGATTCCTAGAGCAGGGGTAGTGTGGTGCCAATATCTCCGTAACGGTTGGTTTTAGGGCCTTAAAACATGGTTTTCGGGCCCGTAGGGCTTACCGAGTTTTGTTCTTTGCGTCAAGAGGATTAAATTGATCTTTGTCTCGTCCTTATACGACAAATTCGATATTTTGCCTATATTAGCCTATTATTTTTATATTTTTCCTATAAAACCCCCGTCTTTTCAAAGATTTTAAAATGATATGCATATCGAAACCTTCCCCGGGGTGAGTATACTCTAAATATGAAGTTTGGTTGAGATCTATCCAGCCGTTTCGACGTGATGGTGGAAAAAACAAACAAACAAACAAACAAACAAACAAACACGAACAACTTTATTTATAAGAAGATAAAAGAGTTTTGTCTGTACTCTGCTCCGATTTTTTTTTTAAAAGAGTCGTATTTCTGTATCCGCAATAACAAAGAAAGCACTTTTAATTTTCCGTCATGTCTGTCTGTCTGTCTGTCTGTCTGTCTGTCTGTCTGTCTGTCTGTCTGTCTGTCTGTCTGTCTGTCTGTCTGTCTGTCTGTCTGTCTGTCTGTCTGTCTGTACACGCATCACGAGAAAACGGCTGAAGAGGATCGCATGACAATCGGTATGTAAAGTCGGGAAATGAGGCACTACAATGTAGGATATAAATAATTATATTCACACTGAGTGAAACGGTAGTTTAGAGGAAGGTTTTAACTTTTAATTTAATTTAATTCTCCTATTTTATTAACGCTGGATGAAATGGTAGTTTAGGAGAATGTGTGGGAGTCATGAAAGAAGGAAAGACTGCCTTTACATTAGATGCTCTAATATCCCAGAGTTGGAAAAAACTAAATGTGAAGGGTTACCCTTTCGAAACCTCATAAACCTGATCAACAATAACATTACATTGACCATTGTTGTGATGTGATGTGTCTCTTCTGCTGTCACTCATCTTCCACACATGGGATTACTGCTGCGTCCCGAGTAATCTAGCTTGCCTGAATATTGGCGGAAAGTACCTGGTGAGTTATATAACTTTGTTGAAGTCCGGCCCCGGGATCGATTTCCGTCTGGGTGAGAGGTTTTTAATTGGAAATGATTAATATCACTGGCCTGGGGACTGGGTGTTTGTGTCGTCCTTAATGTTCCTTTCCTTACATTCAACACTTTACACTTCCTCCATTCCAATTACACGCAGGTTCATATCACACGGTGCAAGTAGGGGCAAAAGATCTCTATAGGTCGACACCCCGAACAAATAGCATTTTTTACCTTAAAAAAATATGTATACTTTGTACATTGTTCCGTCATCAACGGGTACTGCAGCTAATTACTAATTCATCTTAAAATAAGATTTCACGGTGCATCAAAGAGCGCGTGGCTTTTCGTCCCATCGTAGCCCATGAGACGACTGCTGTGGCGGCGTTGTGGATTCGAACGCCGCGGCCTTGTATAGTTGGGGACAAATCATGACGACCTCGCATCACACCACTACAGCCTGGTGTCTAAGAGCGGCTTAAAGGATTTATCAATATAGCCGGAGTTGCCAAATCGTCCACCTCATTAGCACCAAAAGAACAAGAACACGAATAAAACAATTTTATGGAATTTATTATTTGTAATGTCGATGTATACTGTGCCCTTCCAAAGGCACCAAATGCGGTGATCTTCTTTCTTCCTCTGTGCGCCGGCTGCTCCTGTAAATAATGACATTTAAATGATACCGCTGCATGTAGACTGTTCTTCCTCAGGCGCGGTGCGTCCGGAAATATCCCACGGGTTGATAGGCCACACGTCGATCGGGGAGTGAGGAAATGAAAAGATGGGGTAAACTAAACTATAAATGACGGTACCCAAAGACTGAATTAAAATTTAAATAAATAAGCTGATTTATTGAACAAAGTGCAAAGTGCCAAAAATATGAAAATAAACTGGTGAAAATAAACAAAGTGAAATGAAATAGAAATTAAACAAAAAAAGAAGATCTACCTTACAATAACTCAATTATCTGCCTAATAAAATTGACTGAAGGTCGATCAAATTTAAATTATTCCAGATTACGTCGACACTGTCTCCAAGACGATGACGTGAAGAAATTCAAAACTCTGGTCAGAAAATACCACCTCATTTAAAATACTGAATTGTAGTACATTGAAAAATGTCTATCAAAATAAACTAGTGTAGTTAATTAATTAATTGGTTAAGTCATCAAATCAACACTGACTCAGAGGTGTTTATCAAATATGTAACACATGTGACTCAGTTGGGAAACCCCCAACTCTAAATAATCATGGACTGCACTAACCATGTATAACACATAAGAGAAAGAATTTAAAGAAACAACCATGAACATTATACTTCATCTATCACGTAACCATTGCCACATTCTAACTACTCGTGGTTGAAAGACAAGAAAAATTATAATATGAACCTGAGTGTTACAATCACTCATTTAATTACTTAAACCTCACTTGCATGACTGTGATAGCCTGGACTTCTTAAAAC